>NC_064627.1:383700334-384007167 GCF_023864275.1 Schistocerca cancellata | reverse complement strand
GCCACAATCAGGACTGCATACGACCGAGGCACACAGGGCCAACACCCGGCATCATGGTGTGGGGAGCGATCTCCTACACTGGCCGTACACCACTGGTGATCGTCGAGGGGACACTGAATAGTGCACGGTACATCCAAACCGTCATCGAACCCATCGTTCTACCATTCCTAGACCGGCAAGGGAACTTGCTGTTCCAACAGGACAATGCACGTCCGCATGTATCCCGTGCCACCCAACGTGCTCTAGAAGGTGTAAGTCAACTACCCTGGCCAGCAAGATCTCCGGATCTGTCCCCCGTTGAGCATGTTTGGGACTGGATGAAGCGTCGTCTCACGCGGTCTGCACGTCCAGCACGAACGCTGGTCCAACTGAGGCGCCAGGTGGAAATGGCATGGCAAGCCGTTCCACAGGACTACATCCAGCATCTCAACGATCGTCTCCATGGGAGAATAGCAGCCTGCATTGCTGCGAAAGGTGGATATACACTGTACTAGTGCCGACATTGTGCATGCTCTGTTGCCTGTGTCTATGTGCCTGTGGTTCTGTCAGTGTGATCATGTGATGTATCTGACCCCAGGAATGTGTCAATAAAGTTTCCCCTTCCTGGGACAATGAATTCACGGTGTTCTTATTTCAATTTCCAGGAGTGTATAACATACAAGAACAATACAGTGAAACAGCAAATACGCAGAGGCATTAAAAGTTTCACAATTCTATGGCAAAGTGAGAAACTTACGCTGATATAACAAAATACCTAATGAAGCAAAATTAGCCTTATTCCATATTTCCTTTGTATCCTTTTGATCTATAGACTGGAAGCACGTCTTCTTCTAGATAAGGACAATAGCAAGGAAATTCATCAGAGGACTAAACTAGGTAAGATTAAAAATAAAACACACTGGAACGAAGATGATGTGAAATTGGTCATTATTAATGTTACGCGAAAGCGTAGACTGTAGTGGTTTGGTCACTTGATGAAAATAGACAAATGGAAAACAGCTGGAAAACACTTCGGCACAGAAGTACCAGGGAAATGACCAGGGGGAAGAGCACCGACGACGTGGTTGCAGACAGTGAAACCGAAGTTGGGGAACAGAAGCTGGAACTCGGCAGGTGAGTTAGAGACAAAAATGTAGTGACAGCCAATGGTGAGCGGTTATGCACCACATCTGTGATGCTAGAGGTGGGAAGTCTGGTGATGATGATGTTGATATATTCGCATCGGGAGTCTATTTGAATACAAAAAAGATTGCTACGAGTCTCATGTCAGTGGTACAAGGAAGGCGGCTATTTGAACACGCCTCGAGGCTAGTGACCCTAGGAGGAACTGTTTCACAAATGAAGGAGTGCCGGGAGTTGATCTGGGTTCACAGTTTAATTTTTTGCTTAGCGACAGCGGTGTGTGACTACATTGCGGAGCGAAATCGCGTGCAACACGCGTTGCCGGCACCACGCGGACGTTGCCTGCGTTCTCTCACGACTTCGCGACGGCGCAGTTTCTACTTATGACTCTTAAAACTAGGGAAGCAACGTAACAAAGTCGGTTTTATTGGAACCAACATCGAGGCCCGAGAGCGCGCAGTTGTTTTGACGTAATTATCTTTTTTGAATAATAGCAGCAGTGTGTAACATTGTCAGTTTATTTACCACGTAAAAAATTAGTTTATCTTAAATTAATTATATATTAAGTGGTTACAGGAAATAATGGAAATCAGCGTATTGAAAATAAAAGGAAATGGTTTCATCTTAACTGCTTATTTGACGTAACAGATTGCATTACGCGTTGAAAGTCGAGACCCTCCATGATCTTGAAGTACAATCGCTTCAGAAATGATCGTCTCAATTTCGTTTGCTGAAGGGTTGGGCGTATCCTATTTTTGATTTTTCGTCAAAGAGCTTTTTTCATAGTCACCTGTTTCTCAGTTTTTTGAAGCGCAGCTGAAGTGGCGAGTGGGTAAGTAACGCTTCTTTTATGTTCAAGATTGTCGAGTACTTCATACTCAGCAGCTGGGAAGATTTTAAATATCGCCTAAAGAAGTAATTAAATGCGCTTTTTGTGGATGGCTTTCCTCGCCTGTTTACCCTTCGCAGTACTTGAGTCGACTTCACTGAAGTAATTCCAAACCACAGTTCTCTTATGCTTCATTAGGACTACTTTTCAGGTTCCGGGGCGGGATATTAAACGCATACTACCTTACAATCGAAGTAACTAAAAAGCACATGAAAAAGGTTTCAGGTCTCTAGCTGTCACCCAAAAGATTCTTGTGCGGTGCTTCTAGTTTGCACATCCCGAATACTCTTCTCTTTTACTGAAAGTTCTTGGGGACTTGGAATACGTAGTGCTCATCAAAGTGAAAACATGTATGAGGTGATTCGTGGCATTCGTTTTCAGTGCGCGGATACAAGAGGGGAAGGGGGAGGGAGTCACGGAGGTCATAAACCTCACATTCCCCCAAACAACAGTAAACTGAAAGTATTTGCATTTTACATATACCAATATCCACGTATTTCCTCCCACTTTCGAAGATTGATGAGGTAACATGAAACATTTTCCCTTGAAAAGAGAAGGAATTCATGAAGATAAAAAGCAGGACGTTGATTAACACAAGACAGAGAAATGGCTCCGAGCACTATGGGACTTAACATCTGAGGTCATCAGTCCCCTAGAACTCAGAACTACTTAAACCTAACTAACCTAAGGACATCACACACATCCAAGCCCGAGGCAGGATTTGAACCTGCGACCGTAGCGGTCGCGCGGTTCCAGACTGAAGCGCCTACATCCGCTCGTAACACAAGACAGAAAGGGGATACCACTCAACTATGAAAAAAATAAAAAAGTGTGACTTTTCCAAATATACGAAGAAACAGCCTCAAAGTATGCCAAAAACAGCACTCCCCACCATACACAAACCCGCACAGACCTAGTCCGCAGACGCGTGCTCACAGTAGTAGTGCTAAGTGAAATGCTGATAATGACGAGGGCACACTTCCATTTTACGCCATCACATTGTCAACGTTTTCAGAGTCTGTTATTATTATTCTTTTTAAATGAGATGCATTACACATGAATTTTAATTTTTTGCATAAATGCTTTTCTCTGTACTGCATTGATCTAAACAAATTATTATTATATTTAAACGTATTGTACTGGATGGTAACAAGGAGTGTGAAAAGCTTGTAAGGCTGTTGTAGGGTAGGCTGCGCTGAAAAATAATTGTTAAGAAAAGAACTGGATACGTTGCGCCGTCGCTCTCGCAGATTCAAGCGGCCCACCAGACAAAATTAGTGTCAGTTGTTCTCATAGACCCAGAGGGTTAAATTTAGGGTCTACTCCTATTTCATATACATGTAAATAACTTGCCACTTAACATTCAACAAGCAAAACTGGCACTTTTTGCAAACGACACTAGTGTTATAACAAATCGCATTAGAGAGAAAGCAAGAGAAGAGTTAGTATATGATATTTTCGAAACGATTTTTGAGTGATTCTCTGAAAATGGACTCCCCAAAATATTGAAAAGACGCACTACCTTCAGTTCTCTACAACAAACTGAGTCATACCAACAACTGATATAACACATGAGCAGGAGTTAGTAAGTAGGATACACTGCTCCAAATTTTTGGGTGCACATATTGATGAAAACTTGAACTGGAAGGAACGATTAAGTTCAGCTGCTTTTGCTCTTCGTATAATTGCTAATCACGGAAACTAACGTATTAACCTCCTGACCTATTTTGCATGTTTCAACTCAGTAATGTCGTACGGCGTAATTATCTGGGGTAACTCATCACTCAGAAAGAAAGTATTGGTCGCATAAAAGCGAGCAGTAAGAATAATATGAGGTCTTCACTTACGGACTTCATATAGGAACCTCTTCTAGAACCTAGGCATTTTAACTGTGCCGTCCCAACAAATATTTTCGTTAATGAAATTTGTCGTACATAATCCTTCACAGTTTCAGTTCTGTGATACAAATACCTACAACACTAGAGGAAAAAAGGATCTTTGTTACCCATTCTTAAGGCTGTTAGTAACTTAGAGACGAGTTCAATATGTAGCAATAAAAATTTTGATCATTTGTGCGATAACATAAAAATGTCTGGCAGGTAGCGAAGCAAGGTGTAAATCTCATTGAAAATAATTTCTCCTGGCCAACTCCTTCTATGCTATCGACGTATTTCTACTTTAAAACCTGTAGACAGTGAAAAAAAAAGTTGTTTTTAAGTATAGTTACATGAGTAAGAATAAAATGATAATGTGTTCATTAATGTTAAAACTAATCATGTATACTTATCCTGTATACTGACTCCTTTCACATCATTTTGGTAAAAGAATCATTTAAATGATGCATGGCACGGGTCACTAACACGTTTGGCGACACCGCCTGTGGCGGGCCGCTTGAATATGCACGCGCAGCGACCTGGTTGGTTAACGTCATTACTAATTAACTCGGAAACGGCGCAACGTTTCGAATGTTTTTATTTCTGTTATTTGTTATTATTTATTTATGTTTCATTTATTTCTCAGCACAACCTACCCTGCACCCTTTTTTTGACCTCCCTGTATATTTTATTGTTACATTATTAAAGTCGTAGACATCTGTTGTATGTTAAAAGTGAGGATGATAGCAGGTTTTGTTGGGGGGGAGGGGGGCGTGGGGGAGGATCAGATTCAGTGACAAACTGTGATCCACCCCAGAATCAAATCCTGGATCTGTGGCTGTTCTTAGTGGGCCAAAGCAGTACTGTAGGCACAGACATCTCTCGGTCGCCGGGGCTGCGCGGCTGTGTGTTGTTGTTTTACGTTTTGACTGTGGAAGTTTTGAGTTCAAATGTTGAACCTTACACTTTCGATTTAAAAACTATCGGTTCCGGGGGCGGATTATGAGGTGCAATTTCAGTCGGGTGTTCAGACCTTTCGTAGTCGGAGCCAAAGCTCCAGTACACCCCAGTTACAACTACTCGCAGTTGGTGGGAGAAGAACCACCCGAGTGAAATACACGTTCTGTTTGCGGCACCCTGTATTACGCTGGACTTTAGCTGTTACGCACGGCAGCCGCCTGCGGCGCGATATATTATGAACGCTGTGGGGTTGCGCGGCGCGGCGCGGCGGGCGTCGATATTGCGGCGCTGGGCACGCAGACACGTCTGGCCCCGGCGCCCTGCGTGGGCGTCGCGCGCGCCCCCGGCCGGGCCTGCGCCGGCGAGGTCGTCATCGATCAGCTGACGTCACAACTCCGCCGCCGCCGCCTCCGTCACCGTCGCCGGCTACGTAAACATTTGCCGATACGGCCGGCCGTAGTGCGTCCGCGGGAGTCGCTGCGAGTACCCGTGAGCCACGGCTCCGAGCACACCCTCGCGGCCGCCTTGCGTCACGACAGCGTCTGCGGAGAGCGCGGTATGCGCGGCCATGGGTAAGCCACAGCTGCGGACGCGGCGCCGACGTCGGGGTCGTGTGTCGCTGCTGCCTGCCTGACAAGTGACGATTCTCTCACCGACAGGAGTGCTCATCTGAAACCGAACATTTTGATGATACACTTTTCGCGACAGTGTGAAGTGAGGGTGGAAAACCGAAACCAGTCTCAGCTTAGTTCATAAACTCTGTACGATGCTTTTCAAAATTTAATATCTTCTTTGCTCGGAAATGTTGTGAGAGTGGATGTCTGAAGTGATTTCATTGAGTAGTTCGCGAAGCAATAGCAAAAAGTGCGTCCTTTCCAAATGACATAGGAACACCTGCCGACATTTACCAACCTAGACATTTTAGACCACATTACCTTTAGACCACGAAACCCTAGGTACGGTGTTAATAAACCAAAATCTAGCTAGTTATAGTTACAAATTTCTTTTTATGTATGAGTGCTTCTATTATTATTTTTCAAGCAAGTGGCTTCCGAATAAACAGGAATGTACACTACATTCTTGTCATGCCTGGTACATGTCTTCGGAAAACACCGAAGTCAAAATACTGTTCATAAAAGTGCTGAGAGACTCTTACTCTTCCGATACCTATCAAATTCGATGGACATTGCCAGCATTACAGGAGATTTAGTGTGCGTCAAATCAGATTCCGGTCTGCAGCGTTTTCACTGCATAGCCAAGAAACGAAGTCATATGTTAGTTCTTAATGTGACTCTGAATTTCTGAAACACTCACTGTTCGAACTACTGATTTATTTTACTGCTTGTCTGTGAGATCGAGGACAGAAAGTGGAAGTTATTTGGTAGCAGCAGCTACAGGAAAGGAGGAAATACATTAGTCTGTCAGCACATACCAATATGTAGTTTGCATAATGAATGTGGCAGTCAAATTAGTTTGTTTAGAGCATAAGTTGGAGCGTACAGGTAACCATTCTTCCCGCACTTGATTCGCAAATGTAAACGGAAAAGGGAGAAAGTGATACTAGTACACCATGAACCCTTTCCAAAACACAGTCGATTGGTTTACGAGGTGTAGATATAGACTGAAATCTGTTTGAATGTTATATTATATCGTATAAAAGCATCTCCGGTGCTATGTCAGTAATGCGCTGAACGCCAGACATCTGTTCATGTGTGTATCTGTAAGGAAATTCTCCGTACTTCATAAATATTTTTTCCAGTCGCGTCAGCATTATGTTACATACTATAAAATTTGTAGAGTAGTAGATTATGGTTGCTTGCCGCAGTTTTTAGTCCGGAAGTGAAAGGAAATAGCTAGATAAGAGTGTGCCATTTCGTCGAAGTCAAACAAGAAATGACAAATCAAACACGTACTCCTATGCTGGTAAGGAATGGCCGACCAAATTTTGCTTTTTATTTGGAGACATGATTATGGCGCGCTGTTTTTAGAGTATGACGAAAACCACCGCGGCGTCACTGAAATCTACTGACAGCGACGGTACGGAAACTGCTCCAGCTGCGCAACAAGTAAAATTCTTCGCAAGGACTGTTCGTTTTTAGACGGCCCCACGCAATACAGCTGTTTCTTAGTCACGCGAGTGGGTTTCTTCTCACGAAACATTTTGGCAGCAAATACTTCTTTTTCCCACGTAGTGATTCACTGCGATTAAACACGTAACAACGCGGATTATTTAGACAATGGCACGGCTTTTCTTCTTCTCGATCGTTATCATTTGTGAAATGTTGCTCCGATATTAATGACTTTTGTCTAACAAAAACCAAGCGATAACAATAAGGCGACGATTTCTTATTTAGAAAGAATACATCAGTTCACTCCATTGTTCGTTTTCAGCAAATGTGTAGTGAATGTTTGGTTACTACCCGTCACTAGCGTCAGTACGAAATATTGTTCTAGGTAGCACGAAAATATTATAAATGTAAACTTCTGGATTAAGTATTTATCTAACTGGGCTCAGATTACGCGTATGACGTATCCTGCTTTCTGCAACATTAACGAATCTACAGGAATTGGACAAAAACATGGAAAAACAGCCAGAATTGCATGCCTGAACGCAACTATAGGTAGCAGCCAAGGCTGCGCGTGGCACTGTTGTTTTTGACCATGAGCGGCACCTGCGCAATGCTCCCAAGTGTCTGTCGTGGACAGAACAGTGTTCTGTGTAGATGTGCGGGCATTATGTCGGAGCTAAGTGAATTCGAACGTGGATTTAATTGTTGGTACTCACGTGGCGAGTGCTTCCGTAACCGAGGTAGCCGAACTGCTTAGTGTTTCAACAGGCACCGTACCGTTGTTTTATACCACATACAGGGAAAGTGGAAAAACATCATCCGCTAAGTCACAACGCGGACGAAAGTGTGCGGTGAGTGATCGTGACGGGCGGTCATTGAATATGATTGCGAAGAAAAATGGCGACAGCTGCAAAAGCCGTCGCAGGGAATGGTAGAGCGACCTGCAATTCCAAAAGCACTCATCAGTGAGACAAGCGACCGTGACAGGAAAATGTGACGCCCAAGCCATAAAACTTGGACTGTGGAGAAATGAAAGAATTCATTCGGCCGGATGAGTCTTGTTTCACGCTTTTTCCAACGTCTGGCCGACTGAAACGTGGCGGAGAGGGGGGAGGGGGTCGGTGACGATTTGGCCAGCCATATCGTGGAATTCCATGGGCCCCATGGTTACTCTGCAAGATCAGATTACTGCTAAGAATAACGACTTTGGCTGTTCAGGTCCATTCCACGGTACAGCGTTTATTTCCCATTGGTGATGCCATCTTCTAAGACGACAGGGCCCCTGTTTACACAGCTCACATCGTCTAGGTCTGTCTTTGTGAGCACGAGGATGAAATGTCGCACCTCTCCTGGCCACCACATTCACTACAGATCTCAGTATTATACATCGTTTGTGGTCCACTTTGGAGAGAAGGGTGCGTGACCGCTGTCTACGTCCATCATAGTCATCTGGACTTGCCACTATTTTGCAGGAAGAATGGTATCATCTGGAGTGCCCCAGCGAAGTGTGCTAGGTCCGCTATTGTTTTCTATCTACATAAATGAACTTTTGGATAGGGTGGATAGCAATGTGCGGCTGTTTGCTGACGATGCTGTGGCGTACGGGAAGGTGTCGTCGTTGAGTGACTGTAGGAGGATACAAGATGACTTGGACAGGATTTGTGATTGGTGTAAAGAATGGCAGCTAACTCTAAATATAGATAAATGTAAATTAATGCAGATGAATAGGAAAAATAATCCTGTAATGTTTGAATACTCCATTAGTAGTGTAGCGCTTGACACAGTCACGCCGATTAAATATTTGGGCGTAACATTGCAGAGCGATATGAAGTGGGACAAGCATGTAATGGCAGTTGTGGGGAAGGCGGATAGTCGTGTTCGGTTCATTGGTAGAATATTGGGAAGATGTGGTTCACCTGTAAAGGAGACCGCTTATAAAACACTAATACGACCTATTCTTGAGTACTGCTCGAGCGTTTGGGATCCCTATCAGGTCGGATTGAGGGAAGACATAGAAGCAGTTCAGAGGCGGGCTGCTAGATTTGTTACTGGTAGGTTTGATCATCACGCGAGTGTTACGGAAATGCTTCAGGAACTCGGTTGGGAGTCTCTAGAGGAAAGGAGGCGTTCTTTTCGTGAATCGCTACTGAGGAAATGTAGAGAACCAGCATTTGAGGCTGACTGCAGTACAATTTTACTGCCGCCAACTTATATTTCGCGGAAAGACCACAAAGATAAGATAAGAGAGATTAGGGCTCGTACAGAGGCATATAGGCAGTCATTTTTCCCTCGTTCTGTCTGGGAGTGGAACAGCGAGAGAAGATGCTAGTTGTGGTACGAGGTATCCTCCGCCACGCACCGTATGGTGGATTGCGGAGTATGTATGTAGATGCAGATGTAGTTGTATAAGATTCTCTTGAAAACCGTACAGTACCTGTATTTATCCATTCTGAGACGACAGGAATATGTTTTGAATGCCAACACTTTTCCTGCACCGTGTTAGGCATGGTAATGTGTCGTGCTTTTGGTGTGTCCGTATTTTTGTCTCCCCCCCCCCTCCCTTTCTGAATTACATGCGTGATGGGGCACAGGCATATTTTGCTACTGCTATGGTGTTTAACGAACCAATTGGTCGAAGATGGACAGATGGGGCACAGACTGTACCTTGATCTCTAAGACCGCCTGACCTCAATCCTTTCAATTTTACGTCCACAGTCGCCTCAGAAGTCAAGTGTACAGTGGCATTAGTACGGTTGTACAACTTGAGCTGCGAATTTTATAGTTTTACTAGATTTACGACGTGATGCAGGGGTGTCTGAAAGAATCTGCAACTCACTGCAGAGGCGACTGCGCTATTGCGTTCAAATATGGAGGAAAACCTCCTTAAACAGACACGAATGTATGGTAAAGTGCGACAGGTGACGTGGTGAAGTGGTACTGCATTTCTTGTTAAGGTAGGTCTTGTCTGAAATTTGAACCCAATTACATGGGGACTTAACCGAAAAGTTTACATTTCAAATACATTCGCACTAACTAGGACAATATATCATACTGAAGTCGGTAGCAGCATGCAACCAAACATTCTGACTTCGGTTGCGGTCCAATGTTTCCTGTAACATTTTTCTTTCTACAATTATTGCCGTCAATTTTACCCGTGCCCGTTTTCGCTACTGATTATGATAGACCCTGTATAGAAATTTTGCATCTGAACTCCTCTGACACTCCTGTCAGCTAGGCGTCCCAGGCGGCCGCTTGTTTTGCTTGAGCCTTACACCAGACGTGGAGATTGGGGATTAATATTTGCGGCACTTAGTGTCCATAGCACTTCGTTTACTGCTAAGATTATATATAACGATGGTTCTGTTTATGTAGTTATGGTGTAGATGTCATTTTCGCACTTTTAATGTAAAACTAACTTTTCAGAATGTAGCCAGTAGCGACCGAGCATAAGTTCGAATGGACACGGATGAGCCAGAAAATCAACCACGACCTTTTCAAAGGACATACCATGTTTTCAGTAAATGTGGTTTCAAATAAATCTTGGAAAACGTATGTTTGGTTAGCTGGATGGGGATTTGACCTCTGGTCCTGCCGTATATGATACCAATGCCTTACGTACTGCGCCACCTCACTAGGTATCGAACAGTGGGTCTATTCATTTACTTTCATAGGTTTTAGCAGCTAGGAAATTTCCACTAAATTCTTCTAGACTCTAGAGCGCGCCAGGTATAAAAATTATGTACAAACTTTTCGGCCACTGTTGTAAGTGGTCATCTTCGGGATTTGCAAAAACTTCTTTTTTTATTTTTAAGGAGCGTCAGTGTGAATATTCTGCATGTCAGTTATGAAAATAAAACAGTATAAATTACAGTTATCGGCAGATTCGTTCTGTCTGCTGATCCCTATTTCTGATCACGCCGTAATCAAGCCAGAAGCCTCCAGTCTGCGGTTGTGAATCAGATTTCTCAGTTTAGTTAATTTACCATTTGTCATATTTTCACTCAAGAGAATAAGGATACTAGCCAATTACGACGGACAAGGAGGTGAGCATAATTCATCGCAAAATCGACGATTATACGGAGAGCATGCATTAGTACAGAACTAACAGAGCATTCTGATTGATCGCCTGCAGTGTCGTCGTAGCCTCGGTTGTTCGACTTGTTACGTAATGTAGATCGAATATAGACGGAAGGCTTCCTTAATTATGAAGGCGAGCTGCAGTTTTGGATTACGATCGACTTGTCCTTAAGAATGAGTACACTACTTGCCATTAAAATTGCTACGCCAAGAAGAAACGCAGATGATAAACGCGTATTCATTGGACAAATATATTATAGTAGAACTGACTTGTGATTACATTTTCACGCAATTTGGGTGCATAGATCCTGATAAATCAGTACCCAGAACAACCACCTCTGGCCGTAATAACGGCCTTGATACTCCTGGGCATTCAGTCAAACAGAGCTTGGATGGCGTGTACAGGTACAGCTGCCCATGCAGCTTCAACATGATACCACAGTTCATCAAGAGTAGTGACTGGCGTATTGTGACGAGCCAGTTGCTCGGCCACCATTGACCAGACGTTTTCAGTTGGTGAGAGATTTGGAGAATGTGATGGCCAGGGCAGCAGTCGAACATTTTCTGTATCCAGAAAGGCCTGTACAGGACCTGCAAGATGCCGTCGTGCATTATCCTGCCGAAATGTAGGGTTTCGCATGGATCATGTGAAGGGTAGAGCCACGGGTCGTAACACATCTGAAATGTAACGTTCACTGTTCAAAGTTCCGTCAATGCGAACAAGAGTTGACCGAGACGTGTAACCAATGGCACCCGATACCATCACGCCGGCTGATACGCCAGTATGGCGATGACGAATACACGCTTCCAATGTGCGTTCACCGCAATGTCGCCAAACACGGATGCGACCATCATGATATTGTACACAGATCCTGGATTCATCCGAAAAAATGACGTTTTGCCATTCGTGCACCCAGGTTCGTCGTTGAGTGCACCATCGCAAGTGCTCCTGTCTGTGATGCAGCGTCAAGGGAAACCGCAGCCATGGTCTCCGAGCTGATAGTCCATGTTGCTGCAAACGTCGTCGAACTGTTCGTGCAGATGGTTGTTGTCTTGCAAACGTCCCCATCTGTTGACTCAGGGATCGAGACGTGGCTGCAAAATCCGCTACAGCCATGAGGATAAGATGCCTGTGATCTCGACTGCTAGTGATACGAGGCCGTTGGGATCCAGCACGGCGTTCCGTATTACCCTCCTGAACCCACCGATTCCATATTATGCTAACAGTCATTGGATCTCGACCAACGCGAGCAGCAATGTCGCGATACGATAAACCGAATCTCGATAGGCTACAATCCGACGTTTATCAAAGTCGGAACCGTGATGGTACGCATTTTTCCTCCTTACACAAGGCATCACAACAACGTTTCACCAGGCAACGCCGGTCAACTGCTGTTTGTGTATGAGAAATCGGTTGGAAACTTTCCTCATGTCAGCACGTTGTAGGTGTCGCCACAGGCGCCAACCTTGTGTGAATGCTCTGAAAAGTTAATCATTTGCATATCACAGCATCATCTTCCTGTCGGTTAAATTTCCCGTCTGTAGCACGTCATCTTCGCGGTGTAGCAATTTTAATGCCCAGTAGTGTAGTATTGCCTGAAATAAAATGATAGAGAATTATAAGCCGCCACGAGGCTTTGTGAACTGCAGCGGTGTCTGCAGAGAGGCTGCCGAGCAGAAGAGGTTCTTCGAGCGCGTCGTTAACGCTCAGGTGCGAACCCATTAGGCTGTCGCTAAATTGGTCCGGGAACGCATTTGAAATAGCAAATTCTTGGACAGGGCTTTGTTTTGGCGCTCTAAATTAGCCTGCTGTGACGAGGCGGGCGGGCGGAGCCGCAGTGCGGGCCATGGAGCTGCTGGAGTGCGTCTGCTGCCCGCCGCCAGGTGAGCCCGCGACGCGCTTCCTCACAGCACGCTGTAGCTGTCTTCCTAGCCGAGGACTGCATCTGCGACACTGTCTGATCAAAAGTATCCGGACACCTACCGGTGGACATTAATAAGGGGTGTGTCCACTCATCGCCTTTATGCTGGCTCGAACTCTGTCGAGGACACTTTGAATGAGGTGCCTGTTCTTACTTGAGAGCCGAACTAGAGAAGGTAATGACGCTGGACGCTGCGGTCTGGAACGAAGTCGACTTTCTCTCTCATTTCAAAGATTTTCACAAAATATTTGATCAGGCGAACATAAGCAACTGAGGAACATATTTGTAGAATAAAAATCCGCTTCAGTTGCCAGTAATTTACTTAATTTATTCCACGACCAGTTTCGAAGATTAAAGTTACATCTTCAGGTGCCACCAACTGCGAACAAGAGAAGGGACTACTAACGTACAAGTACTATGTGATTGACGTACTGAAAATGAGAATTAGAGCTGAGGAAAGTGTAGCGCTTACATAACTAAGAAAAAATAAACTTGTGGCGGTCGGACCAACGTCAAACAAACGCGTAGGTCTGGAATAAAAACGCTTTGGTGAGGGTTCCCCCGCCGCGGCCAGCTGGCTTCTTGGCCGTCTGCACGAATCACTTCCGTATCGCGCTGTCCAGGCAGCTGCTGTGGCTGCTGGCCCTACGTATGGGTTCAGCTACTTATTTGTTTACAGTATTATTGAGTTCATTTCTGTTTGGAACTCTCCCCAAAGTTAGCGTTTTTGTTCCAGTCCCATGAGTTAATATGGCGTGGGCGTGATCCCCCACGACTGACTAGCCCGAACGTTACATGTTTACGTTCTCATGATTATGTGAGTATGCCACTTTCCACAACTGTAGCTTTCATTTTAGTATGTCAACCCCATAATACTAGTCAGTTCAAATGGTTCAAATGGCTCTGAGCACTATGGAACTTAACATCTGACGTCATCAGCCCCGCCGGCCGAGGTGGCCGAGCGGTTCTAGGCGCTACAGTCTGGAACCGCGCACCGCTACGGTCGCAGGTTCGAATCCTGCCTCGGGCATGGATGTGTGTGATGTCCTTAGGTTAGTAGGTTTAAGTAGTTCTATGTTCTAGGGGACTGATGACCTCAGAACTTAAGTCCCATAGTGCTCAGAGCCATTTGAACCATATTTTTCATCAGTCGCTTAGAACTTAGAACTACTTAAACCTAAGTAACCTAAGGACATCACACACATCCATGCCCGAGACAGGATTCGAACCTGCGACCGTAGCGGTCGCGCGGTTCCAGACTGAAGCGCCTAGAACCGCTCATCCACACCGGCCGGCACTAGTCAGTCAGTAGCAGTTGGAAAATGAAGCTTTAAGCTTTGAAAACGGCCGTGGAATAAATTAAAAAAGTTGCTGGCAACTGAAGTGGATTTTTATTCTACAAAGGTGTTCAGGTCGGAACTCTAGGCAGGTCAGTGGGGATGTTGTTGCTCACAAACCATTCCCTCGTAGATGATGCTTTATGATATGGTGCATTGTCATGCTGATACAATCATCACCTCCGACTGTTACTGTACAGTGCACAGTACTACAAACTTCTGTAAAATGTCTTCAAATTCTTCCACAAGTAGCGTTTGCTTAGGCACAGTAAGGGGACGACACACTAAACACGAAAAACATCCCAATACCGTAACACCACTTCCTCCGTACTTCACTGCTGGTATTTCACATGATGGCAGGTAATATTCTCCAGGCATTTGCCGAACGCGAACCCTTCCATCGGACTGCCACAGGGTATAGCGTGATTCATCAGTCCAGTCACCCACTGTCCAGTGGCGTAAGTCTTTACACCATGGGATCGATGACCTCGCTGTTTGGTCCCTTCCCCCAAACCAACCAACCAACCAATTAGCATTGACTACGGAAATGCATGGCTTATGAAGAGCTGCTCGACCATTGTACCCCATCCTTTCTAGCTTCTGTGCACAGTCATTGTGCTAGCAGGACTGTTGTCAGCACTTTGAAACTCACGAATGGTTCCTTCCATTGATTTCATGTGATTTTTTCCAACTACCCTCCACGGTGTTCGACGGTCTCTGTCCGTAAGTACGCGAGGTCTGTGTGGTTTTGGTTGGCTGTAGTTGACCTTCGCGTTTCCACTTCACAATCACGTTACCAATAGATGACTTGTGCAACTTTAGAAGGGTTGAAATGTCCCTGTTGGATATTTTACTCAGGTGTCATCAATATAGCCCACGTTGGAAGTCACTGAACTCTTCTCACTGATCCGTTAAGCAGATGCTGCTTTTCTGCTGACAACACAATATTCCTCGCCTCCTTTTATACTGGCGGGTCCGCCTCTCGTGACAGCTAGTGGTCAATTCTGCGTCATATAGGGCTGTCCGGATCCTTTTGATTAGATCGTATGCCTATTGGAGTACTTACATATAAAAGCTATGTATCCAGGGAATCTGTATATGAATCATCGCGTATTACACAGAGATCTAGGCGTCTCCATGTGCTCCTTGAAGTCTTGCGGGGCATCTGAAGACTTTTCGCTTCGAAAGGTTTCCTTCACAATTTTGCGAAACTCATCATTAGTCTTCTACCGGCGATGAACCACATGGAACTTGATTATTGCCCGAAATGAGTTGTCTGTCAGGGTAGGGTCTGGATTTCGTAGTGGCCATTCCGGTAAGGCTGGAGATGTTGCTGAACAATGCCCAGTCCAGCGACCTCAAAATTGTTCATCAAGGAACTCAAAGGCCTGAATAGCAACCTTCTCTTCGAGCCGAGTAATTAACCACGTTCGCAGGACGTCAAAATAAGAGTTTCACTTCACGTGTCTTTCAGTGAAATAAACTCAAGTGCGGTACGGAGATTTCCCGGACGCTCTGCACTGTGCATGGCGCTAGTGAGCTGTCAAATGTGGTAGGCTCGAATATCGATGATTTAAATATGTTCGTCGTGATGTGAGCGTTCAACGTGCCTGACTACAGTGTGGGTGACGTGGGTTCAGTTCCCGCTACAGCCTCGGATTTTGCGCTGGTGGAGTAACTAAAACGATGTGCACACAGTTTAGTGAGGTCAGTTGAGAAACTGCTTGTACGTGGAATACCAGATCGAAGATTCAGAAAGGTGACAACGACTGGGAGAGAGCTGTGCTGACTGCAAACGACACCACAACGCTAGAGGATGACACGGTGGTCGTTCAGCATCGTGCGGTCTTCTGGGAGCTTATGGGGCAGGCTGCGGCGTCCATAATGGTTCAAATGGCTCTGAGCACTATGGGACGTAACATCTGAGGTCGTCAGTCCCCTATAACTTAGAACTACTTAAACCTAACTAACCTAAGGACCTCACACACATCCATGCCCGAGGCAGGATTCGAACCTGCGACCGTAGCAGTCGCGCGGTTCCGGACTACAGCGCCTAGAACCGCATGGCCACCGCGGCCGGCGCGACGTCCATACGCTGTTTACTAGGTTGCGCGAGTAGCCCTCTTCCGTGCTCTGAATAGACCTTGTGCCTGCCAGCCACCCGAGAACCGGTCCAGGATTGTATTTACTGCCAAGAATTTAGCCTTGCTGTGTGGGACTGCAACAATTATCTTGACGACAAATGAGCAAATATTTGAAAGAGATATGAAAGCCGACGTTATGGCCGAAGAGATTCTGCTAGCAACGCACCTCTCCATACTGTCATCCAAGTGGCGCCATTGGCATATAGATGAAACGTCGCAGTCGATCTGCATCGTGTGGCCATCTGAGCCTCTAGCGAAATGTTGCCTCAGTTTTTTAGACTGTGCGTCAAACTGATGGCGACCTGTCAGTCGAATGAGTACATTAAACTCGATAAACCCCTTGATACCATTGGAGGGAGGTAAGATACACACCGGCACCGAGTTTCATCCTTCTCCTTACTTTCATTTCCATAACCACCTAGAGGCCTTTATGACAACCAGTCTCTCGGCTTAGGTTTTCAGCAGACGTCCCATAACGGATGACAGAAAGTCAGTGACCAAGACATCCCATTTCGACCTTATTCAGAATAACATTGTAGGATTCCTGCGATGTCTCCGCGGTTATTGACAAGCGTGCGGGTGAATTGGGCTTCGATTGAATGTATGTAGACATGGAAACACCCATGCTCACGAGGAGTCACTCCTCGTCAACCATCTCAGATTACACACCGTACGAGCGGCTAGATGTAGTCAGGTGGGCGTCATAATGACATTAAGTCATACTGAGAGCGCTGGGAACATGTATGGCATAAAAGCGCCGTACAAGGCGGTATGGAGGAAACGGCGTGTGTCTCAGGAGGCTCACCAGTGGGGTGTCAAATGGGTTATAATGGTCTCCAGTAACTGTTAAATATTTCTTGGACAACAGCCTCGAAAAAATTTCTGACAACACGTTCCACTAACCATGAAATGCTTACACGTATTCACAGAACGATCGTGTAGTGACGTCACCACACCGGTCACCGTGGCCAAAGGTAAATACAGGTGAGCGTACGTCCGTGTGACGTCAGCATTGTAGTTTTCGTGGCGAACGATAAATACTTATCAAAATGTTTGACATTGTAGTTGGTACTAAGGAAGTTCTTATGAAAGATATTTTATAGAAGCTAGGGCGCGAGCCTAACTTTGATTAAATGCAGCAGATCTTTCCATGTACCTTTTTATCTTCAGATGTCGTGACATTTATGGCTCTCGGAGCCATTTCTTTGTTCCCATATATCACATCGCAGTCGGGAGAAATAATGCAGCAGATGTATGGCGTCATACAGTAGACGGTGGCAAAAACGACAGATGCTGTCACCTGAATACACCACTCGTAGGAAACTGCGTCAAGTGAACCGACCTGCGTCCTGATCGGACGCTGTAATGAAACATGAAAGAAATTATCGTCTGGCCTGAGCACCGAAACCCTTGTTTTCGATTATTAATTATTGAAACCTCCCCTTAGAAAAATTAGTGAATTACTGTGCTGATAAACCTCTACGTTTTTGATTTTCAAACAGCTCAGCAGAACTGAACGTACTCAGACATTTCTCTCTTTACTTATTCTGATCAACACTAAACTGACACACAATATTTTTAGCGCAACGCAATCTGACTTTCAATAATCCCTACAAAAGAATGGCCATGACTAACATTAACCTATTCCTTTCATGAATCACTTACCTCACAAAAATCTTCGTTACGCGAACTACTGCAGTACAGCGAGCGCCACTACTGCCAGGTAAATAAAAGATTCTAACTACTGAAGGCACTAACTACTGATGGGCATAGTTATCAAATGAAAGATTTTGATAGAGAACAAACAATGTATTTACCTTAATAGTGTTCAAAAGGTCTTAAATGGCTACACAGGATAATCGAAATGGCCTGGGAGTCGGGACAGGTGCCATCAGACTGGACGAAAGCAGCAATCACACCAATCTTTAAACATGGAAACAGAAAAGATTGTAACAACTACAGAGGTATCTCTTTAATCAGCGTTGTGGGTAAAATCTTCTCAGGTATTGTTGAAAGGAAAGTGCGAGTATTAGTTGAGGACCAATTGGATGAAAATCAGTGTGGGTTTAGGCCTCTTAGAGGTTGTCAGGACCAGATCTTTAGCTTACGGCAAATAATGGAGAAGTGTTATGAGTGGAACAGGGAATTGTATCTATGCTTTATAGATCTAGAAAAGGCATATGACCGGGTTCCTAGGAGGAAGTTATTGTCTGTTCTACGAGATTATGGAATAGGAGGCAAACTTTTGCAAGCAATTAAAGGTCTTTACATGGATAGTCAGGCAGCAGTTAGAGTTGACGGTAAATTGAGTTCATGGTTCAGAGTAGTTTCAGGAGTAAGACAAGGCTGCAACCTGTCTCCACTGTTGTTCATATTATTTATGGATCATATGTTGAAAACAATAGACTGGCTGGGTGAGATTAAGATACGTGAACACAGAATAAGCAGTCTTGCATATGCGGATGATTTAGTTGTGATGGCAGATTCGATTGAAAGTTTGCAAAGTAATATTTCAGAGCTAGATCAGAAATGTAAGGACTATGGTATGAAGATTAGCATCTCCAAAACGAAAGTAATGTCAGTGGGAAAGAAATATAAACGGATTGAGTGCCAAATAGGAGGAACAAAGTTAGAACAGGTGGACGGTTTCAAGTACTTAGGATGCATATTCTCACAGGATGGCAACATAGTGAAAGAACTGGAAGTGAGGTGTAGCAAAGCTAATGCAGTGAGCGCTCAACTACGATCTACTCTCTTCTGCAAGAAGGAAGTCAGTACCAAGACTAAGTTATCTGTGCACCGTTCAATCTTTCGACCAACTTTGTTGTATGAGAGCGAAAGCTGGGTGGATTCAGGTTACCTTATCAACAAGGTTGAGGTTACGGATATGAAAGTAGCTAGGATGATTGCAGGTACTAGTAGATGGGAACAATGGCAGGAGGGTGTCCACAATGAGGAAATCAAAGAAAAACTGGGAATGAACTCTATAGATGTAGCAGTCAGGGCGAACAGGCTTAGATGGTGGGGTCATGTTACACGCATGGGAGAAGCAAGGTTACCTAAGAGACTCATGGGTTCAGCAGTAGAGGGTAGGAGGAGTCGGGGCAGACCAAGGAGAAGGTACCTGGATTCGGTTAAGAATGATTTTAAAGTAATAGGTTTAACATCAGAAGAGGCACCAATGTTAGCACTGAATAGGGGATCTTGGAGGAATTTTGTAAGGGGGCTATGCTCCAAATGGAACGCTGAAAGGCATAATCAGTCTTAAATGATGATTATATATATATATATATATATATATATATATATATATATATATATATATATATCAGTTCATGACATCCAGTCTTACAATTTTACTCTTTCTGATGGACACACGTCCAGATCGTCCGCTCTCAAAATTCTGCCATCTCTCTCCCCACATCCACCACTGCTGGCGGCTCACCTTCAACTGCGCAACGCCACGCGCTGTTCACATCGAACTGCCCAACACCACAATAGCAAATTGCAACAATGCAAACCAGCCACAGACTGCACACAGCACAGGCAGTGATTTTCATATAGAGCGCTACATGGCGTTACCAACATAAAAACCTAAACAGCCTACTTACATTATTGGCGAAACATGCTCCCATCGGAGGACAAAAAAAGCAAATTTGCCCCTGTTTAAAAGACACTGACTATTTAAAAGACACTGACTGAAAAGTAGGGTACCAGCTGCCTCATCCTACTTTCCTCAGCACCTTTAAAAATTTCCTCAGAAATTTTGGCACGCAAACATATCTGCGCTCTTTTTAACATGCAACTCACCTCTTACTCCCGCAAGCGACCGAGCGAGGTGGCACAGTGGTTAGACACTGGACTCGCATTCGGGAGGACGACGATTCAATCCAGCGTCCGGCCATCCTGATTTAGGTTTTCCGTAATTTCCCTAAATCACTCCAGGCAAATGCCGGGATGGTTCCTCTGAAAGGGCACGGCTGACTTCCTTCCCCATCCTTTCCTAATCCGATGAGACCGATGACCACGCTGTCTGGTCTCCTTCCCCAAACTACCAAATTACTCCCGCAAGCTTCCCCAACTGCACACCACTCACATCCGCCAGTCCATAGATGTAAGTCGCTCAAACCCAGCCATTTCACTTGCCCATTGTCACTCACTCATTCAGCCCGACTCATTATTATCTCTTTGTGTCTCTGTCAGTGTCTCCTGTCTCACAGCCACAGCTCCTGTTACTGTCGCTGTCTCCTTCTTGCTCTCTTTATTACTGTTACTATCACATTCCTTCCTTCCCATTGCTGCTGTCTCTTCTCACTCTCACTATCTCTTTCCTCCTCGTTGTCATCTACCTAGACTCTGTCTCTCATTATCACTGGCTCTCACTCACTTCAGCTTTCTCCTTCTCTTTTTTCCATTTCCATTGACACTGTCTCCTCCAATCTTGTCCTAACACTGTTCTGTCACTGTCAACTATGTTTCACTGCCATTGTGTCCCGCTCTTTCTCTCACACTGCCATCTCTCATTCTCTCGTTCTACACCACAACCTCTATCTACTATCTTCCAATATTTATTACTTTTCATCGTTTTCCCACTACCACTGTCTCCTCTCTTAGCATAAAAAAGTGTCAATATAGCGCCTGTAAAATTTATTAGTAAAATATATAAAGATGCTGAGGAAGATAGACTGAAGCAGCTGGTACCCCACTTTTCAATCAGAGTATTTGCACCAGGAGCATATTCGCCTTTTTGTGCTCCGATAGGAGCGTTTTTCTGCTGGTTTCCTCCTTTTTCCTCCTGCAGCACAGCATGTCACTCATATGAAAAGAATTTCGTGTGTCAGTAAAATGTTCATAGTTTGCTTATGTGAAATTCAAATGAAGCAAAACTAGTTTTACACCTCAAATCGGCCTTTAATTGCACAAAAGTTTTGAATATACTTCACTACTGCAGCATGAGGTTCCCAAAACCCTTCTGATGTTAAGGGAGATACATTACAGTGTATTTGTCCGTGCTACGTCACTTAAAATCTACGTTTTAGCCTTACAATTGATTTTACGTGCGTATTTTACGTGTAGAGATAGGATAGTTTTGAACCTCTGTATCTCGGAAATGGATAAAGATACAATGAAAATTTTCAAGAATGTTCGAGATCTAGATCTTAGGAATATATCGTAAAAATTGCAGCCTTTTCTGTGCATAGCCACCTTGAAATCCGCAGTTCGGTTTTGGTAACCAAAATCATGTTTTGGGGTGTTACTCGACAACGGACAAAAATTTTTGAATACAGAAAGATAGCACTTCTAGATAAATGCCTAGAGAATATTAGTGTTAATATTTGAGCAATTTACTCTCGTTAGTTATTCAGATACCCTCTGCTAACGCGAAGAAATGGCGAGAAACGCTTTAAAAACGCTTTTTTTCTGTTTTTCTTATGTATCTTCCATGAACTAAATGGTGCTTCCATAAGCCCCTTACGGCGCACAGTAGACCACATCTAATGCAAAAAGACCCAACCGATTTGCTGCATTTGCCTAAGCTGGAAGAAGTGTATAACATTCGAGCTTTGGCCCTGTACTGTAGGATAGTTACAGTAAGAAGATACTTCTGTTGGATATACAAGTACTTCCTAGCCGAAAGGGTATCCAAATCACTTGGCCCTACCTTTCTATCGTCAATAGAACCCGAGGTACGACCCCGCAAAAATTCCGCTTCAATGCGCGGCGTTCTGGAACATAGTGGTAGCGCACGCTGCCGCATGCGTGCCGAATAGCTCGATTAATATTCGAATATTGTTCAAAACAATATGCGGAGTGCCTCTCATTTCTACGCTGTCATTGCGTAATCAAAACATAATGTTGCTGTCAACTTTAAGCAAACGCTGAATTGCGAGAGAGAGCTGAATCACCTTGTGTGTCATCGGCTACGTTAGGAATGACCGACAGGCGAAGTGGTTAACAAATGTTTACAAATAGAAAATAGCAAATTTACTTCGCTAGGATGCATGGGTCTACTGATGTCGCTTTGTGTAGTAAATAACGACATTGCTTGGCTTCTTTCAATAGGTTTTATTTGTATTTTTTACTAGGAAAAACGTATTTACTAAGTTTTCTTTGTGATATGGGTGTCTTCTCATTACATTTTGATTTTGTTTTGTTTATGAATAAAAATGTCTAGAAAACAGCTGGATCTTTCTGAACACACCAGAGCACCTAAAAGCCTGAGGACTGTGCGGTCTCAAGAATTCGGTGAAGATCATGAAGCAAAACATGTTCCAGCTTTAACTCACTCAATGGAAACTCCTTCCGAAAGTGAGGCGTGAAGTAATTCTGATTGAAGTCGTCACGTATTATCTCATCCTAGGAACCCTGTACTCACAGAGCCTCAAAGTAACATAATAGAAGCGGACATTTTCACGGGAAGTGGCGCAGGCGAGTGAGTTTTTATACCCCGAATCCCATTTTTTCCTCACAATTTACCATTTTGCTTTAAGCGTGTACAATTCCCGGTGAGCTTATATTGTACCTTGACCATGAACCAAGTACGAGGCCAGACATTGTGTGTTGCATGCTCGGATCTAAGTGTCAGCTGCTTTTCACGTAGCTGTCTCTACATGGCTCTCTCCTGTGTTAGTAAAACGAAGAAGGTCATCGTTCATGTCCCAATCACTATTTCAAACGTTGTATATAAAAAAGCATTATAAGTTAAAAATAAATTCACACATAAGAAGTATCAGGCGCGGCTATAAATTTATACCCAGGCAACGCGGGGTTTCCCAGATAGTTATGAATAAACTTAACACGCTCGCCCACAGGGTGCTAGCAGAGCTGTCGTTTACCAGCCTCATTCCCACAACCGATCGTGGTCACCTACTTTGGAGCAGAGTGGAAGGTCTAAACCAATGCCTCATATGATCCTGTGACGGTATCGTGTGCAACTTTTCTCGACCTCGGCTACTGGCTGGAGAGTTATGGGGTTCCCCTTAATACATCAGGCGTGTACTGAGTGACACAGAAAAACGGGTACATTGCCACAATCCATTAAAACTATAAGTAATGAAAGAAAGAAATTGCATTCATAGTAATTGAAACCTTACAATTTTGCCATTTACCAAACATTGATGGCATTTATCATTCTTTAAAAATTACGTCCTTTAGATGACGTCCTCCTGTACGAATACAAAATGGTTCAAATGGCTCTGAGCACTATGGGACTTAACATCTGAGGTCATCAGTCCCCTAGAACGTGTACGAATACATTCGTGAGATCTGCTGTTGAGATTACTCATTGATCGCTGCAGCATCTGAGCTGAGATACTGTGAATTGCATCCCAAATCTCTGTTTTAACTCATCCAAGGTTCTTGGTCGAGTCTTGTAGACTTTGCTCAGGAGGTAGCCCCTCAAGGAAAATCACAAACGGATAAATCTGGCGATCTAGGGGGCCAGGGAATGTTTCGTGAGATCACACGGTTGCCAGACAATTCGTACAGATATGCCATTATTGCCGTCCAGTGTGTGATGTCGCTCCGTCCTGTTGAAACCACGCTTCTTGAATGTTTGGCAAGTTGTTTAATGCAGGTGTAACGAAAGTTCGTAACATCTCTACATAACGATCGCCATTGCCAGTTATTGTGTTTCCCTGTTCATTTGCGAAAAAATACGGTCCGATAATCCGATTTGATGAAACACCTTACCACACTGTTACTTTACTAGCGTGTAAAGGGCGCTCATGAACGTCATTCATTAGGTTTTGTGTTTGCTCAGTAACGGTGGTTCTGTTTATTCACATAACCTGTGAGATAAAAATGTGCCTCATCTGACATCTACAACTTGTTAAGAAATTAATCGTCATTGTTTATTTTTGTTATCATTTGTTCACTGAATCCTAATGGTAACCGGTAATCGTTGTCCTTCAATTGTTGTACCATCTGTAGTTTCACGGGTGAAATGTAAAATCAAGATGAAAAATTCTGCGAACACTTTCCCGGGACATTCCAAGCACTGCTGCTTGCTTACGAATTGAACGCCATGGGCTCCGTAAGACAGACTCGCGTACAACACCAATGTTCGCTGGAGAACGCACACTCTTTCGCCGTCCTGTTGGTTTCTTCTTGGGGGCAGATCCAGTCTCTTCAAAGCTATTAATCCAACACTTTATCGCGTCTTTCGACGGAACGGCATCTTGACGTCCTAAATTATAAAAACGTCGAAACTCCCCCAGCGCCGCTACCAAACTATCATTGTTTTTATAAAACATTTTTATGGCTAACGCTGTTGTCCGTTCCACATGATTACTGAAATGGCGGACTGTTTACTCGCTAACTGTTACGAACCCGCATTGCTGCCACCTGCCCATGTCTGCCACTACTAATTTCAAACATTTCCGTTATTTTGTGTCACTCTTTACTACACGCAAGAAGCGGCTACTAGGATAGTGGAGTACGTATGGCGTGCACGTATGGGCTTTTACTATATAGGCCCGATAAGATGTGTTCTGAAATCAGAAAGGGTAGCATTTGTCATAGCAGTTCGGAGAAAAAAAATGATAACACAGTATTAGTTAACTGCAGCAGCGTCTGTCGAAAGGTCCCGGAACCAGTCACCCTTATAAAAGGTAACAACTGACAGAAAAGTTGCTGAAACCAAATGTCAGTAGCAATGGAATTCTAAACTCCGATTGGAATGTACCTGTAAATTGTAAACATAGGTTGAACGCTGATGGTGGAGGCGTGTTTACAGCCATAAAATATACGATAATATATAGTGCGATTAATAGAGATACTGAATGCGAAGTAATTTGGTGAAGACAAGTGTTAAATGTGGATCAAACATAGTCGTCGAATGCTTAGATAGATCCACTGCGTCAGGAGCAGTAGTGACAGAACATTTGAGGGGAAGACTAGGGAATTCGAAAGTAAAATTCTGGTATGCCGACTTGACAGGAAATCTTAAAAAGTTTTGGCCCCATGTTAAATTTGTAAACGGATCGAAGCCTTCTGTCAAGACACTGCTTGACCATAATGGCTTTGAAACGGAGGACAACATAGAAAAACGTCTTTTTCCAGAACTGTTACACACAGAAAAATCGCATGTAGTGTCTCCTATCAATCGTCACACGAACTAAATAATGGCTAATTTTTAAATAAGAGAGCAGGTGACGGAAAAGCAACTGAAATCGCTCAACAAAAGGAAGGCTACTGGACCTGACGGGATACAAATACTATTCTGTACAGAGTATGCGATGGAACTTGCCACTCTTCAAGTAGCAGAGTACCGTAGGTCTTTGGAGGAACAAAATGTTCCTTACGATTGAACAAAATGCATACAACATTCACATTTTTAAGAGTCATCGAATAGACGCACAAAACTATAGGTATCTCTGATATCAGTCTTTTGTAGAATTTTGGAACATGTTTTATGCTAGCGTGTTATGACTTGTCTGAAGACCGAAAATATCCTCTGTAGCAATCCACATGGATTCCGAAAACAGCGATCGTATGAAACCCAGCTCGCTCCTTTCGTCCACGAGACCCGGAAAGCAGCAGGTACAGGCGCTCAGGTAGATGTGTTCCTTGACTCCCGGAAGACTTTCCACACATTTCTGCACTGCCGTCAAATGAACAAACTGCGAGCGTACAGAATACCATACCAAGTGTGTGGTTGGATTGAACAGGATATATAGGCCAACAAAGGAAGTAGCTAACAAGACACTCGATCGAACAATACTTGGTTATTGCCTAATATGGGATCTGTACCAGATAGGATTGATAGAGGAAACAGAGAAGGTCCAAAGAAGAGCAGCGCATTTCGCCACTGTTTCATTTAGTAAACACTAAAGCGTCACGGAAGTACTCAGCCGACTCCAGTGGCGTTCTGCATCAGGATGTGGTTTATTGTCAAAGTTCCAAGAGCTTACCTTCCCAGAAGAGTCGACCAATATATTGCTTTCTCCTACGTACATCTCGCCAAAACATTAGCAAAATAAAATTAGAGAGATTCGAGTCCATACGGAGGGTTACCACCAATCGTTCTTCCTGCGAACCCAACGCGACTGCGACTGGAAAGTGGTGGGGAAAAAAGTGACAGTGGCTCGCGAAGCATAGGTGTAGGTTTAGGTGACCACGTGGCAGACAATGTGAAGGAATTCTGCTAGCTTGGAAGTAAAATAACGTATGATGGAGGCAGTGAGGAGGATATAAGAAGCAGGTTAGTGCAAGCAAAGAAATCGTTAGTTGCTAAAAGAAGGGTACTAGCATCAAACACAACCCTTAATCTGCAGAAGTAGCTTCTGAGAATGCACTGCTGGAGCACAACATTCTGTAGAAGTGAGTTATCGACTGTGAGAACACCGGAAAAGAAGAGATTCGAAGAGTTTCAGAGGTGGTGTTACAGAATGGTGTTGGAAATTATGTGGACTGATAACGTGAGAAATGAAGATGTTCTCCGCAGACTCAGCGAGAGAAGGAAGATATGGAAAACACTTAATAGAAGAAGGACCAGGATGATAGGACAAGTGTTGAGACACCAGGGAATAATTTCCATGGTACTAAAGGGAGATGTAGAGGATGTTGTGGGCGCTGTTTCGAGCAGTCATGGAACTGAAGGAAAGTATGCAAAAATGTATCCTTTCTAACAGCTTTGTCATTATGGTTTTGTTTTTATTTGCAATAAAGCTAAGTTTTTAGTTTCATAAGGCGTGATCTTTCGTTTCCTTGGAGCTAAACCCACAAAAGTTCGCAGATATGCACGCGATGCAAAGCTGTGTTTGAATAATTTATATACAGAAAAAAGGAATGGAGGAACGTGGAATATGACAACACCAGAAGAAGATGAAAGAATTTTAGAATATCAGTAAATGTCAGAACGGTAAGAGGAATTCAGATTAAAATCTGTTCCCCGTTATCAGTGCGAATGTAAAATTAAAACAACATTTTCTTACAATGACGTTGGGTAGCAGCTAACTCAACAAGAAGCGAGCATTTTATCTGAAATGTTAACTGATAAGCCACTTACTAGAAAGATGCACCAGAACAGCTGCTTATAATAATGTTTCTTAACGACAGATTCTTTCGCCATTTAACGCTATTTTCAAGCACCTACGAAAAAAAACATGAAATTCGGAATTATATAAACCATAAATTGCTGTTAAACAATGCTATGGCATTAAAAGCTGATAAAGGGAATTGATAAGGTCATGTCCTTCCTTGAATCTAATAATATCACAGAATTGTTTCACAGCCCTAGCAATAGATTTGCAGCTAAAATAAAGAGAGTCGTTAAAACTAATATCATTCTCACTAAACATGGAAAAAGAACATTTATAGTAATAAATCCAAATACTGGAAATCTGTATACACACGAGAAAACACCCACAAGAAATATTAAACGAGCATACAGAATTTTGACACAAATATGCTATTGAACTTTTAGAACAAAAAAAATGATATCTATAGGAAGAATACAATTTATGAAAACATTGTAAATGGCATTGCCTGTCGTCCAGTGACGCATAAACTAGAATTTTTCTATTCATTGATTAACAGATTAAATAACCTAAGTTAGAAAAACCAGCAATTCAAGAAGAACTTACCAGGCTTCGTTGTATAGCCTATTCAAATGAATTTGACCCCTACATAATCTCAAAATTATACTATATATGTAAAACACCAAGGAGGAACACAATGCATAATTAGATACGCCTAACTCGAATACATCATATAAGCAAAAAATAGTATACGTACCAACAGTCTACCTTGATAGAATCTCCAACAAAATTAATGCACTTTTTAAAGCCACAAATATTCAACTAGCCTTTCGAAGCAATAACAACCTTTCAACAAAATTACGTTCCGCCATCAGTAGAACATGCGAATATGATACCCCAGCCATATACAAAGTCACATGTAGCAATGTAATAACTTTTACCTGGACCGAACAGGAAGAAATTTTAACGTCAGATATAAAGAACACATCAGAAACAGCGAGAATAATCAGTCGAGCTTCTTTCTACATTTGAAAAATCAAAGTCACACTGCTGATACAATCGAAAACACACTCCAAATCATGCACAGAATACGAAAACGATTGGAATGGACATTCTTGAAGAACTGGAATTCTATGTACGTACGAGAAAATAACCACGAGAAATATTAGACGAGCATACAGAATGTAGACAAAAATATTACTTGAAGTACTTTAATGAACTCTTAGAACACGAAAAATGAGAACTCGGAAATAACATATGCAACAGTCGTGAAAAAATTTAGTTAACCATATAATATCGTTGTTCATCCGTATGATCTTTGTAAACATATAACTTCGTAAGAGAAGAATTGTCAGACTACTGTCAAACCATAACTAACGTATCATTGTCAATATATTTACGTCATTTACCATCTAATCAAATCGTGTATTACGATAGTCACATCATCCTAGATGTGAGTACAATGTAGTCACTTTAATATAAATGACATTCACTTTTATACATGGTCTCACCAAAACTGTATTCGCAGTTACTTGACAATGGCGATAAATGCTTATATATGTCTGTAATAAAGTGGTAGCGCAACCTCCAGACCAGATGAGAGGAAGCACAGATCACAGCAAATCGTAGGTAATTACTTTTTTACATAAAAAATCGCATCATGATCTGTTTCAAGATCTAAAAATAACAAAACTGTATCGTTATAGATACCACTGACGATGCGTTATAACAAGAAAAAGGCGAAATGCGTGTGGGAAAAATAAATCATGTGACAGCAGGAAAAGGCTGTTTTATTTACAAAACAGTCTGTCGTTAAAAAATTTAATTATTATAAGCAGCTGTTCTGGTGTATCTTTCTAAGAATCATGTCATCTAATATACATTATGGTGCTGGCCCTAAAAATGAAGAAAAATTGATTATCCTCCGTTCAAGCGAACTACTTTCAAATACAAATTAGTGTCTGAAATGCTTCGCTGCTTTGTCTTTCACTTCCAGAATAAGAATTCCGAACACGCAGGTGCCGTGTGCACTGCAACGGTAGTGTTGAGGGTTTCCGGAAGTCACGGTAGGCTGCTCGTGTGTCTACGAGAGCGAGCGCGACCGGGAGGAAACTGTAAATAAACGAGAGTAATTTGTAGCCGTGGCTGACAGAAGGGCCGGGCTTTACACAACGTGTTTATTTTCGGTCGCTGCATTTCGGCAGCGATATTTGAGGGAAAGGCCGCGCCAAGATCGGAGCGGGCGGGCGCCAGATATACGCACCCGGGTCGATGCCGCCGACAGGAACGCCGCGAGCTGGCGGCTCCTTAGCGGCAGAGCCACGCGGCCCTCGCCTTACCCTCGCCTTCTGCTTTTCTCTTCTCTTCTGTTGTTGTGAGAATCTCTGCATGCATTAACTCTCGCTACACTTGACACTAAGATAAAACCGTGGTGCGTCCCACTGGCGACAATAGCCTTAACAGAATATACACTGACGGGAAAAAATCGCAAAGAAAGGAGGAGCTCTACGACATAAACAAAAGTTGGTAGGCGTGTTTCTACGTCTGAAAGATACACAAGCGGCAAGACGCAGTCAATACCTTCGCTGCGCAGTGCCGATGATACTGTTATCGACGACTGTGCCGCTAAAGCGGAGTTATTGAACGCAGTTTTCCGAAATTCCTTCACCAGGGAAGACGAATGGGATATTCCAGAATTTGAAACACGAACAGCTGCTAGCATGAGTTTCTTAGAAGTAGATACCTTAGGTGTTGTAAAGCAACTCACATCGCTTGATAAGGGCAAGTCTTCAGGTCCAGATTGTATACCGATTAGGTTCCTTTCAGATTACGCTGATACAATAGCTCCCTACTTAGCAATCATATACAACCGCTGGCTCACCGATAGATCTGTACGTACAGATTGGAAAATTGCGCAGGTCGCACCAGTGTTTAAGAAGGGTAGTAGGAGTAATCCATCGAACTACAGACCTATATCATTGACGTCGGTTTGCAGTAGGGTTTTGGAGCATATACTGTATTCAAACATTATGAATCACCTCGAAGGGAACGATCTATTGATACGTAATCAGCATGGTTTCAGAAAACATCGTTCTTGTGCAACACAGCTAACTCTTTATTCGCACGAAGTAATGGTCGCTATCGACAGGGGATCTCAAGTTGATTTCGTATTTCTAGATTTCCGGAAAGCTTTTGACACTGTTCCTCACAAGTGACTTCTAATCAAGCCGCGGGCCTGTGGGGTATCGTCTCAGTTGTGCGACTGGATTCGTGATTTGCTGTCAGGAAGGTCACAGTTCGTAGTAACAGACGCCAAATCATCGAGTAAAACTGAAGTGATATCAGGTGTTCCCCAGGGAAGCGTCCTGGGACCTCTGCTGTTCCTGATCTATATAAATGACCTGGGTGACAATCTGAGCAGTTCTCTTAGGTTGTTCGCAGATGATGCTGTAATTTACCGTCTAGTAAGGTCATCCGAAGACCAGTATCAGTTGCAAAGCGGTTTAGAAAAGGTTGTTGTATGGTGTGGCAGGTGGCAGTTGACGCTAAATAACGAAAAGTGTGAGGTGATCCACATGAGTTCCAAAAGAAATCCATTGGAATTCGATTACTCGATAAATAGTACAGTTCACAAGGCTGTCAATTCAACTAAGTACCTGGGTGTTAAAATTACGAACAACTTCAGTTGTAAAGACCACATAGATAATATTGTGGGGAAGGCGAGCCAAAGGTTGCGTTTCATTGGCGGGACACTTAGAAGATGCAACAAGTCCACTAAAGAGACAGCTTACACTACACTCGTTCGTCCTCTGTTAGAATATTGCTGCGCGGTGTGGGATCCTTACCAGGTGGGATTGACGGAGGACATCGAAAGGGTGCAAAAAAGGGCAGCTCGTTTTTTATTATCACGTAATAGGGGAGAGAGTGTGGCAGATACGATACGCGAGTTGGGATGGAAGTCATTAAAGCAAAGACGTTTTACGTCGCGGCGAGATCTATTTACGAAATTTCAGTCACCAACTTTCTCTTTCGAATGCGAAAATATTTTGTTGAGCCCAATCTACATAGGTCGTCTATTCCAATTTCAGGTTTGCTTTAAATACGCGCTGTAACTGCCGTGAGGTTAGTTACCGTTGAAGTTGGACGTGGTGAGTTGGGTGTTTATCTAGAATACCTTTAAGGCGGCAAAGACGCCATTATCAACACCTCACTGAGTTTGACTGAGGTCGTGTAATACAGCTAAGAGAAGATGGATGTTCCTACTGCGGGATTGTAGAAAGACTTGGCAGGAATGTACCCATTGTACTTGACTGCTAGCAGCCGTCGTCACGAGAAAGTACGGTCCCAAGAAGACCGGGCTTCGGACGGCCACGTGACACTACCGAGAGGGAAGACTATCTTGTTCGGCCTATGGCTCTGGCGCATCGTGCTGCATCTGCAGCAGCAATTTAAGCCCTATGCTGGTACCACAGTGACACAATGAACAATGAACTGTTACAAATCGGTTACTTCGAGGAGAGCTTCGAGCCAAATTGCAAAATGGCTTATCTCTCTCTTACTTTAACCTGTGATCTTGCAATGTTAATGGCTTAAATATGTTGCCTAGACAAATGTGTTCCCAAAATTAATTATTTTTTTGCTGTTGTGATTTTTTCCCTTGAGTGTACGTTACTCCATTAGAATTTCCTTTCCTAACGAAAGAAAGTTTACATATAGTGGTGGACTGCGTAAAACTAAATATAACAAATATTTTGTGGAGGACATAATTCGAACAAAATAAGGCTAGAACCGGATTAAGTTCATACCACTTTAAACGTACAATGCAGGCCTTCTCAGCTGGTATTTGCGTTCTTGGTTTTTATGTTTTACGAAACAGAGAGTTTGCTCTAAAACGTGCCTGTTAATCAGTAGTGATATTCACATTAATTTCTTCAATATGTATATAATGGAAACGTTATATGAATAGTTGAATCTTTTTTTTTTCACTGGCATTTTATTGAATACCGTATTTTCGCGGATGATGCAGCTGTCTATAACGAAGTACTGTCTGAACCTAGTCGCATAAGTAATCAGTCAGATCTTGATAAGATTTCAATGTCGTGCAGAGATTGGCAACTTGCTTTAAATGTTCAGAAATGCAAAACTGTGCTTTTACCAAACAAACAAAAACTAGTATTCTAAGCCTATAATATCAACGACTCATAGTTAGAGTTGGCTAACACACAAAAATACGTGTCTGTAACACTTTGAATAGAATGATCACATAGGCTCAGTCGTGGGTAAAGCAGATGGCAGTCTTCGGTTTATTGGCAGAATACTGGGGATGTGCGATCAGTCCACAAGAGAGGCTGCTCACGAACCACTCCTGTGACCCATCCTAGAATATTGCTCGAGTGTGTGGAACCCGTACCAGATAGGAATAAACGAATGTTAACAGCTTTGTTTGACCCATTGGAGTGTGTCACAGAGACGCTGGAGAAAGTGAACTGGCAGACTCTTCAAGATAGACGCAAGCCATCCCGAGAGAGCCTGCTAACAAAGCTTCAAGAACCGGCTTTCAATTACGACTCTAGGAATGTACAACAACTCCCTACTTATCTCTCCCGCGGGAATCTACATCTACATCTACATTTATACTCCGCAAGCCACCCAACGGTGTGTGGCGGAGGGCACTTTACGTGCCACTGTCATTACCTCCCTTTCCTGTTCCAGTCGCGTATGGTTCGCGGGAAGAACGACTGTCTGAAAGCCTCTGTGCGCGCTCTAATCTCTCTAATTTTACATTCGTGATCTCCTCGGGAGGTATAAGTAGGGGGAAGCAATATATTCGATACCTCATCCAGAAACGCACCCTCTCGAAACCTGGCGAGCAAGCTACACCGCGAAGCAGAGCGCCTCTCTTGCAGAGTCCGCCACTTGAGTTTGTTAAACATCTGCGTAACGCTATCACGGTTACCAAATAACCCTGTGACGAAACGCGCCGCTCTTCTTTGAATCTTCTCTATCTCCTCCGTCAACCCGATCTGGTACGGATCCCACACTGATGAGCAATACTCAAGTATAGGTCGAACGAGTGTTTTGTAAGCCACCTCCTTTGTTGATGGACTACATTTTCTAAGGACTCTCCCAATGAATCTCAACCTGGTACCCGCCTTACCAACAATTAATTTTATATGATCATTCCACTTCAAATCGTTCCGCACGCATACTCCCAGATATTTTACAGAAGTAACTGCTACCAGTGTTTGTTCCGCTATCATATAATCATACAATAAAGGATCCTTCTTTCTATGTATTCGCAATACATTACATTTGTCTATGTTAAGGGTCAGTTGCCACTCCCTGCACCAAGTGCCTATCCGCTGCAGATCTTCCTGCATTTCGCTACAATTTTCTAATGCTGCAACTTCTCTGTATACTACAGCATCATCCGCGAAAAGCCGCATGGAACTTCCGACACTATCTACTAGGTCATTTATATATATTGTGAAAAGCAATGGTCCCATAACACTCCCCTGTGGCACACCAGAGGTTACTTTAACGTCTGTAGACGTCTCTCCGTTGATAACAACATGCTGCGTTCTGTTTGCTAAAAACTCTTCAATCCAGCCACACAGCTGGTCTGATATTCCGTAGGCTCTTACTTTGTTTATCAGGCGACAGTGCGGAACTGTATCGAACGCCTTCCGGAAGTCAAGAAAAATAGCATCTACCTGGGAGCCTGTATCTAATATTTTCTGGGTCTTATGAACAAATAAAGCGAGTTGGGTCTCACACGATCGCTGTTTCCGGAATCCATGTTGATTCCTACATAGTAGATTCTGAGTTTCCAAAAACGACATGATATTCGAGCAAAAAACATGTTCTAAAATTCTACAACAGATCGACGTCAGAGATATAGGTCTATAGTTTTGCGCATCTGCTCGACGACCCTTCTTGAAGACTGGGACTACCTGTGCTCTTTTCCAATCATTTGGAACCTTCCGTTCCTCTAGAGACTTGCGGTACACGGCTGTTAGAAGGGGGGCAAGTTCTTTCGCGTACTCTGTGTAGAATCGAATTGGTATCCCGTCAGGTCCAGTGGACTTTCCTCTGTTGAGTGATTCCAGTTGCTTTTCTATTCCTTGGACATTTATTTCGATGTCAGCCATTTTTTCGTTTGTGCGAGGATTTAGAGAAGGAACTGCAGTGCGGTCTTCCTCTGTGAAACAGCTTTGGAAAAAGGTGTTTAGTATTTCAGCTTTACGCTTGTCATCCTCTGTTTCAATGCCATCATCATCCCGGAGTGTCTGGATATGCTGTTTCGAGCCACTTACTGATTTAACGTAAGACCAGAACTTCCTAGGATTTTCTGTCAAGTCGGTACATAGAATTTTACTTTCGAATTCACCGAACGCTTCACGCATAGCCCTCCTTACGCTAACTTTGACATCGTTTAGCTTCTGTTTGTCTGAGAGGTTTTGGCTGCGTTTAAACTTGCAGTGAAGCTCTCTTTGCTTTCGCAGTAGTTTCCTAACTTTGTTGTTGTACCACGGTGGGTTTTTCCCGTCCCTCACAGTTTTACTCGGCACGTACCTGTCTAAAACGCATTTTACGATTGCCTTGAACTTTTTCCATAAACACTCAACATTGTCAGTGTCGGAACAGAAATTTTCGTTTTGATCTGTTAGGTAGTCTGAAATCTGCCTTCTATTACTCTTGCTAAACAGATAAACCTTCCGCCCTTTTTTTATATTCCTATTAACTTCCAAATTCAGGGATGCTGCAACGGCCTTATGATCACTGATTCCCTGTTCTGCACTTACAGAGTCGAAAAGTTCGGGTCTGTTTGTTACCAGTAGGTCCAAGATGTTATCTCCACGAGTCGGTTCTCTGTTTAATTGCTCGAGGTAATTTTCGGATAGTGCACTCAGTATAATGTCACTCGATGCTCTGTCCCTACCACCCGTCCTAAACATCTGAGTGTCCCAGTCTATATCTGGTAAATTGAAATCTCCACCTAAGACTATAACATGCTGAGAAAATTTATGTGAAATGTATTCCAAATTTTCTCTCAGTTGTTCTGCCACTAATGCTGCTGAGTCGGGGGGTCGGTAAAAGGAGCCAATTATTAACCTAGCTCGGTTGTTGAGTGTAACCTCCACCCATAATAATTCACAGGAACTATCCACTTCTACTTCACTACAGGATAAACTACTACTAACAGCGACGAACACTCCACCACCGGTTGCATGCAATCTATCCTTTCTAAACACCGTCTGTACCTTTGTAAAAATTTCGGCAGAATTTATCTCTGGCTTCAGCCAGCTTTCTGTACCTATAACGATTTCAGCTTCAGTGCTTTCTATCAGCGCTTGAAGTTCCGGTACTTTACCAACGCAGCTTCGACAGTTTACAACTACAATACCGATTGCTGCTTGGTCCCCGCATGTTCTGACTTTGCCCCGCACCCGTTGAGGCTGTTGCCCTTTCTGTACTTGCCCGAGGCCATCTAACCTAAAAAACCGCCCAGCCCACGCCACACAACCCCTGCTACCCGTGTAGCCGCTTGTTGCGTGTAGTGGACTCCTGACCTATCCAGCGGAACCCGAAACCCCACCACCCTATGGCGCAAGTCGAGGAATCTGCAGCCCACAAGGTCGCAGAACCGTCTCAGCCTCTGATTCAGACCCTCCACTCGGCTCTGTACCAAAGGTCCGCAGTCAGTCCTGTCGACGATGCTGCAGATGGTGAGCTCTGCTTTCATCCCGTTAGCGAGACTGGCAGTCTTCACCAAATCAGATAGCCGCCGGAAGCCAGAGAGGATTTCCTCCGATCCATAGCGACACACATCATTGGTGCCGACATGAGCGACCACCTGCAGATGGGTGCACCCTGTACCCTTCATGGCATCCGGAAGGACCCTTTCCACATCTGGAATGACTCCCCCCGGTATGCACACGGAGTGCACTTTGGTCTTCTTCCCCTCCCTTGCTGCCATATCCCTAAGGGGCCCCATTACGCGCCTGACGTTGGAGCTCCCAACTACCAGTAAGCCCACCCTCTGCGACCGCTCGGATCTTGCAGACTGAGGGGCAACCTCTGGAACAGGACAGGCAGCCATGTCAGGCCGAAGATCAGTATCAGCCTGAGTATCAGCCAGAGACAGAGCCTGAAACCGGTTCGTCAGACAAACTGGAGAGGCCTTCCGTTCAGCCCTCCGGAATGTCTTTCGCCCCCTGCCACACCTTGAGACGACCTCCCACTCTACCACAGGTGAGGGATCAGCCTCAATGCGGGCAGTATCCCGGGCAACCACAGTCGTAGCCCGATCGGGGGATGCGTGGGACGAGCTGGCCGTCCCTGACAAACTCCCATCCGGACCCCCACAGTGATGCCCATTGGCAACAGCCTCAAGCTGTGTGACCGAAGCCAACACTGCCTGAAGCTGGGAGCGAAGGGATGCCAACTCAGCCTGCATCTGAACACAGCAGTTGCAGTCCCTATCCATGCTAAAAACTTGTGCAAAGAACGTCTGAACTAATCTACACAGAGCGCAAACAAATCGACACAAAATTTAAACGGTTATTAAAATACGAGATTGCCTAGTAAATGCAGTAACTTGTGCACTGCTGACACACTGCTCGGCGGCGGAAGGAGACTACGCGAATTTACACTATTCAGGTACTAAAACGCGATGCTACAACTCTCAAATACTATAATACGCCCGATATTTATGAATTTAACAATGCAAGTACCAAAAACACGCAAATAAATTAAGAATTAAACTATGTAACAAATGAGTGAGCTAGGAGTATACGAGTTGCTGCTGCAGCTGCTTATCCAACGGCGGCAGGGAGCACATCGCGAGGACAGGACTAAATTAATTACAGCGCGCACGGGGGCACTGAAAAAAACCATTCTTCCCGCACTCCATACATGAATGAAACGGGAGAAAAACAATAACTGTTGCAATGGGACACGCTCTTCCATGCGCTTCACAGTGGTTTGCAGAACATAGATGTAAATGTTAGACATTTTTCATTGATGTCACATCTATTAAGTATACATGATTCGTGTGCCTGTTAATTTATCATGATGAAGTATTGAACTATTGTTTTATTTCCTATCTACAAGAACCCTTCTTCATTGATTAAATTAACACGAAAGTTTATGTCGCCATAAATTACTAGGCGAAATTTATTTTTTGAGGTCCGGGGATGTTTGAGGATCCTGTATGCTCCGATACCGATATATTTGTTATTCTTTTTGACATTAGTCGTAAGTTTATGGATTAGCATAATTGCAGATTATGTTTTGCAGCTAGCCAAGACCAGCAATGTTGTAAAATAAGTGCTTTCGATAATCATGGGGTTGCAAATGGATTTCTTTGAAATGTCTATCGGGAGGTGCACTTTCAATTGCTATCGAAAAGTACTTTACAAATATATCAAGTATCGACTTCAAGTTAAATGTTAATGAATGAAGGTAACATATAAAGTTGCTCTGAAGTACTAAAAGGCGTTATGTTTTAATATACAGGTATGTGAACTATTGTGTGTAATGTAATGTTACACATGTACATTTAACGAAATCGACTTCATTTTGCTGTTAGTGATATAACGGTACATTAACTGGAATCGGTCGTTAAACTCATTTTCAAGGGATTGTAGCACGAGGTATCTATCAAAACGCGCTCCTCCCCGCGCAGTTTTGTCAAACAAAACTATAGTACCGTTTTGAATAAACCACGTTTAAAATCCGGATCCCTTATTAAAGATAAAATTTATCTATCGATTATGTAGGTCAGAAAAGCGTTACGTAGTTTTCTCTGAAAGGTTGTTTCTGAAGAGCTGTAGCTTACGTTCAAAAGCTTTTCTTTCGTCGACCATATTGTTGATGAGATTATTTTCTTTTCGGAGTTTCAGACTTAAACCATTAAGGGGGACCATAATGTCTGCTAAAAATCCTAGATCAGCTGCCCATACAGGGTCTTGCAAAAGTGGCTTCCAAAATCTGAACCAAGGCGTGACGTAGTCTAAAATCGGGAAAACACTTTTCCTTTGCTCAAACAGCGTACCTTGGCGTGGCAGGGGATACCTGGTTACTTCTTTTTAGATGAAATCAAAAATTGTTTGAACTGATGATGAACGATCCCCTAAGAACGAATAGCGATCACGATGAGCACTTCTACGTTAATCAAGTCTTGAAGACCGATAACTTTTGCACAAAGAGTCTCTTGGCGTGCAAAGCGATGGACGGAAGGCAAATTTGACATGTTTAACTTTTTTCCGCAGCAGGCCGATAAACCCGTTTATTTACCGCGAATTGCTGACGCCTCTAATGTGGTTACGGAAAACAGGTTTTCGCAAGTGAGTTCAATTTCTTCAGCTGCCACTTCAACCATTTCTAAAATATCCGCCCCTGTAGCTGTGCCCTTCATCGAAATCGTATCCCGGAGCTTATCCGTTACGTGTTTGTCGTCGTCCACGCCGCACAAAAAAATGGCTAACTGATCAGTGTCGTTAACATCTGTGGACTCATCAAGTGTTATGTAACACGCTAGGAAGTTTTAAATTTTGGCTGCCAGTTGTTCACACAAATTCCCGACAATGTCGCTGATTCACCGAGATAGTGTCATACTGGAAAATGGTATTCTGCTGCATGCGGGAGCTGATGTGGTATACATTGTCTCTACCATGCCCAACAAAATATTCTTCGTTAATGGCCCTTCCATAAACCGCTTCCCAGCTGCTGCTAGACGTAGAGCAACTTTATTACTATCTCTGAGTCCTTTCGCAACTCCCTTCATCTTTTTGTCCTAAAATAGAGCCGGCCGCTGTTACGGTCGCAGGTTCGAATCCTGCCTGGGGCTTGGATGTGTATGATGCCCTTAGGTTAGTTAGGTTTAAGTAGTTCTAAGTCTAGGGTACTGATGACCTCAGCTGTTAAGTCCCGTAGTGCTTAGAGCCATTTGAACCATTTTTTGAACCTAAATTACAATAAAAAGATTTTGTTAGGAATAATACAAACGAAAACGAATACGCCTTCGAGAGGAATGTAAAAAAAAAAAAACTTCAGTTCGTTCTGCAGGTCCTGTAACCAAAATAAACACGCTAAAGTATCGATACAAACCTCATTTGTGGATACAGATTTCTCTTCTGCAGGAGTTTGAAACTTCCTTAATTCTTCCTCTATGGCGTCCCCTATGATTTCACCATACTTTTCTGAATACAGCTTGCTGTAGTGTCTTCCAGCAGACGTTTTCCTTACTCACGTAATTACTATACCGCAGATTAGACATTTGGCTTTATCGTCACTACCAACAAATAAATAAGGGGTTCTCATTCCGGGTTAAATGGACGATCCGAAATCTTTGCTGTTTTCGGAATAGGTTGTTCCATTATTCTAGTAAATGTCTTGCGCTTACCTGTTTCAGTGTTGAATAAGCCGTCTTATCAACGCATTCGGCAGTGCACCGCTGCGGCTTGATCATGCAAGCCGAGTTGAGGCGAATTAAGCCCAATTGTAGCGACGTCCGTGCAGACATTCTCTGCACCTGGCTTTGCAAGCGCCCGATTTCCCGTGACTTAGAGGCCCTATTTTAGATTGATGGGTGTCTGTGTTATATTTTTTCTGCTTTATAGGAAACTTAAGGCCAATAAAAAAGTAGGGGACAAGCAGAGAGTAGGTCTAAGTAGCTGTGTGAAATCATCTGTATTCAAGAGTAGTGTGGCTGTCGACTGATATCTTCTAGCATCAAAGGGACAAGCTGATTGCAGACAGTTCGACCTATTTGTTGCTGCAATGCTGCACCAGCAGCTTATGGCTGCATCTAGTGTTACCAATGTGGCGAAAGATTCGTAACCAGTATAACAAATGGTAAAGCGAGACTCGTTTTCTAATTGGTATGAGCTTCTGATAATTGAGAGGAGTGCCACAAACCAGGCCGAGACCAGGCTCCAAACCAATTCGGAGAAGCTTCACACCTGCTAGTTTTTCACCCCGACTGTGCGCAATTGGCTTTTTACCACACTTTCTACATCCTCGTCAACTCAGTTTTAAAGTTAAAATCTCAAAAGTTTGGAGATAAACACAGATAAAAACACCAAATCCGGACAGCACATGGTTTGACAGGCTGTAGGACCTCCATGTTAGATACTGCTGCCCATAAAATGGGACGTGCCGTAACTGGTTCACTTCGGGGAATGCTTAGCGTGCACATCTTTTCCATTCGATATTCCACGGATTTATGCCTTGCGATACAAACCTAAAAAGTAGAAAATAAGAACACAAAATTCCAAGGTAAAAGTGTCTCTGGTTGGAGAGTCAGAGTGACATGAATATAATCTCATCCAGCGTATTGTAGGCGAAATTTGATGTTATCGGTTTTTGAGGTGCATGTGGACTATGCAGACAGTCAGTCAGACTGAACGTTGTAGTGCTTTACTAAGCACGGTTCTTTTGGGGGTGGTACACTTTCGCCTCCCTCCCGCTTTTGAACTGTCGTATTTAGCTGGTTATAGGGGGTACCTACAGTTTAATCTGAGACTCCAAACAAAAGTGCAGCGTGGCAGTTTTCACATTAACGAATCGTTGCCATGGTGAAAAAAAGCAACAGACGAAATCATAGGATCGATATGAAATCGAACCCCTGCTGTCTAGACTCGTGTCTTGCACTGGCTACAAAATACACAGCCTTGCTCCTTTGTTTTCCTGTCACATCAGTGACGTACACCTCATTGCATTTTGCACGTGGCTTTTTCTCAACGGGCGGTTTGCCTACTCACGGTACAGTGTCACCACAGAAGTACACTCAGTGCGCCGCTTAAGAAATGCTACCACGCTCACTGCGGAAGCTGTTAATCACTGTTTTCTTTGACTGTAATAGATCGTTCGTTTTAGCCACGATAGCAGCGAGTGGCAAATGTGCAGAAGGGCTTCTCACACGTGTTACAGATTACAGCAGCATACCAGTTTATCGCACACGAAATATTTTATGAGCTGCGTATTCCAGACGTAAAATTTAATTAATAGTCACGAAATATTAGTGAAGCTTCTGATTTTGTCCACTCTTTTTTTTTCTAAATTAAACATTCGTTTTCCTTAACGTTTGTCTCACCCCCGACAGGATCCGCTAATTATGTATAATTCGCCTAAGCAAGACAACTGCATGTCTGACAGGTAAAAGCCTGTAAGTCCATCTCACGCGGCTATAGGTAATTATTGTGAATGTAGTACCTACATGCTACTATTACCCTTTGCGGAACGGCACGGCGTACCAGTACGGAGACGGCCATATTGTCGCGCCAGCCTACGAGCGTAGGGTACGTTTTCGCTTTTTTGTCCTGTGTATCTGCCACCGCATCGGTACGATTGCTCCTTTCTGTGAATGAATGGTGCTGAAAACTGTTGCGAACATCTGTATCTACCTGCGTTTTAAGGAGGTCTAGCATGCATTCGATCTGTGGGGACTAAAATCAGTGCTTGCACTTATATTTTCCTGTTTGATGAAAATGACTCGTTCGAAAGGTTTGAGTGACGATGAAATTATATAAATACTGCTAAATGCGGGAACCTGGTAGTAATTCGAAGGCCACAAAGATTCCAAGGTATTATCAAGAGAAAGCGAAGATTCATCGAGTGACGTTGATATTATTTACCAACCGGGCCCTTCACAGGCGAGAAAGAAGGAAAAACTCGGAAACAGTGAAAATAGATGGTTAGCAAATGGCGTGTTTACACCTCAGAACTGCGCCTTTTCTATCGATAATTCTGGAGGGAGTCCTCAATGTGGACTAAGTGAGTAACCTGGTGAAAGGGAATCTTTTGAGATTGTTTTGGACAAGCAATTACGGATACATTATCAGTGAAACAAACGGATTTCGCAAAGTAGTGAATGAACGCTGTCAAGGATCTTCCAGGGGAATACAGTGGACAGATACAAGTGCAAACGAAATATGTGACTTTTTAGCAGTCTGCGTGTTGATATCTCACGTAAAAAAGGATAGAATGAAGGACCATTGGTCTACAAAGCCATTGACTGAAACTCTTTTCTTTTCGAAAGAAATGCCTAGGTACAGATTTCTGACGTTCTTCGAATGTTACATTTTAGTGATGCAGGCGTTTTGTGAGACACGGAGAAGGCGAATAGGCTTTACAAAATAAAGTGTATTGTGAATTTTTTGACAGTGAAATTCAAGTCAATTCTAAATCCATAAAGTGATTTGTGTATTCACGAGTCTCTAATTCTGTGGAAAGGTAGATTTGTTTTCAGACAGTATGTACCAAATAAAAGGAACAGATTTGGAATAAAATTGTTTATATTGTGAGATGTTGAACCTAGATTTATTGTAGATATTAAGTGTACACAGGAAGAGGAACAGAAATCAAAAACACTTGTGGCCTTGGTCTTTCTGGCAGTGTTGTAACTGCTCTGTTGAAGGCTTGCCTCAGCAAATAATTTTACGCTTCCATGTAGTACTTATCAACTAATTAAATACAATAAAACGAGTTCACTGGAAAATAACAAGCAAGTAGGAGCCAAAGAAACTGGTACACCTGCCTAATATCGTGTTGGGCCCCCGCGTGCATGCAGAAGTGGCGCAACATGACGTCGCATGGACTCGACTAATGTCTGAAGTGCCCGCCATGCAACCGAGCGAGGTGGCGCAGTAGTTAGCACACTGGACTCGTATTCTGGAGGACGACGGTTCAATCCCGCGTCCGGACATCCTGATTTAGGTTTTCCGTGATTTCCCTAAATCGCTCCAGGCAAATGCCAGGATGGTTCCTTTGAAAGGGCACGGCCGACTTCCTTCCCTGTCCTTCCCTAATCCGATGAGACCGATGACCTTGCTGTCTGGTCTCTTCCCCCAAACAACCCAACCCCCCGCCCGGCTAGCCGCGCGGTCTAACGCGCTGCTTTCCGAGCGGGAAGGTGTGCCGGTCCCCGGCACGAATCCGCCTGGCGGATTAGTGTCGAGGTCCGCTCTGCCGGCCAGCCTGTTGATGGTTTTTAAGGCGGTTTTCCATCTGCCTCGGCGAATGCGTCCTGGTTCCCCTTATTGCGCCTCACTTACACTATGTCGGCGATTGCTGCGCAAACATTCGCTCCACATATGCGTACACCATAATTACTCTCCCACGCAAAAACTTGGGGTTACACTCCTCTGGTATGAGACGTTCCCGGGCGTATCCACTGGGGGCGGAACCGCACAATAACACTGGGTTTGGTGTGGGGCGGCGGTGGGGTGAGTGGACTGCTGTAGCTTGTTGTGGGGTTGTGAACTACTGAGGGCTACGGCGGGGACGACTCCTCTCCGTCGTTTCTAGGTGCCCGGTTCAATACACACAATGTCTGAAGCTTTGCTGGAGGTAATTGACAGCATTAATTCTGCAGGGCTGTCCATAAATCGTAAGAGTGAGTGGGGGTGGAGATCTCTTCTGAACAGCACGTTGCAAGGCATCCCAGATATGCTCAATAATGTTCATATATGGGGAGTCTGAAGGCCAGTGGAATAGTCAGAAGAGTGTTCCTGGAGCCACTCAAAAATGTTAAAATGTGTCTGAAATCTTATGGGACTTAACTGCTAAGGTCATCAGTCCCTAAGCTTACACACTACTGAACCTAAATTATCCTAATGACAAACCCACACCGCCATGCCCGAGGGAGGACTCGACCCTCCGCCGGGACCAGTCGCTAAGTCCATGACTGCAGCGTCTCAGACCGCTCAGCTAATCCCGCACGGCCTGGAGCCCACTCTGTAGCGATTCTGGACGTGTGGGGTGTCGCATTGTCCTGCCGGAATTGCCCAAGTCGGTCGAATTCACAATGGACATGAATGGATAAAGGTGACCAGACAGAATGCTTACGTACGTGTCACCTGTCAGAGCCGTGCCTAGACTTACCAGGCGTCCCATATGACTCCAACTTCACACGCTCCACACTATTACAGAGCCTCCACCATCTTGAACAGTTCCCTGATGACTTGCAGGGACCACGAATTGATGAGGTTGTCTCCATACCCGTACATTTCCATCCGCTCGATACAATGAGACTCATCCGACGAGGCAACATGTTTCCACTCATCAACAATCCAATGTCAGTGTTGACAGGCCCAGGAGAGGCGTGAAACTTGGTGTCGCGCAATCATCAAGGCTACACGAGTGGGCTTTCGACTTCGAAAGCCCATATTGATGTTGTTTTGTTTAATGGTTCGCACGCTGACACTTACGGCCCAGCACTGAAATCTGCAGTCATTTGCGGAAGGGTTGCACTTCTGTCACGTTGAGCGATTCTCTTCAGTCGTCGTTGATCCCGTTCTTGCAGGATCTTTTTTCGGCCGCAGCGATGTCGGAGATTTGATATTTTACCAGATGTCTGGTATTCATGGTCCACTCGTGAAATGGTCATGCGGGAAAATCCCCACTTCATCGATACCTCGGATACGCTGTGTCCCATCGCTCGTGCGCCAACTTTAACACCACGTTCAAGCTTACTTAAACCTTCCATTGTAGCAGCAGTAACCAATATATCAACTGCGCCAGAATGTTGTTGTCTTATATAGGCGTTGCCGACCTCAGCGCCGATTCCGCGTATTTACATATTTCTGTATTTGAATACGCATGCCTATTCCAGTTCGTTTCGACTGTCCCAAAATAAATCGCTCCAGAGAAGCAGGTACTAGTCTTCAAGGAGTTAATTCAACCCAGACATCCATAGTAGCAAATAACTGCTACAGTTCAATTAAGGTAGCCATTGTGTGCTTGCTACTTAACACTTGTTTGGCTCTAAGCACTATGGGACTTGAACATCTGAGGTTATCAGTCTCCTAGACTTAGAACTACTTAAACCTAACTAACCTAAGGACATCACACACGTCTATGCCTGAGGCAGGATTCGAACCTGCGACCGTAGCAGCAGCGCGGTTCCGGACTGAAGCGCCTAGTACCGCTCGGCCTCAGGGGCTGGCTCGTATATTTCGTGTTATTTTGTTTTCTCTAGCGCGAAGCGCGAAGTGCCGTAGCATTCCTTAAGGCTCTGTGTGTTAAACGTTAGAGCATGCACAGTGGCCTCCTCTCTTGTGGCTATCATAGCTCCCTCTGTTCACCTGGGTTTCCATTTGAATACAGTGCTGTCGCACTTCTTTAGGTACATATTTAGCAGCTGCAAAAAGTGTTCATATTTAACCAGAAACGATAAAACTTACTTACAGTTTACCTTTCTGTGTTTGTTACATTAGCCCCTGAGATTGTACTCATAATACTGCTGTTTGTAAAATATTTTAAACAATAAGATCGTACAAACATGGCATAGGTATATGCGTAAATACCACACTAGACGAAGCGCTTGCGACTACGTTGGCTTGTACTGTCGTGAATCACATAACAGATTGGCATTTCCGACACCACGTTTTCGCTTTACTTTTAATTATGTACGTAGTTCTGTGCGGCATCTCTGGATGAAGCGACGATGCAGTGTCTGTGTTTTTCTGGCTACGATGCAAGTTCCTTCGGCGGCTGCATGTTCAAAGGAACTTTGCATCGTAATCGGAATAACGCAGGCATTGCAATATCGTATTTATCCGCCGACATTGGGCAAGTGACTTTCAAGTAAAATGTCTCTCCTGTACAGGAATATACGTAATGGCTGTACCAATATAGATTGTAGACGCATGGTTGACGACATATGGAAGTTTGTGACTGGTAGTGAGTCGTGGACGGATAGCTAACAAGATGTATATGGAAAATGAATTAGAGAAGACACTTAAGTATCAGAATCCAATAAGAAATATGGTGACATGCTCCGAATTGTCTTCAATAGAATAGGTTATTATTTTTTATTTATCGTATGGCAATACAGACACATAAGAAACAAACAGACAAATCACTAATATAACAAACGTTAATAATTGCAAACCAACATTACTAATATAACAAAGTTTACGGATTACAAACAAACATCAAGTATATTAATATAATCTATCGACTCTGTAGTTGCGAGCAGGAAGTCGTCGGGGCTCCCATTATAGGCTCTTCTGGAACACTCTTCAACAATGTGGCTGATGGTCTGACTTTCTCCGCAGTCACACTCAGGGGATGGTATTTTACCCCAGTTATACAGGGAGTAAGCACATCTGCCATGACGAGTTCTAATCCTATTTAGAGTGGACCACGTTTTGCGTGGTAGGTCAAAACCAGGTGGCTTTTGTGTGATGCAAGGCATGTTATGATTTTGCCATGCGTCCCATTTTTCAGACCATGCGTTTGTGATACTGAAACCTTCTTGTACACAGTTACTTGCTGTTCTTGTTGGCGGGTTCCTAGATCGAAGCCGATTAGTGTTTGCAGCCTCAATGTCTTGGTGGATTGGCAGGCTTCGATTTCTCATGATGTTTTTGTATTCACGTACAAGGGCGTCAGTACGTCGCAGGTGTGGCGGCGGGATGTGGCTTAATATTGGGAGCCATTGCGTTGGAGTGGATTTAATTACTCCAGAAATCATCCTTAGAGTGTTATGCAACTGGACATCCACCTTTTTTACATGTGGGCTGTTTAGCCAAATCGGAGCACAGTATTCGGCAGCCGAGAATACAATTGCTAAAGCAGAGGTGCGGAGAGTGGAGGCCGTTGCTCCCCAGGTAGTACCACAGAGCTTTTGAATAATGTTGTTTCTTGTCTTTAATTTTTCGGCAGTCTTTGTTAGGTGCTCTTTAAAAGATAGTGTTCTGTCCAGCGTCATTCCCAAGTACTTCGGAGTTTTATTATACCTGAGAACGGTGTTTTCAATCGAATGTTGAGTTCCTTTCCAGCGAGTTTGTTGTTGAGATGGAAGCAACTAACCTCTGTTTTGGAAGCATTTGGTTGAAGTGACCTATTATCTTCAGGTCTTTCGTTAAGATATCCTCAGATGCTTCAATTGTGCTACATCTTGTAGCGAGGGCCCAGTCGTCAGCATAACCGAACTTTCTTGATTGTGTTTCCGGCAGGTCTGCAATATAGAGGCTAAACAGCAGTGGTGCAAGCACTGATCCTTGTGGTAAGCCATTCTTTAGATTTTTGATGGAGCTGTAGTCAGTGTCCATACTTATTTGGAACACCCTATCATTGAGCATGCTGTCTTGGTATAGGTTAGGAACACTTGGATTCCTCGTGGAGAGGGGATGGGTTGGGTCACGTTCCCGACCCTAACCTCACCTGCAAGTCACACATGAAAAATAAATCAGTAGTACAGCAGATACAAGAATATGGCGACAAACATCTGGTGTCTGATATAAAGGAAGATTTTGAACTCCGTAAGGATGCGTTTAGAAGACTGGAACTGACAAAAAATAACAAGGCAGTGAAGGACTTTGCGACGTCGCTGTTCGACACTGCTCTTCTGTCCACGTAATTTATCTTGGAAGGAACACACATCAAGGATTTACTGAATGAGTCTGGGAAATTATGATGAGGAACCTCAGGCTGCAGAAGAAGAAAATGTGCACGCTGAACTGCCACCAGTTGAAGGTGACAGTGAAGATGCTAAATGTGTGCTACTGCTAAATACTGATTATCATTCCTCATTCTATGAATGCTGTAATTTATGACTGCAATTATCTACCTTATTTATGTCATTTCATTGTAAGCTACCTATTTTTCTTACTGTTTTTCTGGAATTAAAAAAATAAAAAAAAATTGTAAGGCGACCGCTCGCTATAATCGGGAAATCCGGGTTAGAGTCCCGATCCGGTACAAATTTTCACTGCCGTCATTCCATTCTACACCTGATGGTGGTCCCTATTCGCAATTGCTGATTTATTTGATCTGTATATATTGTGTTGTGTGTGTTAACGTTGCTTTTCTGTTACCTGTATTAACACTATTTGAATGTCGTTTTTTTGAACTGGGTATGGAGTACTACAATATTAGTGCATAAAACCGCTTAAGAACGACATTCTTGACCGGACCGGTATTCCAGGTACACATCTGGCTCACCTACCTGACTACGCTGCGCTTTAAGTTACAGTCCGGATCAACATTAGGCGTTGGCAAAACGACAGAAAAGTGATGTCTCCCCGATACACGGTGTTCCGGTTAGATGGGCAGCTGGATGTATAATTAACTTTAAAGCGAATTGCTAGATAATTTAGATCATAATCGTAGCAGTAACGCAGTCCCTCTGATCTCTTGCCAAGTGGGACGCGGCGATGCTCGGCTGCTGCTGTAACGTTGCCCTCTCCTGTTGTTGCAGCGGCCTTCCAGCACGTGCGGGACAACATCGAGGAGCTCAACGGCCGCGTCGGTGCCAATGACACCGACCTCATCTTCCTCAAGGGCCTCATGGACAGCCCCGTCATGCGCTCCCTCGTCAAGGTGAGTCACACTCTCCTCTTTGTTCCTCTTTCTAGGTTTTATTGCGCGCGTCGTGCATTTCCTCACGTATGTTGACGAGTCTTTGGTCACTACCGCAGAAAATCGGTCGTTCAACTGGAATCAACGAAACAAGTTGTCATTTAGTGTTACGGCTTTAAATTGTGCTAACTACGTGTAACAGGCATCTGTAAGTGGAACGTGGGCGGTACAAGAAAGATCGGGAGAATGAGGACAGGCAAAACTTAGTAGAGATTCGTGCTGCTGTAAAAAGAGCGATGCGCGAAGCATTCAACCATTACCACCGTCATACCTTAGCAAAAGATCTTGCTGAAAACCCAAGGAAATTCTGGTCTTACGTAAAATCGATAAGCGGGTCGAAGGCTTCCGTCCAGTCACTCACTGATCAGTCTGGCCTGGCAACGGAAGACAGCAAAACGAAAGCTGAAATTTTAAATTTAGCATTTGAGAAATCTTTCACGCAGGAGGATCGTACAAACATACCGCCGTTTGAGTCTCGTACAGATTCCCGTATGGACGACATAGTGATAGACATCCCTGGGGTTCTGAAGCAGCTGAATGGGTTGAAAATAAATAAATCGCCAGGTCCTGATGGGATTCCAATTCGGTTTTACAGAGAGTACTCTACTGCATTGGCTCCTTACTTAGCTTGCATTTATCGGAAATCTCTTGCCCAACGTAAAGTCCCGAGCGACTGGAAAAAAGCACATGTGACGCCTGTATATAAGAAAGGTAGAAGGACGGATCCTCAAAATTACAGACCAATATCCTTAACATCGGTTTGTTGCAGGATTTCGAACATATTCTCAGTTCGAATATAATGAAGTTCCTTGAAACAGAGAATTTGCTGTCCATGCATCAGCACGGCTTTAGAAAGCATCGCCCCTGCGAAACGCAACTCGCCCTTTTTTCACATGATATCTTGCGAACCATGGATGAAGGGTATTAGACGGATGCCATATTCCTTGACTTCCGCAAAGCGTTTGACTCCGTGCCCACTGCAGACTCCTAACTAATGTACGAGTATATGGGATTAGTTCCCAAGTATGTGAGTGGCTCGAAGACTTCTTAAGTAATAGAACCCAGTATGTTGTTCTCGATGGTGAGCGTTCATCGGAGGTGAGGGTATCATCTGTTTTGCCCCAGGGAAGTGTGGTAGGTCCGCTGTTGTTTTCTATCTACATAAATGATCTTTTGGATAGGGTGGATAGCAATGTGCGTCTGTTTGCTGATGATGCTGTGGTGTACGGGAAGGTGTCGTCGTTGAGTGACTGTAGGAGGATACAAGATGACTTGGACAGGATTTGTGATTGGTGTAAAGGATGGCAGCTAACTCTAAATATATATAAATGTAAATTAATGCAGATGAATAGGAAAAATAATCCTGTAATGTTTGAATACTCCATTAGTAGTGTAGCGCTTGACACAGTCACGCCGATTAAATATTTGGGCGCAACATTGCAGAGCGATATGAAGTGGGACAAGCATGTAATGGCAGTTGTGGGGAAGGCGGATAGTCGTGTTCGGTTCATTGGTAGAATATTGGGAAGATGTAGTTCATCTGTAAAGGAGACGCTTATAAAACACTAATGCGACCTATTCTTGAGTACTGCTCGAGCGTTTGGGATCCCTATCAGGTCGGATTGAGGGAGGACATAGAAGTAATTTAGAGGCGGGCTACTAGATTTGTTACTGGTAGGTTTGATCATCACGCGAGTGTTACGGAAATGCTTCAGGAACTCGGGTGGGAGTCTCTATTATATTTCGCGGAAAGACCTCAAAGATAAGAGACATTAGGGCTCGTACAGAGGCATATAGGCAGTCATTTTTCCCCCGTTCTGTTTGGGAGTGGAACAGGGAGACAAGATGCTAGTTGTGGTACCAGGTACCCTCCGCCACGCACCGTATGGTGGATTGCGGAGTATGTATGTAGATGTAGATATAGAAGTAGCTGTTTTAATGGGACCTTGATGTCCTGACTATTGCATTAGACACCTGAGTTAGTCGTACACAAGTTCCATTGGGGATGGACTGGAGGTTCTTGCTGGCCAAGGGAGTATCTCAACAGCATGCAGCTAGTCCATAGAGACAGTGCCGTACGAGGACAGGCGTTGCCCTGTTGACAGATGGGGCCTGTAGATTGACTCATAGGAGATAACACATGAGGACATATTGGTGTGCTGTCAGAGCTCTGTGAATCTACCAGAGGTGACCTACATGTCAGTCCAGGTGGCTCCCACGATACGACGCTAGAAACAACATCAGTGTGTCTTTCCAAAATAATGGCAGAACGTTTATGTCACATATCAGTTCTTTACATCTGATAAGTGAAAAATATCAAGTTCTGTCTTGCTTTGGATACCACGTTAAACTGAAAGTCCGTTACAACCGGCTTAGGTAAATCGCTTCAAAGATCACAGGAAGGCAATGGAATGCTACTTCCAACAATACCATGCCTAATAAAATGCTGTGATGGTCAAACGAATGTTGGTGAAATGCAGACTTGGAGCAATGCAAACAGCAGGGTTTACCGTAGATTTAATCTCCGCTGCCAAGCCGTCGTGTCTGGATCTTGCTTAACATCAACAGAACATGAGGGACCTCCACATGTTCATTATTTATTAACAGTACTATGTTGTCAGTTCTTTATGTTGAAGCCACCATTACAGAAGGAATAGTTATGTCAGTATTTTCATGTGGCAACACGATTTCAAGAAGCCCAGATATCGAAGAATGATTAAGCATTTGTTGCTATTATATTAACTACTAGCTGTTATACACAGCTGTACTCGCATATCAGCACATGTGTTCTGGTGAGTGGTGGGGAGTAAGTAAGCTGCTGTATGTGCAATAACACCAGCTGCCCTCACGTGCCTGCCTGTTCTGGTAAGCATAGCTCGTGACGTGCGTCCGCTTGTCCCACCATCTCAAGCTGTTCCAGTGCTCGATGCCTCGGCATGCACAGCACCGCTGCCGAACAGTGCGTACAAAGAAGCATTGGCAGCAGCGCGCATCTATGCATCTGCTTTGTGCTATTGAAGCAGCTGTACATTATACAACGTATACATTTTGCGACAAATAGTGAGGCAGTATGGATTTAACACGTTGAAAATTGTATAAACATTGTATTCATTACTTTGAATCATATCACGTAGCACTCAACCAATAAAAGCATTTTCACAAATATGATATGAGTCTATCGCTTTTCCAAAGAGTAAATATTTTTCCCTAATTCGTATGATATTCTTCAAATTAATAAGCTTCTTGTACTACACTTTCTAAAATGGCTTATGTTATTACTCGGGTCTCAAGTTATCTCCATCCTAAATTTCGTTCAAAGTGGGATAGTTGTGAAAACGTAACACGCAGAGCTCCTTTCGCATGTATAATATTAGTAGGGATAAAATTTTTAATTACGATATTTTTTTTCGTGGTCCGATTTCAATGAAATGAAGCCTATAAGATGCCCAAAGCTATGCTCAAGTTACCTGTTAAAACCCCATGAAAGAGATTATCGTATTCAGACAGGAAGATATGACGCTATTAGATGAAACATTTAATCATGATATCATTTTTCCTGTGATCCAATTTTAATGAAGTGATGCCTATACGGTGCACCAAGCTATACTCAAGTTACATACGAAAATCCCATTACAATTCGTCTACTAATTTTGGAAATTAGCATGTTCAAACAGACAAACAAGATGGATTTAGCCAAACTTAAATCACGATATCTTTTTTTCCGTGATCCGATTTTGATGAAATAAAGCCTGTACGGTGCCCCAATCTATAATGAAGTTACCTGCTAAACCTCATGAAAATTCGTCAAGAATTTTTGGAGAAGCATGTTCAAACAGACTTACACAACGCTTTCGCAGATTTATTAATAGTGTAGATGACTGCCCATAATAACAAAAGATAAGAAATGGATATGTGAATGGTTGAGGAAAAAAAGACAAGTTCCATGTTAATTTGCTCACTGAAATCCGGTGTGTCTAGCGGTTTTTGAAAAATTATTAATGATTTCACGGGATAGAATAGAGAAAGAAAACATGGATACTAGTGAAGAAATTGCAATTGCAGAAAAGGTTATGAATACCTGAAATTTCTGGCGACAGGAAGATAATTTGAGTGGTGTTTAGTGTAGTAACATCAGCAAACGCCAGCAGTATAGTTAGCATGAAAACCAGGAGAGCAATTGTGTCTGCCGCGCAATAATGTTTTTAGTTACGTAAACTCATTTTACTACGGTTTGAAGCTTCTCTTGATGTTCTTCCGTGTTCACGATTTAAAATTGGGTTGTTTTGAAATTCAGCCTTATGCAAACACGATTTTTTTTGTGTTTACTCGGACATGTTTCGACACCTATGTGTCATCTTCCGTGGGTAAAATTTTTATTTTGCATATTCTTGAATTTGTTGTAGAGTTTCGTGGGAAATGCTTGGCCTGACTTTGAGACACTCTTTTTACTATGGTTTGAAGCTCCTCTTGATGATCTTTAGTGTTTTCGATTTATAATTGAATTGTTTTGAAAATCAGCCTTATGCAAACACAATGTGTTTGTTTTTGTATGTAGTTAAGTAAAGAAAAGCGAAGAAAAAATTTTTGTTTTTTGCGATTATTATTTCGTATGGCATGAAGGTCAGTGCTACTGTAGAGTAATATACAAATATAAACAAAGAGGGAGAAAGGTGTCAAATATATACAGATTTAGATTTTTATCTGCACCTAACTAACTATTGCCACATGTGGAGGTCCATATTTCTTAATCACTTGTGATAATGTCGTGTGACTGACGTGCATTTTAGTGACTGCGAGCTACTATATAAAAACGATTTAGTTACTATTAGAAGCACGAGCTATTTTCCGCAGTTACGTTATGGAATGCTGCTGTGATTTAATGCTTAAAATGAAACCAATGATGCAGAGAATCAGCTATTAACCAGATTACAAAATGTTAAATATAATTATTATTGTTTAGATTTAGGCTGCTTAAGAATTTTGTGTTGAAATAGTATTCAAAAAATTCAATTTGAGGAAGTGAGCATTACTTTCATTGTAAATATGTGGTACTTTGACATGAATGGATGCGTATATTGCTGTTTCGCGTATATCCTGAACAAAGCTTTCTGCTTGTTTATAGACTAGCAAACATTAACTGTTATTTGAATAATTTATTTTTGTTGTGTTGAACACCACCATGTCATTTTTGGTAGCAATTTCGCAATGGTAATGATTCTCTCGATATATCTAACGTAGTAGAAAAGAGAGCAGTTTGAGATAACTGCCAATGAGTAACAACTATTTTTGTCCAGCGGCCGAGAGGCTGGTAAAGGGACACGGTAGTCATCACTTTGGACCGGGTAAATTGTTTCGTGAACCGGTTGTGTCCGCAAGTTTTCATATCCGTATATCTCAGGACACTCGAACTTTCTTATCTGGGGACAGGTTTACTTCTTTTATATCTATTTTCCGAACCAAAATTACATGTTTTATTCTTTTTAATTCCATTTTATGAAGTTCTGTGAGATTAAGATTTAAACTGTTTGAAATGAGTTTTCGGCGCATTCAGCTATCATATGGGCTGTGTGCCCGATACACTTGAGTTCAATCCGTCGAGTACCTCTAAGTTGCGCTGCTAGTTTCACGTCATAGGACACAAAGGTTAATGTAGAACAGGGAAACTGATTATGGGAGCTCGAAGGTGCGAGAAGATGAAGTGGATCGATAAGACCAGACTCCTGCCGACGCTCGCTGATAAGAATTCGAGTAAGGAAAGTGACGGAAGTAATGTACACCTTGTGTCAGCACGTTACACGTCAGGCTCGTGATTGTCTCTTTGGGTAGAGAATGTTTACGCTGCATGTAATGAGGCCTCTGGTTATGTCTGGCTAAGTCCATTCAGGCGCTTAGCTTAGGAAGCTGCTGACAAGTCGGATGACTTCGTTTGTCCGCCGCCGGCGCTACGAAGGGGAATGCAGTAAAGTAAGCTAGCGCCACAACGCTACGGAGTTGTGACATAGTGCTTCGAGGACTACATGCATATAAATTATCTGATGGTATATTTTCGGATTTTCAGCCGAGTTGACTATCCCATTTTATTTCGTACAATATTTCAACGACCGACCTCGTCAACATCTTCCGATCTTCACACATCAGAATGCCTATCAAAACGCCTTATGCAAGCGAGTAGGTCAGTCATAGAAATATTTCGTACCAAAGTGAGATCGTCATGTCGACTGTAAACCCTAAAACATTCCGTCAGTATATTACCCCGATGCACCTTCAGAAATAACGTATGCGAACTTATGCGATACACAGTATCATCAGTTTGGTTCGCGTAGGCAGTAATTTCTACAGTATCACATGTTAAGGTCAACGGATTTGCCATATGTTCGAGCTCTCTGTAACGTTATACTTCAACAAGATAACGCAAGATCGCGTCTTACTCGTCCTGCCGCGATCTACCTTGATGCAGAGGGTGTTCAGTGTGACCTGGTCAACATGTTCTCAAAATCTCGCAGCCACTGAAAATATAAAATCATGGTTTGCCGAGAGCCTGGCATGCCAACACTTGCCACATGTGTTGTATTGAACCGGGAACCTAGAAACGACGGAGAGGCTTCGTCCCGCCGTAGCCCTCAGTGGTTCACAACCCCACAACAGCCCATAGCATTCCATCCACCCCACCGCCGCCCCACACTGAACACATGGTTATTGTGCGGTTCGGCCCCCAGTGGACCCCCCCCCCCCCCCCTACCCTGGAACGTCTCATACCAGACGAGTGTAAACCCAGATGTTTGCGTGGCAGAGTAATGGTGGTGTACGCGTACGTGGAGACAATGTTTGCGCAGCAATCGCCGACAAAGGGTAACTGAGTCGGAATAAGGGGAACCAACCCGCATTCGCCGAGACAGATGGAAAACCGTCTTAAAAACCATCCACAGGCTGGCCGGCACACCGGACCTCGATACTAATTCGCGGAGACCGGCACGCCTTCCCGCTCGGGAAGCAGCACTTTAGACTGCGCGGCTAGCCGGGTGGGCTAAATTGTAACTGACTTTAAGTTATCGCCTGTGAGAAATATTTCATTGAAGAGAGGTCAACTCATTTTACTTTTGGACCACTGTCGGTGACCTCTTGAACCGAGAATCGATCAGACGTGGCGGCAAGGTCTGCTGGCATAAATATTCGAAGGGAAGATTGCTGGAAACATTCCTCAAAAAAGTTGTGTAAACCTTGCGCAGAAAAGACAGGGCTAGAGGATCCACAAGAAACTGGAATTAAGAGTTCAGAGAAGAAGGAAAATAAACAGAAGTCATGTGAATACAGTGCCCTTGGGTACAAGCAGATGGTGAGCTCTCGTGCGCTGGTTACTTAGCGCAAGCGGTAATAGGGTGCCAGTGGCGACACATGGAGCGGAGTTCTGGCAGAAAGCTTTTAACAGCGACCCTTCCTGGTAATGGCAACAGCAGCTAAGCTGCGCTATAACGTTCAAAATAACTGAGCGTAGCCATTCCTCTGTATCCACCACAAAGAGCCAAAAGCTCCCAAGTACCTCCATCGCGTTTACGTTACAGAGTGCGGTGCCCCATGGACTTTAGCAGAAGATTGCTCTAGTAAAGTAGCAAGCATTTTCCTCTGGCGCAACTGTGAGGAAGTGCTTCTGCTGAGCTGGATGAAAATGTGAACAAATACCGCCATGCACAACGAAAAGTATCACATAGTTTAGGTGTAGTGACTGTTTGAACAGTATGCAGAAAACCAACGACCAAATGGGACATTTACTTGCAAATTTTTTCACTTGATTTGTACTGAAACCGTATCGGATAAGAAATTAGTCGCCTCTGTAGGCCTCAGTTCGCGAGGAAGAGAGTCCACAAGATTCTCTAGATAAGACATGCCCAGCTAAAGCCGGTCGTTATTGATTACATACCATAGAGAAACCAAACTTCGGGCATGTGTCTTGGTACGTTTCACCCACCGGTCTAAATATTCTAAATAGTCTCAGGCATTTTCTATACGATTAAGATCGAGTGATTTAGGGGACGAGAAGGTGTGCAGGAGAGTGCTTGAGCATTTTTCAAACAAGGAATTTATGTGTGCAGCTCTGTGAACACGGCTGTTGCCATCTTAGAAGGCGGGAATATCCGCAGCATTCTCATCATGTAAATGAAGGGGCAACACTTAGTGACGGATAATGTTGAAATATCTTTATCTGTAGGGCATCCACAGTCGAAATATTCCATGTCGAACTGGGGGGATTCCTGCGACAGTTAAAAATTTTTACTCGAAGAAACATCCAGTTTCGGAAACTATATTTGCATCATCAGCTGTTTATGTGTATAAAGATGTATCAAACAACTTATTATAATTTTGCTAATGGTAGGTAATGGAAAGTAAAAACGATTAAATTTGTGTTTACTTGCAGTCAATCCATAAAAGCGATCTGTTTAAAAGCGGGAGACGGCACGTTCCTAAACATACTCATCAAGGCATTTAAAACTTCTAACTCGCAAATGTGCGAATGTCCATAAATAGGAAAAGGGGCAAAGGCCATAGCGAAACCTAAAAAGGAACCAGGTAAAAAATAAAAGCGTGAACGTATGGAATATAAAATTAATAAATTATACGGATATTCTGTAAGAGAAGCGCGTTTGAAAAGTTGATGGAGAAACGACTGTTGGACTGATGTTACATCTTCCGTCCTGGGGAAGAAGCGTTGCTATTGCCAGTATTAAAGTAACCGTAAGCTATAGCGTAGCCTATGCGGAAAGTCGCGCATTGTCGCAAAAAAGATGTAATTAGGGCCTGGTTGCACGTTTTTTTATAAAAAACTATAATAATCAGAAACAATACATCCTGTTTCTGAATCAAAATTACTGTCAGAATTAATTTTTAAACATTTTTAGATTCTATTAGAGTTCCTATAGGGCATTAATACCCGAAGCGATGCCCTCGAAGTTAATAAATGTTTACACGTTGTTGAAATAGGCATCGTGGTTCATGTTCACGAGAACCTGATTGATTGGGCTGTAGTCATGGTACGAGAAACCACTGCGAAACCTCATAGAACAACCTGTAGCCTGAACTGCATTCCCCAAAACGCTACTGGCTAGACGCTTCATTGGGATGCCGGTGCACTCGACGCTTTTCGTCATTTGAAAAGAAGCAAAATAGCAAATTGGCATTCCACTCTACACGTCTCGAGTCAGCTGCTGTCCAACATCTTTCTTGTTTGCCCCACTGAAGACGAGCAGTGTTATTGTTAGCAATGATCTTCTGCGCAATACCCGACTCCTTGTGTTCATTGCATCCACTGTGCTGAGGTGGAAACTGGTTGATATAGACCCGCAATCCTAATATTTGCAGTTACTGTCTGATTTGAAACCGATTGTCAGTGACGTGTCGTGACACTTGTCATCAGTCTTTGTCTGTTAGGATCTAGCGAGTGGTAGACAATTTCTTGCAGGAACGTTGCACTTTCTGCGTTGGTACACTAACATATCGCATGGTACCGGACACGTCCGAACACGGTAACTCCCTTCTGGTATTCTGTTCCGCCTCCACGATGATTCGTGTTACTGCGCACATTCCATGCAACCGACTGACGGACAAACACCACTTCACGACAGTGACACGTCAGCGGTGGACGTGATATGGTCGTCTGGTACCAGTTCTGTATCGCGATCCAAATCGACCAGTGTGCTCTTTGAATTAAAATGGTTCAAATGTCTCTAAGCACTATGGGACTTAAAATCTGAGGTCATCAGTCCCCTAGACTTAGAACTACTTAAAGCTAACTAACCTAAGGATATCACACACTTCCACGCCCGAGGCAGGATTCGATCCTGCGACCGTTGCAGCAGCGCGGTTCCGCACTGAAGCGCCTAGAACCTCTCGGCCACAACGGCCGGCTCTTTGAATTAAAAGCAGTCTTGGTTGCACTTATTCTTTTATTAACAAACGCGTTTTACCTTCGTAGGGCACCTTCAGATTATCTTAAAATTTTCCTTTTGCAACATATTAAAAACAAAGAAACGGCTTTGCACTTCAGTGTAGCAGCAAAGTCTTGGTTGGTTGATTGATGGAGGGGGGGGGGGGGGGGGGACCAAACAGCGAGGTCATCCGTCCCATCGGATTATGGAAGATGGGGAAGTAAATCAGCCGTGTCCTATCAAAGCAATTTAGGGAAATCACGAAAAATTTAGAGTGGCCGAACGTGGGTTTGAACCGTCGTCCTCGCGAATGCGAGTCCAGTGAGCTAACCAGTGCGCCAACTCGCTCGGTGTAACAAAACCGTTTTATTGTTTTGTGAAAGGACAATTTTAAGATAAACTGAAGATGCTCCACGAAAGCTAAACGCGTCGTTAATAAAAGAATGAATTGCGACCGAGACTGATTTTAGTTCAAATATTCTACGTACGGTTGATGTACCAGATTACCTAAAGGAGTGGAAGGAATTTTACAGTGTGCTCTTTTTACGCGGTGATTAATATGTTGGTCGGTGAGCTTATTATACGTCTGAATGTCAGTTGAAAACTCTTGGATTACCCTACAAGCACTCAGGGGACTTTTCTCCGCGTATCTACTCCTCTTCTGAAGTATCTAACTTTCTCGTGTGTAAGTTTGAACTTTTCCGTTAATTGTGTTGTTCCTCTTTCTACATGATAGAGTAAAATCCAGAAAATTCGCTCCAATATCTCTTCCTGAACCACAGCCAGAAATGCAATCAACGTTTATCGTAACAGGATTTGTTTTTACTTTTCGATAAGCTCAGTCTTCCTAGTCGTTGTTAGGCTTCGCAGCTGACAATCATTCATGGCAGGTGACTTCTTTCATATAATGTTTTGGGCATGAAGTCATCTTCAAAAGTTTTGAAGTTCAATTTTCCTTTATTTTAATGTTGGTAATTGAAATTCGTTCCTATGTAAAACGAACAGCCTTTAGATTTTATATATGAATTAGTGGCAGAGGGAGATGGAGTAAGGGAAGGAGGCAGAGAGGAAGAGAGAGAGAAGAGGTAGTTGAATCTGTGGGCATTATCCGGAAAAAATGTGCATTTATCTGATGGCCAACACAAGAATTACTGAATTAGGCTGCATATTATCGTAAGTTTTTATCTAGTGCATTATTACTATGAGATGTAGTCGACCAGTAGGTCAGCGGTGAGCAGTATGAGCTGTTGCCGAGGGCTAGGAGCAGATCGCGAGATAGATTAGGCTCCTGTGAAGGTCGAGAGTATCGGTTTCACTTACGAAGGCCGCTGCCGGGAGCCGCCGTAAAGAAATGACGATGGCACTCTGCCCAGCCGCTTCCGCTTGAAGCTTCCCGCTTGGTAGCCCAATTTCTTTCGTGATGAGTTCACTGTTCGTTCCAGACAACTGCCCTTAACGGGACATGGTCTGCGCGCAAGAGCTATCACTTGAAAGATTTGCTGGCATCAGCGCAGAGGGACCGCTTCCCCCGCTTCCCTGCTCGTCCTCCTTCTCTCTCTCTTCCCCCCTCCCTCCCCCCCTCCGTGTACAGTCTTAAGCCCCTTTGACACAATCGACTTTCGTGTCTCAATTGACTACTCGAGACAAGTTCGTCTACTGCAGTGCCTATAGCGTTTTATTCCCGTATTGAGTCTTGCCTGTTTTGAATGGTCATTTTCATTTAAAGGGCAGCGCCAAAATAGCCGGTGTTGTGAGAGCTATCTGCTATGCAGTTTGGCAGCTGAGCGATGCAAGTGGGTTTATGAAGGACTATCCTTTCTACGGAAAAATCAAGTATAGTAATAAAATGTAAGAACAAGAAAGGACAACAGGGTTTATTAATGTCCAAAGCAGAATTCATAGTGAAAGTTCTTGTCACAGATCGTGTTGTAATTAATTTCTCCGAGCTTCTAAGAATAGGAAGCGTGTGATCCAAGAATTTCAGAACGAATACGTCTATTTGCTCGAGAAAATATATACTTGCTAAAACGTCAGACAACATGTAGAACACAGTAAATAGCGCCTTCTTGCTTTATCGTTTGTATCTTGTTTTCTTGCTAAGTGCCAAATGACAACAAAAATTATTTTTCTCATCCTATAATTCTGAATTTTTTACTGCTGGAATAATTTTCGTTATGACACGTGTATCTGTTTCCGTTCTTATTTAAACATAGTATAGGTTTTTTTCTCTGTAAAATTTAAATCCGTTTTGCTTTCAGATATTTCGTCTCTTGTAGAACAGTAGTAGGAAAAAATACCAGTACTTCTTCTGTGGTGTTCTGTACATTGGATACACTCGTTTGTACATTTTTTTATTGTTTTGGATTAGAAACAGCGATTTCTTTATAAAGTTGGTCTGCAAGCTTCTTACGGTGTTTCTTTACATAATCTGCTCATTCCCTTCTTGCTAGCAGTGGGTGGTGTCGGCAGGCTTCATTTCACATCTGCACTTGGCAGTTTTTGGCATTTTTTGTTATTTCCTGCGCTGCACTATTTGCAATTGGCTTTTTAACTGCTTTTAATTCATCACTGCCACAGTGTTTATGCCTCTTCGTCTTTTTTCGTTCACGTTGTGAGTGTTACCAACCTATGAAACGATTTTGTGTGTTTATGAGAGTATGAGAGAGAAAGAGAAAGAGAGAGAAAGAGAGAGAGAGTTGGTGAAATTGTCTTTTATGTAGGTAGAGACGTAAGAGGAGTGAGCTTCTTCTTTTTTTTTCAAGTGGGGGTGGAGGGGGGGGGGGGGGGAAGAGAAGGGAAGGGAAGGAGGAAAGACAGGGATGGCCTGAACAGTGACTATAGGGCAGAACTGGGAGGAAATGCTTTGTAAATGAAAGCGAAACGCGTCTTCAGTAATTTTTTTTCATTAGATTGCAGTCACCTCAAGACAGATAACCTATAACAACAGATGTTAACAGCTGCTGCGGAAGATGGCCACTTGAACAAACGTATAATCGAGCAAAATATAACTTCTGGTGTTCTGCGCATGAGCATAGTTAAGCATACTCGAAAATTTAGAACTCCAAACTCGCCATAATCTATAGATCACCGACCTCACAGACACACTCCTATCGTGGTTGGCTGCTGGTTTACACGCATGTACGAAAGGCGCACGCACTTCGAGTAGTCGATTTCGACCAGAAAGTCGCTCGTGTAAAACGAGCTTTGCACTGACATTGCACCCCTCCCATAAAACATTGTAGGGTAATATACTACCTAGAAAATATCTTTACGTGACAATGAATTTGTTTTGTTCTGAGATGATACAACGGTGGTGTTCTGTTTACTGTGACTGCACTTCATTATTCTTTATCCGAAAAATGGACAATATTAAATGTACATTAATGTTTATTTATTCGCCAACAAAATTTATATACCAGAAGTCTTACAGATGAGAATGTTATCATGTTTGAATTTTCCTTAATGCAGGCAATCATAGAAAGAAAGAAATAGACCCCGCCCCCACAGCGTTGACACCAGTCAAGGGTGTATCCGAAATTCTGAACCGTAAAATCTGTGAATTCGGCATCCTCGCTTTTGAGGTCACGAAGCTGCTTGGCCCTTTGTATATCACTCTCCACACAGCAACAGAGGAAGTGAAGCAATACTATTTTTTTGTCCTACGACTCTGGGGGCAGAGGCTCAATTCCCCGTCCGGCCGTTCAGCTTTAGGCTTCCCGTAAATCGCTTAAGGATACTCCCTTTCTGGATGTGACAAAATAGAAGCTAAATTGGCTGCAGTTTATTAAAATGACCCTACTCTTCTGGGGTTAAAAGTTATAAACTGGTTCAACGGATTTAATCGTGTCGAGCATCTGTTTTGATGAGAGTGATCTAGGACGCTCAGCAGGTGTGGTTATCGAAGAAATACTTGAAAAATTCCACGACATGATTCTTGCTGATAGTTGAACGAAACGGCAATCAATATTTTGCATGATTCATTGGCAGGGGAAAAATGTCGGCCCGATGAGTGCCGCGATTGCTGACACTGGTCAACAAGTGCTTTTAATTAGAAACTGTGTTTGGAGCAATGTAAGCGACATACGAATGAGTTTCTGCATTGAATGTAGGCTGGTTTCATCGTTATATCCCGGAAACCAAGAAATAGTCAAAACAACTGTTTGCCTGGGGTTAACACGCTCCAAAATCGGCGGAGACTATACCATCGGCCGCACAAGATAGAGAGCTCGACAATTCCTACTTTTTGATGGGTTAAAAAAAGACCTGGACGTTGGCCTGTTAAAAAATGAATAATTCGTTTCCGAAAAAAATTAACTTTTACATTTCTAACAAAAAAATGCTTCAAATGGCTCTGAGCACTATGGGACTCAACTTCTGAGGCCATTAGTCCCCCAGAACTTAGAACTAAGTAAACCTAACTAACCTAAGGACATCACACAAATCCATGCCCGAGGCAGGATTCGATCTTGCGACCGTAGCAGCAGCGCGGTTCCGGACTGAAGCGCCTACAGCGGCCGGCGAGAGGTCCAGGACACCGGTGCAAAGGCTGGTGATCAAGAAATGTACGTTTCCACCTGTCCTCACCTTTCCGCCAAAACCTGGCGCTGAAAATTTTACATCACTAGGATTCGAACCGACTTACTTCAGAGTCGAGCCCCACCGCATAGGCGTGCGTTCGCAGTATTGGCATGGAGACGGGTACATGCATTCAAATACTGTGTCAAATCACTTTGACTTCTATGAATACTATTTTATTAATGTGCAGCATACTGAAATTACTGTAATGTCTTCAGTAAGTAAGAAGGGAATATCACCTTCTCGACCTCATATTTTGAGGCGGCAAAAGCGCACTTTAAGGATGTCAGCCCCAGAAATCGATCCTGCACGAAAATTTGGACCATATTCTGATCATACGCTCTTATGATCTAAAGATACAGCTCTTAAACTTCTCGGCGCACCTATCGCTTGTCGCTCTTACCGCGCCACTGCAGCCGCCCAATGCCCGAGTGCGAAGTACTGTGCAGTGGAGTGGGTGAGAGGTTTGTGAAATACTGTTCCGACATTGGTAGCATGCTTTGTTCATTGTGTAAAGTGCACCGTTTACAACCTGTAGCTGGTGCCAGAGATCTCTTTGGTTTTAACATTTTTATGTTGTGATTCAAAAGTGCAATGTGAAGGAAAAAAATGAGTTAGTGTAGCGCTGTTTCATTATCACCATCGTTGTTGTGCGTTATTTTCTTTTGATTTTAAAGGTAAACTAAACTAAAACTAAACTCCGTCCGAAAGGTCTTGGAAGGCCCAACGGTACCGACCGGCCGCCGTGTCATCCTCAGCCCACAGGAGTCACTGGATGCGGATATGGAGGGGCATGTGGTCAGCACACCACTCTCCTGGCCATATATCAGTTTACGAACCCGGAGCCGCTACTTCTCAATCAAGTTGCTCCTCGTTTCTCTCACAAGGACTGAGTGCGCCCCGTTTGCCAACAGCGCTCGACAGACCGGATGGTCACTCATCCATGTGCTGGCCCAGCCCGACAGCTCTTAACTTCGGTGGTCTGACGGGAACCGGTGTTACCTATGCGACAAGACCGTTGTGATTTTAAAACTGGCATGATTAAATTGGAAACTGAAAGCCATTAACTTCATTTCATGAAAAGTCTTCACTTACTTAGGTTTATTAATTTTGACTTCAAGGTGTACGTTTAGTTGCAGAATAACAATGGGAGAATGTTGTTCAACATGGCTCTGAGCACTATGGGACTTAACTTTTAAGTTCATCAGTCCCCTAGAACTTAGAACTACTTAAATATAACTAACCTAAGGACAGGAGAATGTTGTTAAAATAATATTGAACGTATATATGTGTGATGTTGACATATTACGTGCTCATATTACTTACTAATTTTTGCGTGACTTGATTCTTCTCGAACAAGATTTCAAAACACGTGGGTCAGAAGTGTCCAAATCTCCCCTCTTCTTCCACCGCCTGCAACATCCGGCGAACAGGAGGGCTCTAGTTGTCACTCTGCTGTACAGTACTTTTCGCTCGGGCATTAGGCGGCTGCTGTGGGGCCGAAAGAGTAACGAACATGCGTAAAGAAAATTTGAAAGCTGAACTTTCAGAAAGTACCTTAACTACGTACTGTCAGAATTATGGCCCAAATTCTCGCGCGGGATCGACCACTGGGGATAATATCTTTTCTTTCTCCTGAATATATCAGGTGAGGTTGGTGATGTTTCTTTCTAAGTTATACAAAGAGGTGACAAAAGTCATGGGGCATGTAATATCGTGTCAGACCTCGTTTTGTCCGGCGTAGTACAGCAATTCGACGTGTCGTGGACTGCACAAGTCGATGGAAGCCCCCTGGAGAAATATTGAGCCATTCTGCTTCTACAGCCGTCCGTGATTGCTGAAATGTTGCCAGTGAAGGATTTTGTGCACGAACTGACCCCTCGATTCCGTGCCATAAGTGTTCGATGGGATTCATGTTGGATGATCTGGGCGGTCAAATAATATGCTCTAATGTTGAGAATGTTCTTCAAAACCAATCTTATTGTGGCGCGGTGACATGTCGTTCACAAAAAATTCCTCGTTGTGTAGGAACATGAATGGCTGCAAATGCTCTTCAAGAAGCCGAGCATAACAGAGGACCAAGTCCATTGCGCGTATACACAGCCCACACTATAATGAAGCCACCACCAGCTTGCACAGTGGCTAGTTGACAACTTGGGTACATGGCTTCATGGGGCGTACACTACACTGGAACCCCACCGTCAGCTCGTACCAACTGAAATCGGGACTCGTCTGACCAGGCCACGGCTTTTCAGTCGCCTGTGGTCCAACTGTGTGGTCACGATCTCAGGAGAGCCACTGCAGGCGAATTAGCGCATTAGCAAAGGCACTCGCGGCGGTCTTCTGCTGCAGTCGCCCATTAACGTCAATCTTCGCTGCAGTGCCCTAACGGATACGTTCGTCGTGTATCCCACATTCGTTTCTTGTCTCTTCGCACTGACATCTCTGTGCAAACGTCGCTATTCTGGGTCGTTAAGTGAAGGCCGTCGGCTTCTGCGTTGTCCTTAGTGAGAGGTAATGTCTGAAATTTGGTATTCTCGACACAGTCTTGACACTGTGGCTCTCGGAATACTGATTCCCCTAACGGTTTCCGAAATGGAAAGTCGGGACGCGTCTAGCTCCAGGTACCATTCCGCGTACAAAATCTGTTAATTCCCCTCGTGCGGCCATAGTCACGTCGGAAACTGTTCCACATGCATCACCTGAGTACAAACTACAGCTGCGCCACTTCACTGTCCGCTTACACCTTGTGTACGCGATATTACCGCCATCTGTACATGTCCAAATCGTTATCTCACGACTTTCGTCACCTCAGTATAAAACGTAATGATGTATACAGCCCTGGTCGCATGTAAGAGGGCCTGAAGTCCCTAATCTGATCAGGTTAAATAAATAAATACATTTCATCAATTGCACTAAATCAACTAATCCGGCAAGGAGAAGGAAATCGGTCATAATCTGTTGAAATAAAGCACCCAAACGTTGAATGATTTATTAAGCCGTGGCACACGGACCGTGCTGTCGAACGTTAACGTTGAGCGTGCCAAGTTCAACGTGCTGCTGAACGCTCAGGAACGATGCGATTTGTACATACGGTACGTGGGCCCCAACGTGGTAGACGCGATCGCAACGCACTTCAACGGCAGTTGAGGGATGTTTCTAGTTTGTAAACCACTCTGTCTACTCAACGGGCGCGTGTAAAATGCCCACGTCAGCTCAGTTAAAACGCACATTTCCTCCATCGTCCATGAAAAGGAAAGTACCATGTCCAATCAATAAGGACACAGGCTTATAAAAGTTCCATTACAAACAGTGCGGTACACATTTGGAATACTTCTCCGCATAAGATAAACATTATTTCATCATTCCCACATTTTAGTAAAACCCCAAGGTCAGTCTTACTTTATCACTGTTCCTACCCAGTAGCAGAATCATGGTAAAATGTGAATTACGAAGCGTAAAACAAAAAGGAGCAAAATATCTTTATACAAGTAGCGCAAGCTGTCCTGTAGATTAAGCCATTCGAACAAAGTCACCCCTCAAAAAAAGGTGAACTTATATTTACATAACATCAAATATTATAGTATATACTTATATTAAACTAATAATAAAGTATCAGAACCCAATAAAAACGCAAATGTTAGAGAAAAAAATTTGGAAGTGGCAAGACACGAACCACCGCCCCTCCAAAATAATAAATAGGGGGCAGTGATGCTAGTCACTACGCTACAGCAATAACTTACTATAGCTGTCTAATAATAGTATCTCAGCTCGTGCAGAAAACCTTAATCGTAGATATGTTGCTAATTGAAGTTTAATTATAACAAATTGTACCAAGAACAATGCGTTCTGGGTAAATCTTCAGTGTGTCGCTAGCTTCAAATAGCCTACTCTCACAATACGAAGGTTACAATAATTCTTTTGCCACGAATATGATGTTTCTCATTATTCTATTGGAACGAATCACACAGTTAACAACGGGTTTTCCAGTGATTCTCAATTTGATGGTGCTCAGAAACGGCATATATACATATAGGCTTGAAATGAATGCCAATATGGCGCCTCACAAGTCTGTACTGAAGGGAGACGGCGTGCGTGTGACGTAGGTGGCGTTGTGCCATCTCATTGATCTGACATGCCAGATATTGCTCTGCACGTACGGCAAGACTCCCGAACGTGCTATTCCACGCTATGACGTCAGAAACTCGGCACGCTCAACGCTCAACGTTCGGATGCACGGTCCGTGTGCCGACGGCTTTAGGTGTAACGCGGTAACGAGTTGTGCACGTACGAGCACCATTCCAGTGGCACCTCCACCTCGCCTCGCCGGCGCCAGACACCTCTGCCTGCCCTCCAGTTTGCCGAGACGCGCGCACGCTGCGCCAAGACTGCGGGGCGTGGCCGCGGCCGGCTAATTGGCTGATTAGGGCCCGACCCGTTCTGACCCCAGAGCCGGGTACTCGGGCGGCTCTGCTAACAAGCCGGCAGCCGGTGCTTCCGGCGTCGCCTCCCTCGCGGTGGAGGTCGCGCTGTGCCGATACAAGCTCGTCTCTAGTGGCTCACTGTGTACGAGTAATTTGGTTTTGTCGGAGCCACTCATCTGTAAATTCTAACACTCTCTTTTTAACAACCAAAAACGAGACGGTAAACATGGAAATTGTCAAGAAAAAGGCAGACGGGACGGTGGACTCACCACCCATCCCCTGCCAGTGCCGCGACGAAGAAAGGCTGCACTCTGCAGGTAGTCAGGCCAGTAGCCCCGTCACGGGCTGTGCGCCACAGACTTCACTTTATCACGTGAATTGAAGATTGAAGGGGAGAGAAAGGGAAGGAACTAATGACATCGGGACTTTATGCGGAACAATTGGTGTCGAGTGAAAATGCGTGCCAGAACTCGAACCTGGGATCTCCTGCTTCCTAGGTAGTGAATTCCAACATCCCGTAAGCTCTCTTATTCCAGCCAGAACACCACTTTGTTCATGTGTCGAAAGGCTCGGGTAGAAAGCCCTTCCAGAAAGAGATAACGTCGTCACGCACAGGTTTTTTTAACTTCAGGAACAAGTCAAAGTTTTGTGGACTAATACCTGGCTGTAGGGAGGATGGCCGGCCGAGGTGGCCGAGCGGTTCTAGGCGCTACAGTCTGGAACCGCGCGACCGCTACTGTCGCAGGTTCGAATCCTGCCTCAGGCATGGATGTGTGTGATGTCCTTAGGTTAGTTAGGTTTAAGTAGTTCTAAGTTCTAGGGGACTGATGACCACAGCAGTTAAGTCCCATAGTGCTCAGAGCCATTTTTAGGGAGGATGCGGCAACGCTTCCCATCCGTATTCGCGCAGTTTCTGGTTATTAAAACCTTACCGATATGCGGGCGAGCATTTTAGTGGAGAATGAGTGGCCCAGCCCCTAGCAAAAGCGGTCGAATTTTGTGCATTTTTCTGCCTAGTTTTGCATGAAATCACGATTATACATTGCTGTGACACTGTTCCACATGAGACTCTACCTGTCACGACGATAAATTGGGCATCATAAGCAGACATAATCATTTGCTTGAGCTCTGACTGGGCACGTCGAAAATTTTTTGGAAGGTCTCCACTGATTGAACAGTGATTTCAACTCCGATTCAAAGTCTCTAATTCACAGTTCATCAATAGCGACAATTCGACACAACTATCCTTGACCTTCACAGTAGAATCGACGTTTGAACAAGGTTACAATGTACAGGCGTCTCTGCTTCTCTTCAGCAGTCAAACAGTGTGGGACCGATCTCGCAGAAATTTACCTCTTCTTCAAATCATTTATCAGAGTGCGGAATACTGATGTTGGGGAAATTCCCATGGCCTCAGGGTTTTCTCACAAGTCGCACTGCGATCTTGTTAAAGAGCATCTGTCACAAGTATCACATTTCCTTCATCTCTTCACGTTTTTGGCCTTCCGTGTCTTGATTTATCGTCTGTGTTGATACAAGCATCACGAAAACGATTAATTCAACATGAAACTGTTCTACGGTCCACTGCAAATTCACCATAAACTTCACTTAGCGGTTTGTGGCTTTCTGTCGGGTTTTTGCCGCTTAATGTTTAAATTTTGATGTACGACCTCTGGTCTTCAACAGTCACAGTACCCGAGACCCCTACAGAGACTATTTCTATCTCTCGCAAATGTTATGTTAGAGCGCACAACGAGAAAACAAAAACACATGCTTCTTCCTCAAGCTCCCAGCTACGTATGACGTAATTTTCATTGTTGTTGTATGAAACAATCCACAGTAATACCAATCTGTGCATTATTTATGAAACGTCCCTCGTAGGATGGGCGCATACTATCTCGGCACGCTCCCTGGCAGATTCATATTCCCTCCTGTCCACAGTCCCTGCCTATGTCCTCCATGCTCGCTAATTTTAGATTCCCGCTGGAGGTCGAACGTAAATGTGCATCCGCAATGAAGGTTATGGATTCATTGCCCATCGAGACGAATCAATGATTTGAGTGCGTGTTGTCTGTTCTTTTCCACATGGATTTGGATAAATTATATGCGCAGAGACAGAGCAATTTGCAATCGAAAGAAATTATTATTTGCAAAATTTCACTTTGCTGATAGGAGAGTTCGATCTTGTTTCGATCAAGAAAATAAATTGTTTTTAGAGCATCGTTACTATTATTACTAGGCTATTTTAGAAGAACGTAATACTGATTACGTATGTTACCCATATCTACATTTTTGTATCTGCTTGACATTTTTCACCTATGTAGGCGATGTAGATTAGTTTGAAGTTAGAAATAAAAACTTCAAACAGCCAAGATCGCTATAATACAGTATTTATTTTGATTACCGAGTTCAGCAGTCTCGACCGTGTGCACACTATACCACGTCGCATCATAAAAAGACATTTCAAGCACATAGAAACCGTAGTACATGGGCATATAAAGTATAAAACAAACATTTCATAAAATGTCATGCATAACGCACCGACTATACACGCTCATATTCGTACAGTTGCTGAATAAAGACCCAGACAGTGAGGTCGAGCGGTTCTAGGCGCTTCAGTCTGGAACCGCGCGACCGCTACGGTCGCAGGTTCGAATCCTGCCTCGGGCATGGATGTGTGTGATGTCCTTAGGTTAGTTAGGTTTAAGTAGTTCTAAGTTCTAGGGGACTGATGACCTCAGATGTTAAGTCCCATAGTGCCCAGAGCCATTTTTTTAAAGACCCAGAATCTGTGCACATGTTCGAGATTCATTGAAGTGTATTGCATAAGATCCAGAGTTCGTAACATAGTTCAGTGAAACTGGTGATCAAAATGAATGCTGTACTGTAGCGATCTTGGCTGTTTAGAAGTAAAAATTTCAATTTCATAACTACATTTTTCTTTAAGTACTAGCATTAAAGTGTGACACTATGTGATGTGTGAACATCTCCTTTCCGGCGTCTACCCACTACACTGAAATTTTGTTCTTTGCAGGATGCATCTATGACATCTGTGGCAGTTACATTGAGGCATATACATAACATATGATTTAATATCTGATGTAAATGTCTTTTCCGAATTGTAGATAGTTGCTGCACTGGATCAGAAATTGCTTCATTATGAATTTTGCCAATAATAAATGAACTAATAGACAGGAGAGTACAACTTAACTGTGCAAAGGCTACTACACTGCTGTAGGGCATACACAGTTATTATTATTATTATAGGTTTTTGCCCTACGATGTTTCTGCCTCAGAAGAAGGAGCTACTGACTCGGAAAGTTTGCGCATTTCCATCGTTTTTTTTTGCTGCCGCCATTTGCTGAGTAGACTTTTTATGCATCCATAGTTTTAAACACTGATTACTTTTGTTGAAAATACGTATTGTTGACAAGAGTTAACAAAGCAAACCGGTTCAGTATGCTGTACTTCGGATTTTTATCACTGGTCATACACTTCCGAAGCGTCAGACTGCGGGGTTTATCGGATAATGTGCCATTTTGTAGTTGGCACATGGATATTTTATCAATGATATTGGTTTTCAAGAGCACACTAAGATCTTTTGGCACTGCTCCCAGTGTTACTATTATTATTACCATCGTTATTACCATTAGTGGAAGTCGTGAGACACAAAGCATTGGCAATGCCGTTCTCTCAATGTGGATACGCAGCTTTCTTTTGTGAGACAGAGTTTTAATTAGCACTCGCGATCACCCAGAATCGCTTCATCATTCTACGAAAAAATTGTTGGAAATAAGCAGTACGAATTGTCCTATTGACTCATTAGTTCGTGGTCTAATAAAACACCTACAAAAGTTAAATAATTTTATCTTCTGTCATTTTAAAAATAGGTGTTAGAAGGAAATTTTTTTCATTTTAGTGCTTTGTTACGCACTAATGCTGATGGTGTTCCAAGGAAAGGAACATCACTATTTTAATACCGTGGCTGAGTATATTGTATCTCTCAACGCCACTCTACTGGACCGACGTCATCGGCTGTCTTAAAGCGCTGGATACGCCGAGCTGAGCAATCCGCCGTTGTGAATCCCAATCAGTGGACAGTGTTGTATGCTTCGTGTGGCGTAGGAAAGTGAATCAGCGAATTTTGCTTAGTTTTATTGTTCCACACCGTCAAACTGTTGGGTGTGCAGCTTCAAACAGCTCAAATAATAGAAGACATTGTCGCTATAAGTTTTATCGGTTTCCTTCAGATATAGATCGGCGTAAAATATGGCTTGTAAATTCAAGGCGCAAAGACTTAACACCAAAATCGTATGACTACCTGTGTAATGTAAATAAAAAGAATGCTTTTTTTCTTTGTTTTAGGAATAGATGTGCTCACAGAGCGGTGGTAATGAAATTACATTTATGTAAGGAGTGCGTTTGTTTCATTCAATCTTGCTGCAGATTATGTTTGCATAACACGACGTAACATTATAAGTTTAAAGTAAGTTACTTTTCTTGATTTTATTTACAACAACTATATAAAATACCACAAGTCATGCTAAGCAGCTGTTAATTTTATAGAAAGAGTAATTTAATAATATTTTATTGCAGCGTGTTGGTAATAACAAAATATTTACAGTTTTTTTTTAAATTGTCAATAACATTGGGATCAGTAATACACTTTGATTACTCACGCAATTCCCTCTTGTGCTGACATGAAATGTTTAACATTATTCCGTAACTGCTTGCAATGCAACTCTTACTTACCGTAAATATAAGTGGGTGTACCATACATAAACCAGAAAATACGATACTGGTAACGCATTTTAACTGTTTTTGGTAAATATTTAGAACAGCAAAGTATGATTACATGGAACGTAAGTGAATGTATCGTATCTCGAAATACTCGTCTAACCACCTACTTTAATATGCTTCCGTCCTAAAGTCAAATGTAAGCCAGTACATTTACTACGCTGTGATACTATCTACGCAAGGGATGTACATTTGATGGCCTTAAGAGCATATTAAAAAGTGTAAGTGTCCCATAGAGTTTAAATGAGCACCTTCAACGTGGGACTGAAAATGGCACATTGTTCAGCTTGTACTACACAGTGCTCTAGGCTGTACAATGACAACCACGTCTGACGATTCCGGCAACCGAGTTCTCACTTTGCCACTCAGCGCGCTGCTTCTGACCAACGCCGCCGTGCACATGCTGCAGTGCGCTATGTCTGATTTCTTGCTATATGTTAATTGTTGATTACTTATCTACAAGAAAAAAACATGCTTTGTTTAAATATTTTATACATGGAAAACACTGCAATAATTTGCTGTATGGAAGTGATAATGTTTCACGATTGAATTTCACATTTCGAAGGCCCGTTATGGAGTAATTCGTTCGGTTTGTTACCACAAATAAATTTACGCTAGCAATGCAGTGCATATCTGCGCTGTTGCGTACAGTACGAAATGCTGTGTCGTGTTCGTAAATGATCACAGCGCAACACAAATACCCCTTGCCTCTAAAACTTCAGGCCGAACTCTTTCAACAGCAGGAAACTATCATGTGTACAGGGATAGAAAATGGAAACTTAAAAAAAACTAAGGAATGAGAAAAAATGTGTAGGCGTGTAATACAGTACATAACAATGCAGAACTTTTTCTTTACAGGAGCCATTGAAATTTCGACAATCACAAATGTAATTTGTGGGGAACAAACTAAATGAATTACTCTTTAACGAGTCACTAGATGCCAAGGATTTCTCGAAACAAAACACTCAGTTAACAACTTTAATTAGCTTTTGAAGTTTGTCATTGGAGTTCGGACTCATTTTGCATAGTATTCTCTCGTACTATAGACACACAACAACTCGTGTGTTTACCTAATGAAAGTTACTAAACCCTTTGCGTGTTCGTAAAGAATGATATAATGGTTTAATTGGAGTTATTTTTACACCTTTATTTGTTGCGTGTAGCTCCCATTGGAGTCGGGTTTATTATAACAGAGGTCTAGATCAGTAGAAGAAAAATGCAGGAATAAACCGAAGCGTTTCGAAATATCCGTCCTATGGTCCACTCGGCCGAGATACATTGGAAGAACTCATCTACGAAAGATGTGGCTTACAGATCATTCCCATCCGACTCATTCTTAAGTATTGCTCCTTAGCGTGGAACACTTATCAGATAGAGACAGAGCAGGTCCAAGAAAAACCGGCGCGTTTCGTCACTGGTTCGTTCAGTAAACGCGGGAGCGTTCCGGATATCCTTTCAACTACAGTGTCAGACACTTCTAGAGAGGGATTGAGCATCACGGAGAGGATTAATGCTAAACTCCGATAGCATACTTTTTCGAGAAAATTCGAGTAGCATATCGCTGCCACGGAGGTACATCTAATGGAATGACCACGATGTATTAATCCGAGAAGTTCTAGCTCATACGGAGGCTTAGCGCACCATTCGCGAGTGGAAGAGGGAAAGGGTAGGGAGGCGGTGGTTATGATGGTGCCAGAAGTACCCTCTGCCGCACACTATAAGGCGACTTCGGAAATATAGACGTAGGATGCAGTGCATCCTTAAAAGCCGTAATTAATCGTGGGCAGGCAGCGATTCGAACTCGCTCTCTTATGTCTATGAACTCAGTGGCTTAGCACGTCATCACTTTTGTGTGCACTCCTTCAACTCTACAAACGCGGTTTTTTTCGAGTAAACACGCCATCCATAGGTTTCTGCTGTTTCTTCGGGCGATCATCTCTGTTTCTTTCCTCAAGTGTGATGTATGCAGTCCTCCGTCTTCCGACATATACTATCTGCTCAAAAGCATCCGTATACCTGTATGTAATGCGGATTTGACCACTAAACGTCACGAGATGAGGAGTCTCCGTTATAAAAGGTGGCGAGGAGTACTGTTGTCAACAAAGAAGGAGTAACTGCTGCAGAGGTTGGGCAGGAGAGCACCTTGGCTTCCATCGCGGACCAGTCATTCGAAGTCACCTAACTTGTGAGTAACAGATCCATCAAGGACATTTCAACCCTTCTAAAGTTGCCCAAGTCGACTGTTGGTGATGTGACTGTGGAGTGTAAACGCAAAGGAACAACCATAGTTAGACTAAGATATGGCAGACTTCATGTATCGTCAAGCATTGCGTAAAAAATCGCATGATATCAGTGGAAGGAACCACTCGGGAATTCCAAAGTTCTATCAACAGCCCAGCCAGCACAATGACTGTGCTCGGGAAGTTAAGAATGGGGTACAATAATCGAGAAGACTGTAAGAGGTCCATGATTAAGGAATTTGTTGCTAGCGCACTAGAGCAGATGTAATTTCGATGGTCTGCTCACGCGCTGCCTACGATATGTAAGCTATAAGAGAATCTCAGACCAGAGAGCAGTGTTGTCAGCAGCAGCAACTGTGTAGCAGCAGGAGTAAGTAGTAGCGAGCAGTCTGGTGTAAGGAGTTGGCAGGGCCGGTCGTGGGGAGCGATGGCGGTGCCTGAGCAATGTAGTATAAGGTAAAAGCAGCCTCGCGCATATGTAGTATTGTTATATCAAGTCCCATGTAAATGGTTTTAAAAAAGAAATCTCTTAATAATAATCTTTCTTATAAAAATTAAGTTTTGACACTCATTCAACTCAGTTTAAGGATTTTACTAATTTCTGCAATCCATGGTCATCCCGATTATTGTAAAGACAAATCAGTTGTTTGTTTTTATGCATGACAAATCTATTGGCCAGTATTGCACTGAGCTGTGCCAGAAAAATTTCTTCAAGGAGCAGACATATATGCGTTATCCGGCGACCTTATCGAGGTAAGAATTTTCAATTTATTCAGTATGATCTTTCAGGGCCATGACGCAGCACTGCTGACGTCCAAAATTTACCAGTTTAAATTCACAGTCAATTATTGAAAGGTTATAGGTGAGCCACAATTTAATTAGGAGGTCAGTCACATTTTTATTATTGGTAGGTTACGGAATTTATCTGTTGGGTAGTTACACTGAATGTGAATTAGGCTATATAATTATATTTATCTGTTGATAGGTTACGCTAAATGTGAATGCAATATACATTTTTTTTTTATCCGTGGGGAGGTTACAAGATGGCCACACGTTTCAGCAGTCAGTGCCAAGTGGAGTGTGAGGTGATGTAGAGAGCGACGGCTGTGGACAATGGGTGACGGAAAGCGAGTGATATGGAGTAATGAATCACACTATAGCCTGTGGCAGTCAAATGGAAAGGTTTGCGTCATGCGTAGTACAGCGATGTGGTGTTACGGTATGTCGGTGTTTCCTTGTCGTCAGCGTGTAGTCGCCTTATTGCGCTTAAGAAAATGCCAAATACAAAAGGATATGGACACATTTAACAGCAGTGTGTTCTGCGTACAATAAAGAACCAGTTCGGAGACGATAGCTGATTGTGTCAAATGAAAGCGTACCCTCTCGTAAAGCAGCATCTGTGAGGCAATGGTTTGTGGACAATAACATTCCTGATATGAACTGGCCTGCCCAGAGTTCCGACGTAAACCCAGTGGAAAGCCTCTGGAATGCGTTGGAACGACGACTTCTGTTCAGAGCGCAGCGTTCAGCATTGCCACCTTCTCGTTTTGGGCCCTTGAGAAAGAACAGGCCGCCACTCCTCCACAGGCATTTGGACACCACACTGAACGTGTCCGCAGACCTCAAGCCATCATAAAGCCGAACGGTGGTGTACTATGCTGCATCAATAACCAAGCACGATTTACGAGTGTTGCGTGTAACACTCTGCAACCCCGTACTTGAATATAGGTAATAATGATGTACGTACAAGCACTGTTAAAATTAACGCATCTGAATTTCTTGCTATCAGAAAGGATTCCCTAGTTCTTAAGGAACGCTCATACAATGCCTGAATTTCAAGGTATAGGATAATAGTACACGGAAGCAGTCACAGACGGCTAGAGTGTTACAAAAATGTTGTGAAACGCAAGTCTCTGCCTAGTAATATTATTTCTAGTGGATGGAATTAATCGCATCGATGAACAAGACTTAAACCACTTTAAAGTTGATCGCACTGTGACATGTCTATTGTATACTCTTATTAATAAATCATGCTGTCTGTACTGGCCAGTCCCCATCAAAATTAATATTAGGTTGTATACTGTAAACAAAACATGTCGCTCAGTGATAGTGTATCGCTTTCAATAGTAACGTTACTTGCATAAACTTGTTACTTAAAAATAAATTAAATCAAGTGAAAATTAAACACTTTTGTTGCTACAGTTCGATCTGAGATTATATTACAAGCAATGCCAGCGATGCAATTTACCACCTATACTGGATTTCTTCCATTTTTCAGTTGAGATCATAAAATCTAACTTTTCCCACTTTTGTGTATCTTTGCCTTTAAGAAAACTGTTTATAATATATGAATGATTATAACAGAATACCTGAAGCTATGCTTCTCAGTTAATTTCTTTTAAGTATAACAGTTTTTCTAATCACAACTAGACAGTTGTAACTTCATTAAATTTTTCAGAACAATTACATCTGCCTAGCAAATATTGCCGCGAGGGGTAGCCACGCGGTCTATGGGCGTCTTGTCACGCTCCACGCGGCTCCCCCCGTCGGAGGTTCGAGTCCTCCCTCGGGCATGGGTGAGCGTGTTGTCCTTAGCATAAGTTAAAGTTAGATTAAATAATGCGTAAGCTTAGGGACAGATGACCTCCGCAGTCTGGTTCCATAAGACCTTACCACAAATTTCCAAAAATTTAGCAAATATTGATTACATTTGTCTTTCTTAATAGGACTTTTTCCAAATAATATATTCTTTGTTTCAAATAGGCATACGTCGCAGAAGAAAATTCTCTTTGGAATTATAAGTCGGGAACCTATTTTTTTCTTTTGCTTAACGTAGTTTTATTTTTGCTTTTATTCCGATACAGTACAGCCAAAATCGTCGTAGTGTAAGAGTCCAGCAACAATCTACAATCCTACCAACGGACAGCATTTAAAAAAGTAAACAAAAACTCTTGTTGCCATGACCACTTTTAGCCATACAGTTACACATTTGTTCAAAGCTCAAAGCCTCTTCAGGTGTTGGCGTTATGCGTCCAGCTACTATCCCTACGTTGAATAGTCCCTCGACGCAATTAATAATAATAAGTGATAGCTTTGCTGTACATTTCCTCCTTTTAGTGGCTCCTTCAACGTTCTTGGTCTAACTCTAACAGTGCTGGGGTAGATCTCTACTAAAGCACGGACAACATAACGCTGTAGGAACAAGCCAAACTTCCATATACGTTCACTAGGGTCTATCACAATAATGAATTATTACGCTCAAGACACAAAATACTAATTCACCATCAACAAAACAGCCACAACTCTATTACCGCAGAGTGTGCCACGTGACCCATTATCCACAACTCAATTGCTTTTAAGTGAGGTTACCGAGTCCCTAGATTTACAGCACAGAAGCGTACGAATCCCAGTCTGCTATCCCCAAACCAACAAACACGAGCTTCAATTCTTGTTCCTTACAGCTCATCAAATACTCCTCTATCAATAAATAATTGCAAATAATTGCAAGCCCAGCAAACTGTAAACCATAATGACAGATCTCCCTGCATATCTATACCTATTAAGCAAGGTCTAACTTGCCAACCGCGAGACCAACGAACCAGATCCTAAAAAAATTTATCGTGGCAGGAAACTTGATAACTCACACATGCCCGGTGGTCTCTTACCTTACGACCACAGCACACATTAGTTCGCTCCCGACTCGTGTACTCACGACTATGCCCTTCTCGACACAAACCGACTTCTCGTCCGGTACAAATGGTGCTGCCTTTCTATTGCATGTAAAAGGATGTGAACCATTACATTTTGCACAGATGTACGGCTCCACTATCCCTAGTAACAATTGCAGTATTGTTGGCGAAGACTGTCGGCTGCGCTCTCAGCTGCTGGCCGGAGTGACCGAGCGGTTCTAGGCGCTTCAGTCTGGAACCGCGCGACCGCTACGGTCGCAGATTTTTTATTTTTTTTTTTATTTAGCACTCTCAGCTGCCAGCTACGACTGTGGGCTTTTGTAACCCCTCTGGACTGCGGAGCTGACAGATTTTCGCGCACCACAGCGAGTCACGGACAAGCATTCTGACGTTATGACGTCTACAACGTAACTATAAAATAAACGCTAAAAAATTTAAAGACATTCGTATGAACATTTCCGGGGTTGTAACACGTATCCAGATGTTACGTCTGAATATGGAAAGGCGACAAAAGAAAGTGCGTTCTCCTAAATGACACAGCACAGTGGACACACCCCATGTTAATGTCCACTGATAGGTGTCCGGATACTTTTGATCAGACAGCGAATACGTAATCAGTCTCTGGGTTGATGATTCTACGTTACCGCCCTTTATACCCGATTCACAAGCAACATAGATTCAGATGACTCTTTTGGGACTAGAAGAGCATCTAAGGGCAGAAGACATGCGAAACGCATAATGACAGCAGGACAACAAAAGGAGCGATGATGAGCTCAATTCAGTGCAGGACTAATTTCGTCGTTAGTGAGGCTTGTGGCTGGCCGAGAGAACAGAGCGTAATTGTGTCACTTTCAAGATAGCGAGACTCGGGAAGCGAGAGTAATCTCGCGGCGACATCGTGGCTCGACTGGAGAGGCAACACCGTAGCTCCTGATGACACACGCAATCAGGCCGGAGCGCTCCCGAAAGTGTGCGTTAGAGGCGCAGCCCGTGCGGTCTCCTGCTTCATTTGCTGCCCGGCGTTGGAGGAGGGAACATCGTGTAGCTGCCTGCGCATCTCCCGTCGCAGTTGTGACGTAAGTACGGTGTACGCAGAGATCGGCTTTCCCTTTCCCTGATTATATCTGCGCTGTACACGTGCGTGCCATTGTGCCACAGCGTCAACCTGTTTCCCATTTCTGTTACGGAACGAAATACAAGAACTGCGCAGTACGAATAGTCTAGTAATTAGCCTATTATCTCACAGTTTTAACTCAGATGGTGTGGTGTTGTAGGCCAAACAATATTTCCACTGTAATTCTCCAGGAAAAGCTAATTCTTGACATACATGTAGATTTTCACGACATAGATCCCTTTGTCAGACATTTACCAGTCCGTTTTTACCTTCCTTCATTTTTTTTCCATAATGTGTACAAACCTTCGGAAAGATTAGTTGGTCTCTATATAAATTCAATACCCTCGTTAGTCTAGTCACAGAGTAATTCGGCCGTGCTGTTTACTGCCACAACTTATGAATCACACCTACTTACATTATGTCTTCGAGCATACGGAATTTCCAAAGAAAAAATAAATAAAAATAATTTCATAAATTCTTTTACGGAGTAGGAGTTGTCAAATAGATAGTATTTCAGTTTACGTTCGAAGTTAATTTTAAATCTTTACATCACCGGCTAAGTGATGAACCACTTTTTTTTGGCGATATTTCGCTCCTTTCTGAAGCTGACTAAAGGGTAGTGTAGGTAATTTATTCTTCTAGGATTATATTTATGTATTACTATTCGTTCTGTGTGTGTTCTACCGCGTGTATCATTTCACATCCATAGTGTTGTGAAAATTATGACGTCCGATGGTGGCTGGTTTAAGTGATATAAATTATACCATTGTCAGTGTTTACAATGGTAAGTGTTTACAACGTACTGCAATGGTGAAGTTGAAGTCGAGACGATCAGAAGGATATAGGACGCTTGTGGTCTACAAGGTGGGAAATAGCCTCAAATTGGTCTACAAAAGCCAACTTTATTACACCGCATGGGCGCTGTGCGAGATTTTGATTAAAATCGTCATATACGAGGGCTGTCCGCAAGTACATTACGTTTTGGAATTAAAAATAAATAAAGTATTGGAATTTTTTTTATTATATACAGATGAAAGCCACACTTAAATACTACTTTTCTACATAGTTGCCATTTAAATTAAGGCACTTATCGTAGCGATGGACGAGCTTGGAAATTCCTTCGTCGTAAAATTCGGCCGCCTGCGCCTTCAACCACGTAATGACTGTCTTTTGGGGCAGAAAAGGTGTGATTTTTGTGGATTTACTGGAAAGAGGCACTACAATAAACTCTCAAAAGTATTGCCAAACTCTGCACAACCTCAAAAGAGCAATACAAAACAAGCGCAGGGGAAAGTTGGGCTCGAAGATCTTGCTGATTCACGACAACGCCCGGGCCCATACGGCAAATGCCACTCGTGAAGTTCTCGAATCTTTTAAGTGGGAGTTGTTTCCTCATCCGCCGTACAGTCCCGACCTGGCACCGAGCGACTTCCATTTATTCCCAGCAATGAAGAAGTGGTTGGCTATGCAGCGTTTTGATGACGACGCACAGCTTCAAGAAGAGGTAACCACGTGGTTGAAGGCGCAGGCGGCCGAATTTTACGACGAAGGAATTTCCAAGCTCGTCCATCGCTACGATAAGTACCTTAATTTAAATGCCAACTATGTAGAAAAGTAGTATTTAAGTGCGGCTTTCATCTGTATATAATAAAAAAATTTCCAATACTTTATTTATTTTTAATTCCAAACCGTAATGTACTTTGTGGATAGCCCTCGTACTACTAAAAACCACTTGTTCTTGCACTTTACAAAATGGTAAAACTGACACTTGTCTAAATATTACCTCATAATATTGTGAATTTGAATTAAGAATTTTGTTTGTCTGAACTTCTACGAAACTACTGTGCTTCTAACGGTCGAGTTCGGAGCGAATTGTAAACGTAATTAATTTTTGCATCACGTTTACAAAAGTCTCTCTTTCTTTTATTACCTTCACAGGGAAGTTTAAATTACTAGTGTTGACGAAATAACGACCAAGACGGTTGTCTAAAGACAACAAAAGGATACCGAAAACCTCGCATGGCATGCATGCTGTGTGCCTTTTGAGGCTTTTGTAGGACAAATTGAGGGTATTTTTCGTCTTATATCAAATTGTTGTTCTCAATTTACACCACTACACTGTGGTACGTTTACATCCTGTATATTAGTATCTTATCAGTGCGTCAAGGAATTGCACCCCTTCTATAATCCACTTTCTATTAGCAACAGTATATTGTGATTAAATAAATAGCAAACTGATTGTGTTATCCCTTTCTTGAGAGGTCTCTGTTGCGTACCACTGCAACAATCACTATTAGCAAGATGCCTGTCAGATCCTGACTGTTTAACCGATCCAAAAATACGTTCTGTTCAGTCTTTCGAGGTGGCATAAATGCTTGAACTATTCTGTACTGCAGTGCTAAAAGCCAGTATTAGATAGCTTTCTTACCTTTGGTGCAGCAGGACACACATTTATGGAAGTTCTTCACCTAACGACTGAACAACTGAAGCACTATTATACACTCCTGGAAATTGAAATAAGAACACCGTGAATTCATTGTCCCAGGAAGGGGAAACTTTATTGACACATTCCTGGGGTCAGATACATCACATGATCACACTGACAGAACCACAGGCACATAGACACAGGCAACAGAGCATGCACAATGTCGGCACTAGTACAGTGTATATCCACCTTTCGCAGCAATGCAGGCTGCTATTCTCCCATGGAGACGATCGTAGAGATGCTGGATGTAGTCCTGTGGAACGGTTTGCCATGCCATTTCCACCTGGCGCCTCAGTTGGACCAGCGTTCGTGCTGGACGTGCAGACCGCGTGAGACGACGCTTCATCCAGTCCCAAACATGCTCAATGGGGGACAGATCCGGAGATGTTGCTGGCCAGGGTAGTTGACTTACACCTTCTAGAGCACGTTGGGTGGCACGGGATACATGCGGACGTGCATTGTCCTGTTGGAACAGCAAGTTCCCTTGCCGGTCTAGGAATGGTAGAACGATGGGTTCGATGACGGTTTGGATGTACCGTGCACTATTCAGTGTCCCCTCGACGATCACCAGTGGTGTACGGCCAGTGTAGGAGATCGCTCCCCACACCTTGATGCCGGGTGTTGGCCCTGTGTGCCTCGGTCGTATGCAGTCCTGATTGTGGCGCTCACCTGCACGGCGCCAAACACGCATACGACCATCATTGGCACCAAGGCAGAAGCGACTCTCATCGCTGAAGACGACACGTCTCCATTCGTCCCTCCATTCGCGCCTGTCGCGACACCACTGGAGGCGGGCTGCACGATGTTGGGGCGTGAGCGGAAGACGGCCTAACGGTGTGCGGGACCGTAGCCCAGCTTCATGGAGACGGTTGCGAATGGTCCTCGCCGATACCCCAGGAGCAACAGTGTCCCTAATTTGCTGGGAAGTGGCGGTGCGGTCCCCTACGGCACTGCGTAGGATCCTACGGTCTTGGCGTGCATCCGTGCGTCGCTGCGGTCCGGTCCCAGGTCGACGGGCACGTGCACCTTCCGCCGACCACTGGCGACAACATCGATGTACTGTGGAGACCTCACGCCCCACGTGTTGAGCAATTCGGCGGTACGTCCACCCGGCCTCCCGCATGCCCACTATACGCCCTCGCTCAAAGTCCGTCAACTGCACATACGGTTCACGTCCACGCTGTCGCGGCATGCTACCAGTGTTAAAGACTGCGATGGAGCTCCGTATGCCACGGCAAACTGGCTGACACTGACGGCGGCGGTGCACAAATGCTGCGCAGCTAGCGCCATTCGACGGCCAACACCGCGGTTCCTGGTGTGTCAGCTGTGCCGTGCGTGTGATCATTGCTTGTACAGCCCTCTCGCAGTGTCCGGAGCAAGTATGGTGGGTCTGACACACCGGTGTCAATGTGTTCTTTTTTCCATTTCCAGGAGTGTATTTTTACTATTTCGTCGAGTTCGTACATGTTATATCGCTGAAGACCTCTTCAAAGACCCTTTCCAGTGCCACGGAAAAAGTTTATACTTCCATTTGTTTTAAAAAATTCGATGTCATAAATCAGTATATATGGACGTTAAAAACTACTTACGCACGTCCGAAAAGTAGCTACATTGTGCACTCTAACTTAGCGGACACAGCAACTGTACGTACATTCTAAGACAAAAAAGCGACGCACCACGAAGGAATTATCAGAATAGGACGGAAATCGGCAGATATGATATACATGTACATTGTACAGACAAAGAAGCGATTACAATTTTTAAAAAATTGGATGATTTATCCAAGAGAAATAGCTTCACAAATTGAGCAAGTCAGTAACGCGTTGGTCCACCTCTGGCCCTTACGCAAGTAGTTATTCTGCTTAGCATTGGCTGACAGAGTTGTTGGATGTCCTCTTGTGGAATATTGTGCCAAATTCTGCCCCACTGACCCGTCAGATCGTCAAAATCCCGAACTGGTCGGGGGGTCCTGTCCATAACGCTCCATATGTTCTCAAGTGAGGAGAGATCAGCCTACCTTGCTGGCTAAAGTAGGGTTTGACAAGCACAATGACAAGCAGTAGAAACTCTTGTCATGTGCTGGAGGGCATTAACTTGCTGAAATATGGCTTCCGTGAAGGGTAACAAAACTGGACTTAAAATATCTTCGACGTACCGCTGTGCTGTAAGAGTGCCGCCGATGACAAACTGAGGGGTTCTGCTGTGAAATGAAATGTTACCCTCAAGACAATAACTCATGGTTGCCGGGCTGTATGGCGGGCGACAGTTTAGTATGCAACCGCTGTCCAGGGCATCTCCACACACGGCTTGACTCATCATCGGGCCTCAGTTCGAAGCGGGATCCTTCACTGAAAACAATTCCACTCTAGTCATTGAGATTGCAGGTCGAAGGCGCGTCTGAAGACGCACCGGATAGTTTCTCTTTTTATGATGATAATATAGGTCGCTAGACTCACAAGCGTGTCAGGTAGGAGTCAAAGACCAATCAGATGGACGTGCACAATACTAGCCCACAAATTGATGGTAGATCACTGTTGACGGTGGAATACAAAAGTTCAAATGGCTCTGAGCACTATAGGACTCAACTTCTGAGGTCATTAGTCCCCTAGAACTTAGAACTAGTTAAACCTAACTAACCTAAGGACATCACACACATCCATGCCCGAGGCAGGATTCGAACCTGCGACCGTAGTGGTCTCGCGGTTCCAGTACAAAAGTTCACTTAGGATTTTTGAACTCCCAGAGACGGTGTTGTGACTGTTGAATACTCCTCCCCTTGTGAAAGCAGCTTTGTCAGTAAACAAAACACACCGAAGTTTACAGTTTGGTGCAGATTCAATCGGCGGAATTTCACACGCTAAGGAAAGCCACCAGCTGATAGGTCTTGTTCGTTCTGAGTCTTGAATGGATGGATGTTTGTCTTGTGCAGGACGTTCCTCACATTAACGTTGGAAGTATTTGGTTCCTTGGCTATGACTCGTGTGCTGGCTCTGGGGCTGTCCTCAGTTTGCCGTAACTCAGCTTCCTCGAACTGAACAGTACGCACAGTGCGAGTGCTAGCACTTTCCCATCGATCTAGTCTAAGGAATCCTGTTTCACGAAGACAGCCAGCAAGTCTCTGAAATGAGACATGATTTGGTGACCACCTCCCTGGAAGTCTTTCTGCAAACAGGCGCCTTTCCCCTCGACTGTTGCATCGTACCTCCCCAGAAATAGGATGTCGGCAGTTCCTGGTCTAGTGGTGAGTGTCGCTGCTTCTAGATCGCGGGGTTAGGGGTTCCATTCCCGCTCGGGAACTGGGTTTTTGTGATGTCCTAATCGTTTCTCTCACCACAGGGACCTGCAAGTCGCCGAAGTGGCACCAGAAGAAGACTTGCACCAGTCGGCGGTACAAACCCAGAATGTATCTCCCGGCCAATAATGCCTTACCATCATTTCGTTTCGTAAATGAGACGGATGCCAGATAACTCGGTTCGATTGCAATCAGCTATCAAGATCCTGTCAGCTTCAGCAGAAACTTCCATGTAAACACAGTATCGCACAATCAATAATATTTAATTGTTTGTCTAGGGCATGTACATTGTCAGCAATACTGAAATTTCATAAATGTGGTAAGACGTAATTTTGTTGCAAATCAGAATCCGTTGTACACGTGTAGCATGCGAAGCAATCAAAACAATTGTGAACGTTGGCCTGAGTCAGATCCTACAAGAGACCATAGTGCGCAAACAGTGCAACAGTGTTGTGTGCGACATAATAAAAATGTTTCTTTTAAACTGATCTGATAATTCTATAAATTTGTCTACTTTGTTTCTTACCACCTGTGTAGCGCCGGATGCCCTCACTGACGTGGACTTTAACCCACAAAGTAATTATTACGGCGCACAACTGTCGACGTATCGGCGAATATCCGCATCCGCACAGACCAATAAAAAGGTGTTAGCATGAGGACGTAATGTGCTGTTCCAGTCTCTTCTGTACCTAAGGTCCATCACCGTTCCCTTTGGATCCCTACGTAATTCGATGCTCTCCGATACACACGATCGAACAGCGGAGGAGTGGTACTCAAGCGTCAACTTTAGATTACAATATCTCCGGATGTAATTAACACTTTTCCAATGCAACAAACGGCACTGATTACGTATTTGTTTATATGTTCAGATGTGCTAACAAAACTAACGGGGTTCCATTTAAAAAAACGTAGGTTTGTGTTAAAAAACATACTTCCGTGCATTTTTGTATGGTTTGTATTAACCAATTACACTAGCCCCTCTCCTCACGTTCGGTCTGTGGAATCGATTCGTCAGTATTTGATGTGGTTTACGAAATATATCCAGCGGTAACGTTAGGTGACTCGCCCTATATATATATATATATATATATATATATATATTCCTATTTAATTTAAATCAAACAATTTATAATACACGAATAAGGGGTACGAAAAAAATGTATTAAGCACATGAAGTTCGAACCTCCGATAAAAGTATTGAGTGCGACGTCTGACAGATTATTAACGAAGGAAGACTGAGGTTTACCGGCGGGGGGAAGGGGGGGGGGGCGACGAGGTCCTCAGAGATGGTGGAAGCATGAAGGAGGATCGATTTAGGGAAAACCATGGAAAACCTAAACTTGGATTGTCGGAAGGCTAGGTGAACGCCGGCTCTCCCGAAAGTGAGTCCAGCGTGTTATCTGGGAAAATTACTTCAAGTTTGCAACGAAGAATATTATTTTGTACTACTTAATATTTCTTCATTGTTAATAGTCTCACATTCAAGTGAAGTCGTCCAGTATCGTGTACGCAAACATGGAAGGTTATTGCCACGGCTTGCCAGTAGCACAGTACCCGGGAACAGGCTCGGTAGTTTAAAGTGTGTTTCACAGCGCGGCGGTAGACGCGCTATTTGAGCGACTGGCGAGCACGGGCTGTCACTTTATCGCTGCGTGTACAGCCAGATTACCTCGCGCACATAACGAATACCGGAAACACAGCCTGGAAGATATAACTGTTTCAACACTCAAGTGACTCGGAGATACCAAGTGAAAGACTACCGGCAGCTCATTTGCAACGTCTAATTTTGTTTCTACAAACTTCTTCATTCCTAACTCTATGGAGGCGAGTCCGGTTTTTGTATTGGTCTCAGCATTTTTTTTTTTCCTGTGACCTGACAGAATAACCACCGATCCATTATCACACTAAACTAAATTTTCTTCGAGAGTGGATGCGTAGATAGAGGGGCGGGGGAGGTTGTGACACTTGTTCGCCATTTGCCTACGAATCGTATAAATTGTGTTCAATGTGTTTTATACTTTGCCTATTAGCTGTTGTGCTTTTGAGGCAGGGCTGGAACAAGATACATCGCAGAACTGACCTCGCAGATGCCATCCCTCTCTCGCGGCCACGGCCAAAACTCACGCACTCTAGGCGATGGTGATACACTACGCCCAGAAACAATCCGAGGTGCTACCATTGGATTGGAAGCGTGCACCGCTGACACCCACTACCCCGCCGCCAGCTAGTTCCTCGCTTCTTCCGCAGAGCTCTTTACAAAGACAAAACACCGCACCATTTCAAAGCAACCTACGTCGAGACACGGTGCAATCAAAGCAATTCGATTTTTCACGAAACCAAATACAGTTTATTAGCTTTAATTAAACCTCGCCAAGTCCATCTGTTCCACCAGCGACCACCTCCAATTGGTGAATAGCTCCTTCCGAACAATCTCGCGTACACACAGAAAACTGCAAATACTCTCTCACGAAAACAGAAAAAAACTGATCAGAATTCTATGTGCGCGCGCTGGGAATGCAGTAAATTTCGGAGTAAGGAAACATTAGCACAATCGAAACAGCACTTCCAACTTCGAAGGACCACAACTTGCCCCCAACAGCACTGCTAGCTCGCTCCTTGATTTTTTGAGCTACCAATAACTCCAGAATTGTTTAAACATCCAGGTCTTTCAGTCAGGAGATTTCAGATGCAGAATGCGGTCATTTACACCAAATTCCACTTCCGCTAATAGAACTCTTCTCAAAGATGTTGCCTCCTGTAAGTTTGTGGATTAGAGAAACACCAGTAAACCCCAGATTCTCTAAGAAATCGAGCTCCCATTTATACATAAGCTTCAGATGTCTGATTGCTTTACAAATGAATTCAGATGTTAAATATTCGACGTTAAGCATGTAAGCGACAAACAGGTTAGAAGAAATTTGAAATTATGTTGGAAATGGAAATGAAATGAGCGTATGGCATCGTTGGCCGGGAGGCCCCATATCGGTAAGTTCGGCCGCCAAGTATAAGTCTTATTTCAGTCGACGCTACATTGGGCGACCTGCGCGCCGGTGATAAAATGATAAGTAGGACAACACACCACCCAGTCCCCGAGCGGAGAAAATCTCCAACCCGGCCGGGAATCGAACCCGGTCTCGACTGCATGGGAGGCGAGCATGTTACCACCCAGCTAAGCAGGTGGACATTATGTTGGAAGTGCCCTCGTTATCAGACGCTAGATGAGTATAGAGTGAGTGATACGTGCTCTGTATTGAGCAAAAGCTAATTTTTGATGCATCTAAATGTTTATGACGTCATATCTCTTGAACCGTTCGTACAATGATGTAATTCTGAACGTAGCTTCTGTGATGTACGTGGATACTGTCTGCAAATTGTTTTTCGAATATAGTGAGCAGTAAAGAAGTACTGATTTAAAATATCATGACTGGTGCTGCAGTTTTACTCCATGCATAGCAAAAAATGTAGTACGTAATAATTTTTTTTCCTTCCATCATTTTGTGGGTGGTGTTAGCGAGGAAAAGTTTATGAAAGGTTTGAAATTATGCGTAAAATTTGTTGGAAATTGCAAACTGTTCTCAGTCTCCAATACTGGATGAATAAAGTCTGGGTAATCTGCACAGGATGTAGAGGCTTATCTCACTAGGGGTAAGATAGATACTGCCTACAGGAAAATTAAAGAGACCTTTGGAGAGAAAAGAACCACTTGTATGAATATCAAGAGCTCAGATGGAAACACAGTTCTAAGCAAAGAAGGGAGGCAGAAAGGTGGATGGAGTATATAGAGGGTTTATACAAGGGCGATGTACTTGAGGACAATATTATGGAAATGGAAGAGGCTGTAGATGAAGACGTAATGGGAGATAAGATACTGCGTGAAGAGTTTGACAGAGCATTGAAAGACCTGAGTCGAAACAGGGCCCCGGGAGTAGACAACATTCCATTAGAACTACTGACAGCCTTGGGAGAGCCAGTCCTGACAAAACTCTACCATCTGGTGAGCAAGATGTATGAGACAGGCGAAATACCCTCAGACTTCAAGAAGTATATAATAATTCCAATCCCGAAGAAAGCAGGTGTTGACAGATGTGATATTATCGAACTGTCAGTTTAATAAGTCACAACTGCAAAATACTAACGCGAATGCTTTACAGACGAATGGAAAAACTGGTAGAAGCGGACCTCGGGGAAGATCAGATTGGATTCCGTAGAAATGTTGGAACACGTGAGGCAATACTAACCTTACGACTTATCTTAGAAGAAAGATTAAGAAAAGGCAAACTTACGTTTCTAGCATTTGTAGACATAGAGAAAGCTTTTGACAATGTTAACTGGAATACTCTCTTTCAAATTCTGAATGTAGCAGGGGTAAAATACAGGGGGCGAAAGGCCATTTACAATTTGTACAGAAACCAGATGGCAGTTTTAACAGTCGAGGGGCACGAAAGGGAAGCAGTGGTTGGGAAGGGAGTGAGACAGGGTTGCAGCCTCTCCCCGATGTTATTCAATCTGTATATTGAGCAAGCAGTAAAGGAAACAAAAGAAAAATTCGGAGTAGGTATTAAAACGCATGGAGAAGAAATAAAAACTTTGAGGTTCGCCAATGACATTGTAATTCTGTCACAGACAGCAAAGGAGTTGGAAGAGCAGTTGAACGGAATGGACAGTGTCTTGAAAGGAGGATATAAGCTGAACATCAACAAAAGCAAAACGAGGATAATGGAATGTAGTCAAATAAAATCGGGTGATGCTGAGGGAATTAGATTAGGAAATGAAGCACTTAAAGTAGTAAAGGAGTTTTGCTATTTGGGGAGCAAAATAACTGATGATGGTCGAAGTAGGGAGGATATAAAATGTAGACTGGCAATGGCAAGGAAAGCATTTCTGAAGAAGGGAGATTTGCTAACATCGAGTATAGATTTAAGTATTAGGAAGTCGTTTCTGAAAGTATTTGTATGGAGTGTAGCCATGTATGGAAGTGAAACATGGACGATAAATAGTTTGGACAAGAAGAGAATAGAAGCTTTCGAAATGTGGTGCTACAGAAGAATGCTGAAGATTAGATGGGTGGAGCACATAACTAATGAGGAGGTATTGAATAGAATTGGGGAGAAGAGGAGTTTGTGGCACAACTTGACAAAAAGAAGGGACCGGTTGGTAGGACGTGTTTTGAGTCATCAAGGGATCACAAATTTAGCATTGGAGGGCGGCGTGGGTGGTAAAAATCGTAGAGGGAGACCAAGAGATGAATACATTAAGCAGATTCAGAAGGATGTAGGTTGCAGTAGGTACTGGGAGATGAAGAAGCTTGCACAGGATAGAGTAGCATGGAGAGCTGCATCAAACCAGTCTCAGGACTGAAGACCACAACAACAACAACAATCTGCACGCCCAGAGTGATGCTGCCTCGAGAGATATACGCGATTTCTAACTGGAATACTTGTATCGCTATGTTAAACCTTTAACATAAGGTTACAGATCTTAACGAGCAGATTATTAAAGCATTTTAAATTTGGTCTGTAACAGTACGAAAAACCGAAAATCAAATTTTTGTTGCCCCTTGAAGCAGTTAAACATACAATCTCCAACTAGGGCGTGGTTACTGTGTACTGGGTTAGCCGTTGAGTAACATACAGGTTATTCAGAAACATTCTGAAAAGTTTGTAAGGATGTTGCAGGAGAGGTTGTGCTGATGCTGAGAAATAATTGTTAAGGAAAAATTCGATGCGGTGCGTCGTTTCCGAGTTACTTTGCATTGAAGTTAGCTAATCGAGTTGCTGTGAGCGAAAATTCAAGTACTTGCACGCGCTAAAATGCCGCAATGCGCAGACATCTGTGGGTCCGTCAGTAACCACTTGTTCAAATTCTCATTACCGGTAAAAATGTGCCTTTTTCGGAAGTGATAAATTTAAGCTATGTGAGCAAAAGCAACGTTTGTTCGATTTGAGGAAAAGAAACGAAGAACACGTTTGGCAGGTTGCTTGAACCTGCGCGCGAAGACCTGACTGGCTCACTTCAGTGATAATTAAATCGTAAACGGCGTAACGTATCGCATTTTTTTCTTAACAATTATTTCAATACAACCTCTCCTGCAGCACCCTTACAAGCTTTTCAGTCTGTTTCTGACTACCTTGTATGTCAACCCATCATCTTCCAGTCTTGAGCTCTAATGACCTCAGCTGTTTTGTGCCCTAAAGCTGAAAAAAAGGGAAAAAACTCTGTGGGCTGTCTGATGTCGGCTCTTAACGTCCACATGGCGCTACCGCTTGTCTGGTCATACTGGAAGGGAATAAAATTCTTGTCCTATTCAAATCCAAATCGGATAGCTCTTCCTCCGAACGCTTGTCTCAACAGAATTTGAAATAATTCGTTAAAATGTCTGTAAGTCCAACGATCACTGATCGACGCGCAGATATGTACTGGGAGCGGCTTATTTCCCCATCTCGCAAGCTAACATGGCGCACGTTACACCAAAACCGCTTATCTTCTTGACAACGCCGAACTGGCTTCACGCCATAATTCTTAACCGATGATAAAATGTAAGCAACTGATCAGATTTGTAAAATCCATGCGGACTATTTAACAGCTAAGAAACATACGGCTATGAAGTCTTTCGCGACGTATTTCTTGAATAAAAATCTCTCGGTGTACATGCCGCGTCAAATCAAGATAAAACTCCAAGCTTTCGACCACTACCTCCATGGTCGTCGTCAGGGCTAAAACTGACTGTCGTGAACTAGCGAGGTTCCCACTTTTATATGCAAAGGACGGCTTCTGATTGGCTGGAATACGTCATAGCAACAGCGATATGGCGCGTAGTGAAGTGGTGCCCTCTACTTCCATAGATGTAGTTTCTATCGCGCGTTGCTTGCAACGCCATCCCTTGAATCAGGAGGTAAAGTGCGGGAAGATTTCTCTGCGATTTTTCTTTATCCAGTGCACTCTTCCAAGTGTTGCTAAGTGCATAGCCGGCTTCCTGTACACAGAATGGCCCAGTCGTCCATCCGGCTTTCGCTCCACCAACACATCTAAAAAAGATAACTTCCCTTCCTTCTCTACCTCCAAAGTAAATTTTATGTTTGGATGTACACCATTTAAATGTTCGACGAACTGCTGCAGGGTGTCGCTGCCGTGTGGCCAGATTAAAAAAGTATCGTCGACGTATCTAGCTAAGAAACATGTCAAGAAAACCAAAACGGTAATTTCTACAACGGAAAATTATTTCATGCAGAAGTAAAATCCAAACGCCTAAGGGAAAAAAATTTATTCGCTGAAGATAAAAATGTGAGGAAAACAGTCTCTACACAGATGACTTACTTCGTTCCATGTTCCCAAAACTGAATACGTAACAAACTACCAAGACTGGACTCCGTCATCTTATCTCCTTCCGCGCTGATTTTATCTGTTGTTGACTTTTCTTGTCATTGGGACTCTAGCAATATGCAAAAGAGGGCCAGTCTCTCTTTTTAAGACGAATGGCGAAACAGATGGCGGTTCTGCTAAGGTGTGATTTTTGTTCTAAGATGCTGATTCAACTGACGTAAAAAATGGATTATTTTGAGGAGGCGACGATTCACAGCTTGTAAAAACTGTTAAAAGGTCTTGGTTGCACGCAGGATCTTCTACATTATATTGCTACCGCTACAGCATATGTGTACCGTACGAGGCCCCGATACTTAAACTTTTTATGAGATGTTCATCTTCATACGTTCAAAATTCATGTTGGCATTCTTATTTATAAAAATATAGACTAGATACAATTGGTGTTTCAAATTCGTATGTTGTTCATAACCTTAATACAGGAAACTAACCTACGGCTGCCCGTGTGGCTTCTTGTCGCGCAGCGAAGAGTGACTTCAGAGCAGCAGAGTGCAAATTCTCGTACGGACATCTAGATTTAGGTTTTCTTGTAGGTTCTCTGTACTGATTAATATTATTGCAAGGATGGCTGTGACGACACGGTCGATTTCCGTTCGCACCATTCCTTACTGATCTCGTCGCCGACAAGGTGTTAAACCGTATTCTTCCCTCTTTTGGGTTTTGACAGCTATTCCGACCTGCAAAGTGCGGAACTCTACCAGCGCCGTTTTGTGAACACCTTGAGCGCACTGGCCATGGCACTCCAGATGACAGCTCACGGTCACAGACACTGTCAGCCACTGGGCCCATGTCGCCTTATTAGGCCGGTATCGACAGGGTGCGTCAAAAAATATATACACACTTTGAAGCGTCATAGAAAATTTATTTCCCGTTCTACAATGTTAAATTTCTGAAAATGGAAAACTTGAAGTCCAATTGGAAAAATAAATGTACTTTGATAATGTGATTAATGTTCAAACTGGTGGCCTTCAGCATCAGTACATTTCTGAGTACGAGTCACCACTGATTCTGTACGTTGTACCAAAGTGTCCAATGAGATTTCTGCACACACCGTCTGAATCTCATTCCAAAGTGTGTCCAGGTTACGTGGTTTATGTTTGTACACCTCATCTTTTACTGTGTCCCATAAGAAGAAATCCAGTGGCATGAGGTCTGGAGAGTGTGCAGGAAACTCGATTGGTCCCCTGCGTCCTATCCACTGGCCTGGCACATTGTGATCCAGGTATGCTCGTACGTCCCTATGATAGTGCGGCGGGGCGCCATCTTGTTGGAAATAAAACTCATCTTGACTGTATAATGCACGAATGGCAGGGAATATGGAGTCAGCAAGCATTGTTAGGTACGTTTCTCCAGTAACAGCACCTTCAAAGCGGAAAGGCCCAATGAGTCCCCTTGCAGACAAACCACACCACACATTTACACCACTTAAATTCACAGCCTTCTCAACTGTAATGTCAGGATTATCTTCAGCCCAGTACACACAATTGTGCCTATTGACAGTTCCATTGAGTTTGAATTGGGCTTCATCCGACCAAATTATGCTACCCATAAATCCCGGTTCACGTCTCACCATCTCTTGAACCCATTCACAAAATTCTAACCTTTGATCTGGATCGTCGTCACTTAGTTGTTGCACCAGCCTTGGATGTACACACGAAACTTGCCTTTCTTCAGAATACGTAGCACACTACTAGCAGTTATATTACTCTCACGTGCCGCTAGCCTTGAAGATTTTTGAGGCGAACGCTGAAACAGTTCCAAGGCCGCAGTTGTGGAATCATCACTTGTAGCTGTACGAGGTCGCCCTGATCGACCTTTATGCACATCATACACTGTTCCATGAATTTCGAATTTGTCTCGTAACGTGTAATTGTTAACCTTGAAGGTGGTTCTGTAGCATACGCACTTCTCCACTGCCTTCGAACCGCAGCTACATTCTCAAACTTCCAGTAACACTTAATTACCTGCTTCCGCGCTTCAAAGCTCAAACGCACGTCCGCCATGTTGCAGTTACTTCCTTGCCACTGCTGCCACCTGTTGAAGAAACATAACATTACTTTCTCACAGATGTTTAACCTTGTAGAACGGGAAATAAATTGTCTATGACAGTTCAAAGTGTGTATACATTTTTTTGACGCACCCTGTATATCTGCATCTACGTACATACTCGGCAAGCCACTGAACGGTGCGTGGCCGAGGGTACAATGTACCACTACTAGTCATTTCCTTTCCTGATGCACTTCCAATAGGGCGACGGAAAAACGACTGTCTATGTGCCTCCGTAGGACCCCTGGTTTCTCCTATCTTTGTGTCCCTTTGTGTTGGTGGCAGTAGGATCGTTCTGCAGTCAGCTTCAAATACCAGTACTCTACATTTCCTCAGCACTGTCTCGCGAAAAGAGCGTCGTCATCCCTCCAGGGATTCCCATTTGAGTTCCCGAAGAACCTCCGTAATACTTCGTGTTGTTCGGATCTACCGGTAACGAACCTAGCAGCCAGCCTCTGAATTCTTTCAGTGTGTTCCTTTAATACGACCTGTTGTGGATCCCAAACACTGAAGCAGTACTCAAGTACACTAGCATCTTATAGGCGGCCTCCTCTACAGATGAACCACACTTTCCCTAAATTCTCCCAATAAACCGATGTCGATCATTGACCTTCCTTACAATCCTTACACGTTCGTTCCGTTTCATATCGCTTTGCAACGTTGCAGCTACCTATTTAGTCGACATAAACTTACATTTTTCTACATTCAGAGCTAGCTGCCATTCATCACACCAACAAGAAATTTTGTCTAAGTCATGCTCCTGCTGCTACACAACTTCGACGCCTTCCCGTATCCTGCATCATCATTAGCTAAATAGCCGCAGATCGCTACCCACCCTGTCTGCCAAATCATTCATGTATATAGGCAATTGTAGCGGCCCTATACATTTCCCTGGGGCACTTCTAACGATGCCCTTGTCACTGATGAACACTCGCCATCGAGGACAACGTACTGGGTGCTATTACTCAACAAGCCACACACATATGCGGTAGCATATTCCAGATGCTCGTACATTCGTTAACAGTCTGCAGTGAGGCACCATGTCAAACGCTTTTCGGAAATCTAGAAATATGAAATGTGTCTGTTGCCCTTCATCTATAGTTCGCCTTATATATTATGAGTAAAGAGTTTTGTACAAGCGATGCTTTCAAAAACTGTACTGGGTAGAAGCTTCCCCGTTTCAAAGAAATTTATTATACTCGAATTGAGAATGAGTTCAAGAATTCTGCAGCAAATCGACGTTAAGGACATTGGTCGGTAATTTTGCGGGTTCGTTGTTTTACCCTTTTTATATACGGGAGTCATCTGTGCTTTTTTCTAGTCCCTTGGAACTTCGCGCTTCACGGGAGACTCGCGATAACTGCAAGCTGAGGAACAGGCCAGCGCCGTAGAGTACTCTTTGCAAAACCGAAATGAGATACCTTCCGGACTTGGCGACTTATCTGTTTTCAACTCGTTCAGTTGTTTCTCTACGCCATGGGTGCCTGTTATTATGTCGTTCATACGTGGCTCCATGCGATGGTCGAATGACGGTGTGTTTGTACGATTCTCCTGCGTGAACGATTTCTTAAACGCAAAATTTAAAACGTCGGTTCTCCTTTTGCTATCTTCTACTGCGACACCACACTGGTCAACGAATGACTGACCTTAGACCCGCTTAGCAGTTTTACATACGACCAGAATTTTCTAGTGTTCTCGGCCAGATCTTTTGTTAAGGTATGACAGCGATAGTTGTTGTATTCTTCGCGCATAGACCCTTTTACAGACGCACGAATCTCTACTAACCTAACGGGAACAGCATATCTTGTGACGCGACTAACTCAAATCCCGTCCCACAGTAAGAGGAGCAACGTCTAGCTGCAGGGCCTGCAGCTGTTCCTCGCGCCGTTGAGGTCAGTCGCCCCTTCAGTCGGCGCGTGCGGCCAGCCGCTAAACGCACGTTCCCGTGCGTGCTCTCAAGGGCACGCCCACGCCGCCAGCGGAGTCTCTGGCGCCGACACACCTCTGAGGCCGGGACCACACTCCCTGGATCAAGTGGCCGCCTGTGGTTAGCATTTAGCGTTCAGCAGGTCATTCCAGAACATGCACAAAGTTAGTCCGGGCGAGGATGGGAGGAAGGACATTGATGTGTCGCTTCGAATGAAATCATCCGGACATTTGCATTAAGTGATTCGAGGAAACCGCAGAAGTTCTAAATCTGAATGACAGCGGGAATTTGACCCCCGGTTCTCTCGAAAGTTGCTCCAGATCCTCAACAACTGCGCCACCTCGCTCTGTAGTGCGGCAAACACGGAACCTATGAGACGCATGACTAACCGTATGTGCGGATGCGGAAAACGCTGTCCCTATACACACTGCATCTGTAAATCACTTTAAATCGTTCGTTTCACCGCAGCTCTGACAGCAGGAATTCATTTCGCCTGAATTTTTGACTGCTGAAGTCGGACGCCGTACTATACATTCCATTTACTAATAAAGTCCTACCGTGCCGAAATTTAAAACAACATAGCGTAACCTGTCATGTTCTTGATACGTTTCAGTTGCATAGTTTTCTGTTATAATTACTGAAATCAATTGTGTGAATTTTTCTGCAAAACATTTCTGCAATATTGGTAAGTTAAATTAAGTCACTATCAGTTGTTGTCTTTTATTGCATACTATTAAATGTTTGTGATGTACTGTACTTAGTTTACCAAATGTACCTTGACGCACAATGACTTTAAACCATAATAACAGGATACACTTTTCAATATAACAAGCAGTGCAGTGTGTAGTTGTAAATATATTTAAGAAAAATGAGAGATTCACTTATTTCATGCCGTAAATTACTCATATTTATGCCGTATCTGAAAAACAGGTGGGAACATGAAATAGTGGTTTCAAACGATCGTGAGTCGTACAAAACCCTTCATACTAAATGTCTTTTTCCAAACCTGTTTCACAGAAGAAGACTGCACTGTAGTTCCTTCTCTAGATTGTCGCACAGATGACAAAACGGTAGATATCGAAACAGACGACAGGGGGATAGAGAAACAATTAAAATCGCTCAAAAGAGGAAAGGCCGCTGGACCTCATGGCATACCAGTTCGATTTTACGTAGAGTACGCGAAGGAACTTGCCCCTCTTCTTGCAGCGGTGTACCGTAGGTCTCTAGAAGAGCGTAGCGTTCCAAAGGATTGGTAAAGGGCACAGGTCATCCCCGTTTTCAAGAAGGGACGTCAAACAGATGTGCAGAACTATAGACCTATATCTCTAACGTCGATCAGTTGTAGAATTTTAGAACACGTGTTATGTACGAGTATAATGACTTTTCTGGAGACTAGAAATCTACTCTGTACGAATCAGCATGGGTTTCGAAAAAGACGATCGTGTGAAAACCAGCTCGCGCTTTTCGTCCACGAGACTCAGAGGGCCCTAGACACGGGTTCCCAGGTAGATGCCGTGTTTCTTGACTTCCGCAAGGCGTTCGATACAGTTCCCCACAGTCGTTTAATGAACAAAGTAAGAGCATATGGAGTATCAGATCAATTGTGTGATTGGATTGAAGAGTTCCTAGATAACAGAACGCAGCATGTCATTCTCAATGGAGAAAAGTCTTCCGAAGTAAGAGTGATTTCAGGTGTGCCGCAGGGGAGTGTCGTAGGACCGTTGCTATTCACAATATACATAAATGACCTGGTGGATGACATCGGAAGTTCACTGAGGCTTTTTGCGGATGATGCTGTGGTATATCGAGAGGTTGTAACGATGGAAGATTGTACTGAAATGCAGGAGGATCTGCAGCGAATTGACCCATGGTGCAGGGATTGGCAATTGAATCTCAATGTAGACAAGTGTAATGTGCTGCGAATACATAGAAAGAAAGATCCCTTATCATTTAGCTACAATATAGCAGGTCAGCATCTGGAAGCAGTTAATTCCATAAATTACCTGGGAGTACGCATTAGGAGTGATTTAAAATGGAATGATCATATAAAGTTGATTGTCGGTAAAGCAGATGCCAGACTGAGATTCATTGGAAGAATCCTAAGGAAATGCAATTCGAAAACGAAGGAAGTAGGTTACAGTACACTTGTTCGCCCACTGCTTGAATATTGCTCACCAGTGTGGGATCCGTACCAGATAGGGTTGAAAGAAGAGATAGAAAAGATCCGACGGAGAGCAGCGCGCTTCGTTACAGGATCATTTAGTAATCGCGAAAGCGTTACGGAGATGATAGATAAACTCCAGTGGAAGACTCTGCAGGAGAGACGCTCATTAGCTCGGTACGGGCTTTTGTTGAAGTTTCGAGAACATACCTTCACCGAGGAGTCAAGCAGTATATTGCTCCCTCCTACGTATCCCTCGCGAAGAGGCCATGAGGATAAAATCAGAGAGATTAGAGCCCACACAGAGGCATACCGACAATCTTTCTTTCCACGAACAATGCGAGACTGGAATAGAAGGGAGAACCGATAGAGGTACTCAAGGTACCCTCCGCCACACACCGTCAGGTGGCTTGCGGAGTATGGATGTAGATGTAGATTTAGATGTCAGTTTGTGTTAGCTTTCGCCAAAGCAAAAGTGGGAGCTATTAATGCAAAAGAAACGGGAATGATCCAGACATAAAGGCAACTGCTGGTACGTCGGAAATAATAGCGACCCGGCCTGACTTCGTACGTGTACCTTTTTCTGTCTTCGGTCAGATAACTTGTTTCGTGTATGGGTAATAAATTAGATACACAAACCTTCTTTGTCAATACCCTGTCAAAAACCCCATATAGTTCCTGAGACTACCCTTTACATACAGCCAGACAGTTCAAGATTTGACTATACAAATCCCTGATCCTGTCTGCTCTTCCATATGGCTGTGAGACATGGAGTATCCAGAAACAGGATTCCCATAAGCTCCTCGGTTTTGAGAGAAAATTGCTTCGGAAGATCTTCGGTTCAGTTCTGGATGCAGACACAAGGGAATGGAGGATCAGACACAACCAAGAGCTTGAGTAACTATACCAGCGGTCCAACACATCAGGAATTGTCAAAGCCAAGCGGATGCAGTGGGCCGGCCATGTGGCCCGGACGGAAGATCACAGATGGCCTCGGAAGCTCCTGGATATCACACCTACAGGAAAGAGACCGCCAGGGAGACCCAAGAAGCGTTGGAGGACGGCCACGATGAAGATTTACACCAAGCATCAATAGATGTGGACGGATGGCGGATAGCAGCAGCGGACAGAAGACAATGGAGGAGGTAACCTGTACCAGCGTGCGGTCCACTGGGCCTGATCCCGTAGAGGAAGAAGAGGAAGATCCTTTACATACAGACAGAAAAACGCGGCGGGGATCTTTATTTTAGTATAAATGGAAATGTGTGGCTAGGGCCTCCCGTCGGGTAGACCGTTCGCCTGGTGCAGGTCTTTCGATTTGACGCCACTTCGGCGACCTGCGCGTCGATGGGGATGAAATGATGATGATTAGGACAACACAACACCCAGTCCCTGGGCAGAGAAAATTTCCGACCCAGCCGGGAATCGAACCCGGGATTGACAGTCTGTCACACTGACCACTCAGCTACCGGGGCGGACTTTATTTTAGTAATATGTATAGATGTGTAATCGCGGGGAAAAGCAGGACAGGCGGCATGTTGCGATTTTTAGTCTTTGCCGATGTCAATAATGCACCTACCTTCTCCAGCACAAAAAATATTGCAGCCGACATAGTGGCACTCCGTCCCGAATGGGTAATAAAAGTGACTTAGTATGTATTAAGCCATGGTTCGCCACATCAGAAATTTTATAGAGTGCTACGAAATCTATACTCGCTAAGTATTTCAGAATGTTCAATTTGCATGTGATATAATTCGAATATATTACTAGTTGAAGACTTGCAGCCGGTTGCAAGTATAACATTTTATTCCCAGCACTGACTAGATGTGTATTTCGTTGAGAAAAGTGTAACTAATGGATAAATTAGGTTATTCATTTAAGTTACTTCCTCTCTGTCGCCTGCGCTTACAAGTTAGATCCCATGAACACTAATTTGCAAACTACACGAATCTACTAATAAGAAGAGGAATAAATGTTAATGTTTTGTGATCCTAATCTGCTGCATCAGCGACGGTCCATTGGCATTCAGATAAGGATCAAACATGTTAACTCAGCAACATATATGGACGTAAGATACATCCTTATCGTTCCGTTGTAACCTCGCTCTGTCATATCAACGTTACTAGCAGAAGACTGGTTGGTTCACAGTATCTCCAAACGAAAATGTCTGTTCCAGTAGTGGGATTCATCAGGTGTACATATTTTGTTGGCACAAATGTATTAAGGATTGATTGATTTTGTAGGCTATTCAAACTGTAGACCTTCCTGAGAAAAGAAACGTTACAGTTTGATGTCCTGCCTATTAAGAGACCTTCAGAGTGAGAGCACATGCTCTGAATCTACAAGTATGGGCAAGGATATGAGCCGCTTACGTTGCAAAACAGCCATATCCGCATTCGCCTTAAACTGTATAGCAGAACTGCGCATATCTGATTTTGGATGGACGGACGAGTCCAGTGTCTCGCCATTAGACCATCTCGCCCTTTGAAAGGCCACAAAGGTTGTTTAGGACACACAACCGCCACTTCGTCTGAAATCGCAGATTAGCTCTACGGCTAACCTTCTGGCCATTAATGTACAAAATACGAGGTTACGGATCAGATTCAGAACTTTCTAAGGGATAGCACTCAACATCAAAACGTTGTTGTTATCGGCAGGAAATTGGTAGACGTGAAGATGGTTTCGGAAATACCCCAAAGCAGTATGATAGGGCCGTTGCTCCTGACAATATAAGTAAACGAACTAGTCGAAAATTTGGAATCTCCGTGAGGCTATTCGCAGACGATGCTGCTGTCTATGGAAAAGATGAAGCGCCATAAGAATTTAGCGCGATGGAAGAAGACGTGCAGATGATGAAAAATTGGTACAGATACTGGCAGTTGATCGTGGACGTAAATAAATGTTCCTTATTGCGCATAAATAAGCGAAGAGATCCACTTCGATTAAGCTATTGGTGATAAACCACCGGAAATAGTACGAATACCTAGGAGTAGCCATCCGAAGCGACCTAGAGTGTAACAGTAATTCTAGTAGAAGCAGATACCAGTCTGAGAGTCATTCGAAGAATTTTAGAAAATACATGTCATTCGCGAAAGAAATAATTTACAAAACATTTGTAGGGCTCATTCTTGAATACTGCTAGTCAATTTGAGATATTTACCAGATGAGAAAGATAGAGAGAGAGAGAGAGAGAGAGAGAGAGAAGATTCAACGAAGGGAGGCGCCTCACATCAAGTGTTGTTTCAGTAAGCGCAAGGGAGATGCGGAGATCCTCAACAAACTCCAGTGGCTGACGCTAGGAGAGAGGCGTCATGAATTACGGAGAGGTTTACTGTTGAAATGCCGAGAGCGTGCGATCCGAGAATAGTCAGGCAACATTTGCCTGTTCTAACAAATGTCTCGCAAAATGACCACGACGAGATAGCCAGAGAAATCGGAGCTCATGCGGAGCTTTATCGCCAGTCGCGCCAGTCGCTGGTAGAACAGAGAAGGGGAGAAATGATAGCGGTGCCAGAAGTACTCTCCACCATACACCGTAAGTTGCCTCCGGATCATAGACGTCAATCTGGATATATGGGAAGCGTTTGTGAACTGACAAGAACGCTGCACAATCTCTCCTCGTCACGAAATGCCAATGCAGAGCTGGATAATGGGGATTTGCCTACTCTGCCGCATTACGATCAGCACTCTCAGGAAACGATGTAGGAAACATCGACGGTAAAATGCGAATGTGCTTATTTCACTGCATCAGATACGTTAGGCGGAGGATGTAGACAGTATTTTGTCAAAGGCGGAAGGGAAGGGGGCAGCATTTGTTAAAGAGGACCTTGAAAAGGTTCATGTTTTCATTTATTCTGAAAACACATTTATTTATTTTTTAAATGTATGCACATAATTTGATTTCAAGAGGGTTTCATACAAATAATATTTGGTCCATGAAACTGAGCCAGAAAGACTTTTCTTAAGAAATTATAACATATATCTTCAATGGTATATACTGTATATGAGCTATACCCAAATGCACAATTAAATATTTCTTTATTTGGCAGTATGATGACTTCTGTACATTGCCAAATGAATTAAAATTCAAGCATAATGTATTGCCTCTTTACTAACAAAACGCAGTTAATCTTCTAATAGACGGTTACTATTGCATAGCAGAAGAATCTTAGTGTTGGGTTGAATAACTTATAAAGTTAAACGCGTTCGAATGCCTTTTGACAATAGCTGTCTCCTATTACAATCTTGTTTTAAAATTTACGACTTATCCCAAACCAAGTCGGAATTCATTCGGCTCATCAAAACATCTCAACTTCCTCAATTCAGTCTCAAATTTTACTTAAGTATCTTTCATTTTAGTAAAATTTATTATTCAAAAGTCAACTTGAAACTATAGCAATCAAATTTGTGTATAAAACAAAACGGAATACACAAATACTATGAGCTACAGTTTTGGGATCTTAACAGTGATTTATACATTGATTTCAGCTAGACTTCTAATGTATTCCACCTTATTAATGAGTTAATTTTTTTGTGACAGCAATATTGCAACATATTTTCTACCGAAGACACTTCATTAAATGAAAACACATTTTTTTACCAGTTACCTTTATTGTATTATACTTTTCACTGCTCACTCCCTACGATTATGCTTCTATCATTAGGTGGATTTATGTGAGTAAGGTGTGGATATATTGTATGAACGATTTTTGAGGAACCTGTGGCACAGTCAGTCAGTGATCACAGGCTGCTGTGCATTTACATTGCATACTGTATAGCGCATCGGAAAGTAAAATTCCGAACAATTCGAAGCTTGGTTTGAACATAACACTTTATTGGCACCCATGTATTGGAGGTGGTGTGCCATTGAACTTAGGCGCGCATTTCACAGATTTCTTTGACAACAGTCTTAGATCAAAGCCCTTTGGTCAAATCTTTGACAGTGTGCTAGGGGAGCCTTTATAGAAGATATCTTTGATCAAAAATCTTTGTTAAAATTAGAGCGTGGACCTAGCTTTTACTCGCTTCGGTTGATCTTACCTGTAATATGACGTCAGAGTTTGCTTGGTGTTTGGCTAGCACCACATTGATAATTTCCAAGCACGAAGAATACGACGTTCTCCGTAACACCAAACACATTGAGTATAAAAACCACAGTAAAAGACTTGACTGTCATAAATAAATAGCTGGGGCTATCAGCTGTATTCGAAGTGCCCACTCTGATGTAAAGAAGAAATTAAATGGATTTAGAAGTCGGTGGTTATGTAGAAATACAAATGTTCTCAGTAAAGTGTGTATAAGCGAAATAAATGTATTTATTTGTTACTGAAAATAACGTAACGTAACTCTCATAAATTGCTCCTCAAGTGATTTATGTATTCGTTCAGACGTTTCTGGAAGAATTATGTGAGATGGTACACTGTGGGAAGTACTACACTACTGGCCATTAAAATTGCTACACCACGAAGATGACGTGCTACACACGCGAAATTTAACCGACGGGAAGAAGATGCGTTGATATGCAGATGATTAACTTTTCAAAGCGACACCTACAACGTGCTGACATGAGGAAAGTTTCCAACCGATTTCTCATACACAAACAGCAGTTGACCAGCGTCGCCTGGTGAAACGTTGTTGTGATGCCTCGTGTAAGGAGGAGAAATGATTATCATCACATTTCCGACTTTGATAAAGGTCGGATTGTAGCCTATCGCGACTGAGGTCCATCGTATCGCGACATTTCTGCTCGCGTTGATCGAGATCAAAAATGGCTCTGAGCACTATGGGACTTAACATCTATGGTCATCAGTCCCCTAGAACTTAGAACTACTTAAACCTAACTAACCTAAGGACAGCACACAACACCCAGCCAGATCGAGATCCAATGACTGTTAGCAGAATATGGAATCGGTGGGTTCAGGAGGGTAATACGGAACGCGGTGCTGGATCCCAACGGCCTCGTATCACTAGCAGTCGAGATGACAGGCATCTTATCCGCATGGCTGTAACGGATCGTGCAGCGATGTCTCGGTCCCTGAGTCAACAGATGGGGACGTTTGCAAGACAACAACCATCTGCACGAAGAGTTCGACGGCGTTTGCAGCAATATGGACTATCAGCTCGGAGACCATGGCTGCGGTTACCTTTGACGCTGCATCACAGACAAGAGCGCCTGCGATGGTGTACTCAACGACGAACCTGAGTGCACGAATAGCAAAACGTAACTTTTCCGGATGAATCCAGGTTCTGTTTACAACATCATGATGGTCGCATCCATGTTTGGTGACATCGTGGTGAACGCACATTGGAAGCGTGTATTCGTCATCGCCATACTGGTGTATCACCCGGCATGATGGTATGGGGTGCCACTGGTTACACGTCTCGGTCATAGACGGCATTTGAACAGTGGACGTTACATTCCAGATGTGTTACGACCCGTGGCTCTACCTTTCCTTCGATCCCTACGAAACCCTACATTTCAGCAGGATAATGCACGACCGCATGTTGCAGGTTTCTGGATACAGAAAATGTTCGACTGCTACCCTGGCCAGCACATTCCCCATATCTCTCACCAATTGCAAACGTCTGGTCAATGGTGGCCGAGTAACTGGCTCGTCACAATACGCCAGTCACTAAACTTGATGAACTGTGGTATCGTGTTGAAGCTACATGGGCAGCTGTACCTGTACACGCCATCCATCTGTTTGACTCAATACCCAGGCGTATCAAGGCCGTTATTATGGCCAGAAGTGGTTGTTTTGGGTACTGATTTCTCAGGATCTATGCACCCGAACTGCGTGAAAACGCAATCACACGTCAGTTCTAGTATAATATCTTTGTCCAATGAATACCCGTTTATCATCTGCATTTCTTCTTGGTGTAGCAATTGTAATGGGCAGTAGTGTATGTTGCAAGCTCGAATAGCTTCTGTCTGATGATAAGAACCTAAACATAGCCATGACACTATCTTTAGCAGAAATCGCGCTTGTTAAATGAGTGTCTTGTTAGCAGAGTTGAGGGGCTGCTTTCATAAGACCACACTGAAATGTTTGATCGTGCATTCTCAAATAATTTTCGCAGCTCCTTGCAATGCGCTGGCCGCCAACTTGACAGAAAATGCTGCTGCACGGACGATTAGCTGTTTAACATCAGTTCTCCTGGGCTCCTGACGTTACCGGCTGGACATCAAACGAGTGGAAAATCGTGGCCTGGTCAGATGATTCCCCATTTGCGCAGATAAGGGCTGATGGTAGGGTCGAACGGTCGAGTGTGGCGCGTACCCCACAACACTATGTACCCAAGTTGTTAACAAGGCATTGTGCGAGCTGGTCGTGGTTCCGTAATGGCGTGAGCTGTGTTTATGTGGAATGTACTGGGTCCTCTGATCCAACGGAACCGATCATGCACTGGAAATGTCCGATCCCGGTAGCTGAGTGAAAGCCGACACGGTAGCTCAGCGTGTTCGGTCAGAGAGCTGGTTGGCCTCTGTAATAAAAAAAATGAGTGGGAAGATCAATAAACGAACTTGAACGGATGTCATGTGACGTCCGCAACGACCAAAGACAACGATCAACAACGAACAAAATGAAAAAAAAAAAAGTCGTCAGCGCGACAGAATGTCAGTCCTAAGGGCTCGGGTTCGATTCCCGGCTAGGTCGGAGATTTTCTCCGCTCCGGAACTGGGTGTTGTGTTGTATTAATTATCATCATTTCATCCCCATCGACGCGCAAGTCGCCGAAGTGGCGTCTAATCGAAAAACTTGCACCCGGCGAACTGTGTACCCGACGGGAGGCCCTGGTCACACGACATTCATTCATGAACTGGAAATGGTTATGTTCAGCTACTTGGAGACCATTATCAGCCATTCATAGACTTCATGTTTCCAAACAAAGATGAAAATTTTGTGGATTACAATACGCCACGCCAGAACATTCTGGACATTTCGAGAGAATGATTTGGCACCAAGGTCGCCAGGTGTCACTCCCATCCGTTATTTATGGGACATAATCAAGAGGTCCATTTCGTGCACAATATCCTGCACCGGCAACACTTTTCGCAATTATGTACGTCTATAGAGAGAGGATGACTCAATATTACTACAGTGACTTGTTGAGTCCATGCCATGTCGAGCTGGCGAGGCTACGCCGGGCGATAGGAAGCCCGACACGATGTTAGGAGATATCCGATGACTTCTGCCACCTCACTGTGTTGTTGTTGTTGTGGTCTTCAGTCCTCAGACTGGTTTGATGCAGTACTAAATTGGTGATCCCTTGATGCCTCACAACATGTCCTACCAACGGATCCCATCTTCTACTCAAGTTGTGCCACAAACTCCTCCCCAATTCTATTCATTACCTCCTCATTAGTTATGTGATCTACCCATCTAATCTTCAGAATTGTTCTGTAGCACCACATTTCGAAAGCTTCTATTCTCTTCTTGTCTAAACTATTTATCGTTCACGTTTCACTTCCATACATGGCTACATTCCATACAAATACTTTCAGAAACGACTTCCTGACACTTAAATCAATACTCGATGTTAACAAATTTCTCTTCTTCAGAAACGCTTTCCTTGCCATTGCCAGACTACATTTTATATCCTCTCTACTTCGACCAACATTAGTTATTTTGCTCCCCAAATAGCAAAACTCCTTTACTACTTTAAGTGTCTCATTTCCTAATCTAATTACCTCAGCATCGCCCGCCTTAATTCGACTACATTCCATTATCCTCATTTTGCTTTTGTTGATGTTCATCTTATACCCTCCTCTCAAGACACTGTCCATTCCGTTCAACTGCTCTTCTGAGTCCTTTGCTGTCTCTGACAGAATTACAATGTCATCGGCGAATCTTAAAGTTTTTATTTCTTCTCCATGGGTTTTAATACCTACTCCAAATTTTTCTTTTGTTTCCTTTACTGCTTGCTCAATATACAGATTGAATAACATCGGGGAGAGACTACAACCCTATCTCACTCCCTTCCCAACCACTGCTTCCCTTTCATGCCCCTCGACTCTTAAAACTGCCATCTGGTTTCTGCACAAATTGTAAATAGCCTTTCGCACCCTGTATTTTACCCCTTCCACCTTCAGAATTTGAAAGAGAGTATTCCAGTCAACATTGTCAAAAGCTTTCTCTAAGTCTACAAATGCTAGAAACGTAGGTTTGCCTTTCCTTAATCTTTCTTCTAAGATAAGTCGTAAGGTCAGTATTGCCTCACGTGTTCCACCATTTCTACGGCATACAATAAATGTAGAACCATGGCCATAATAACGGTTAGCCCTCGGATGAATGTGTATCCATGGGCTTTGGCCGGTACTTTTGAGGTCGAGGTTTTACGAGGTACGCCCGTGTTCCAGAGTAACGGGGTCACTCGAGTGCCCCGTGTAAACGGATCCGGACAGGAGTAATTCCGCGCTCCGCATGCCAAGCGGAGCGGCAGCAGCCGTGGGAAGTAGTTGTCAGGAGGGCCGCGAGAGGTCTCCGGAGTGCTGGCCACTCAGGACAGGGGCAGCGCCCGCGGGCGTCGAGTGCTGCGCCCGAGGACGCCCCTAGTGGCGTGCGCCGGCCCCCGGCCGCGATATTGAATAACGCAGCACCAACTACCCGCGCCCCTGCCTGTGGCCCAGCAACAGTGCGACTGCTGGTTCGCAAAAAAATTCGTTAACGGTTTCGTTCTTCAGCAGGTAAACCTAGAGATGTTCTTCAGTAAAACACAAATAAAAAGAAGCCTTTGCTTATTCACGATACTGCAGTGCCTGTGTTGTTAATAACATACATCGTTCTCCTTAACAGCGCAGACACTGCAATATCACGTTCATCCGTTGATACTGGGCAGTGACTTTCAACTGAAATGTCCTCTCCTACACGGGAATTAGATAATGCGTGCACGAGTACCGGTTGTGACGCAGCAACCCTGTGGAAGTTTAGGTCCGGCCGCGAGTCGTGCACCGGCACGGTAGCTCAGCGTGTTCGATCAGAGGGCTGCGTGCTCTCTATAATAAAAAAACTGAGTCAAGGAATCAACTTGAACGGATGTCTTATGACGTCCGCCCAGACCAAACGCAACGAACTGTATCGGACAAAAAAAAAAAAAAAAAAAAAAAAGAAAAAGAAAAAAAAGAGAGAAAAATAGAGCTAGTTGGCCTCTGCAATAAAGAAAACTGAGTGGAAGGATCAACAAACGAACTTTAACGGATGTGGTGTGGCGTCCGCAACGACAAAATGAAAAAAAAAATTATGCGGTTAAGGCGACCGCTTGCGTGAAGCGGGAAGCCTGGGTTCGACTCCCAGTCCAGTATAAATTTTCATTGCCGTCATTCCATTATACAATTGATGGTTGTTCGTATTCGCAGCTGCAAATACATTTCATGTAGTATACTTTTATTTTATTTTTTTAAATTTGTAATCCGTCGCTACATGTTTCCTACATCAGCACTTACATGTCTTCAATTATTTGTCATATCCATGCATATTTCTCTCTTCTCCTACAGTTTTTGCGCTCGAATACTCTATAACTTATTCCCTGGGAGCTTAACACATGTCCTGCCATCTTACAGTTTCTTTCTAGTGGTTCAATTTTTTTTCCAATTGAAAAGAAATTCACTGCATATTTCATGCTTTGTGTGGATTTCTGCTTGTTGTTTTCCACGAACGTCTGTTTGTAGTTCAAAATGGTTGAAATGGCTCTGAACACTATGGGACTTAACTTCTGAGTTCATCAGTCCCCTAGAACTTAAAACTACTTAAACCTAACTAATCTAAGGACATCACACATATCCATGCCCGAGACAGACTGTAGTGCTTAGAACCGCTCGGCCACCCCGGCCCGCTCTGTTTGGAGTCCTGGTGGTTTTAGCTGGTGATCAAAAGTATCCGGACACCTGGCTGAAAATGACTTACAAGTTCGTGGCGCCCTCCATCGGTAATGCTGGAAATCAGTACGGTGTCGGCCCACCCTTAGCCTTGATGACAGCTTCCACTCTCGCAGACATACGTTCAATCAGGTGCTGGAAGGTTTCTTGGGGAATGGCAGACCATTCTTCACGGAGTGCTGCACTGAGGAGAGGTATCGATGTCGGTCGTTGAAGCCTGGCACGAAGTCGGCGTTCCAAAACATCCCAAAGGTGTCCTGTAGGATTCAGGTCAGGACTCTGTACAGGCCATGCTTTATGAACAGGTGCTGGATCGTGTTGAAAGCTGCACTCACCATCCCCGAATTGCTCTTCAACAGTGGGAAGGAAGAACGTGCTTAAAACATCAGTGTAAGCCTGTGCTGTGATAGTGCCACGCAAAACAACAAGGGGTGCAAGCCCCCTCCATCAAAAATGCGACCACACCATAACACCACCGCCTCCGAATTTTATTGTTGGTACTACACACGCTGGCAGATGATGTTCACCGGGCATTCTCCATACCCACCCCCTCCATCGGATGCCACATTGTGTACCGTGATTCGTCACTCCATACAACGTTTTTCCACTGTTCAATCGTCCAATGTTTACGCTCTTTACAGCAAGCGAGGCTTCGTTTAGCATTTATCGGCGTGATGTGTTGCTTACGAGCAGCCGCCCGACCATGAAATCAAAGTTCTCTCACCTCCCTCCTAACTGTCATAGTACTTGCAGTTTGGAATTCCTGTGTGGTGGTCTGGATAGATGTCTGCCTATTACACATTACGATCCTGTCGGCGGTCTCTGTCAGTCAACAGACGAAGTCGGCCTGTACGTTTTTGTGCTGTACGTGTCGCTTAACGTTTCCACTTCACTATCACATCGGAAACAGTGGACCTAGGGATGTTTAGGAGTGTGGAAAACTCGCGAACAGACGTATGACACAAGTGACACCCAAACACAAGTGACACCCAATCACCCGACCACGTTCGAAGTCCGTGAGTTCCGCGGAGCGCCCCATTCTGCTATCTCACGATGTCTAATGACCACTGAGGTCGCTGATATGGAGTACCTGGCATTAGGTGGCAGTACAATGCACCTAATATGAAAAACGTATGTTTTGGGGGGGGGGGGGTATCCGTATACTTTTGAACACATAGTATATTTGCTCCTTTATGGCGTATGTCAAATTATACCTGAAGAAATTATTGCTATAATAGTTATCTAGATTTTAGCATGTCAGATACAGCATTTCGGATGTAGCCATGAACTGGCAGCCGGGGTTAGCCATTATCTTCTTACACTCATGTAACAAAATTTCTTGCCTCCTGAATTCAGGTGAAAAGATATGGCTTAATGTTGGGAGACGAGCTGAGATCATGTACAGTATTAGACTGAATCAGGTGTCGAGCTTGCTGATATGGTTGCCATTTAGCCACACAGGAGCACAATATTCCGCTAAGCTGTATACTAGCCCCAATGCAGAGCTGTGGAGCTTTGTAGCTGTTTATGCCCGAGTGATACCGCGCAGCTTGTGGTGGATAATGTTCCTGGGGCGGACTTCGGCTGTAGCATTAGTCAAGTGTGTCCCATAGGGCAAGGATCTATCAAACGTGACAGCCGATTTCTTCTTAAAGAGATTTGTGGTTTACGGTTGGCCTCTCTGCTATTGAGGTGGGAGCACGAGCATTTTGTTTTACTAAGATTTCGATTCTCTTCAATTTCGGTCTTCGTTTTTCTCACAGTGCATGGTTATATGTCTGCATGGATGTGGATGTCTGCAGATATACGCACTATCACGAATTTCATCTAGCTGCATTACATACGATCGATTGTGATGATAATAAAAATAATAATAATAAATTATTTCGAGCCACTATTACTACCCATTCAGGGCGGAGCGCCACTGTGTTGGTTGGAATGCGCAGTGTCCTAGAGACGGTAAGAACGTTGTTGAACTTGCATGGGCTTAAGATGTCGACATGCATTTCTTCCTGCTTTTCCGCGCAATTACGCGTACCTCCTGTTCCCGTCGCACCAGCGGCTGCCTTACTTCTGAGTCACTCTTGTGTTAACTGCTGTAACGTACGCATTTACCGAAAGCTGCCACAAAGCGACATGAATGGTTTGGTGAAGTATTCCATCGCTTGAAACCTTCGCTCCAGGGTCTGACTCTTGCTTGCATTTTAGACACGGCATAAATAAATAACATACGGTTTAAAATCGGTGAATCTCTCAACATTTCTCTTAAATATGTTTACAACCGTACATTGCAGTTCTTATTACAAAAAAAAAGGCTCTGAGCACTATGCGACTTAACTTCTGAGGTCATCAGTCGCCTAGAACTTAGAACCAATTAAACCTAACTATCCTAAGGACATCACACACATCCATGCCCGAGACAGGATTCGAACCTGCGACCGTAGCGGTCACGCGCTTCCAAGACTGAAGCGCCTTTAACCGCACGGCCACACCGGCCGGCCAGTTCTTATTACACTGAAAAGGGTATCACTTTAATACGGTGCACTGTTACTGTCAACTTACGCACATTTGGCAAACGAACTACATTACAAACATTTCATAGTGTGCAATATATGGCAAGGTCTCCAGGTTCTCACTCCGCAACTCGTGGTCTCGCGGTCGCGTTCTCGCTTCCCGAGCACGGCGTCCCGGCTTCGATTCCCGGCGGGGTAAGGGATTTTCACCTGCCTCGAGATGACTGGGTGTTTGTGTTGTCCTCATCATTTCATCTTTATTCATGTAAGTGGCGGGATTGGACTGAGCAAAGGTTGGGAATTTGAGCGGGCGCTGATAACCGCGCAGTTGGGCGCCCCACAAACCAAACATCATCATCATCATCATCATCATCTCAAGGTTCTTAGCCAGTGGAACGCGAAGTACGAAGACCTACTTTAGCAGACGAAGATTTAGTGCAGGTGCAAACCTGCCGTCAGAGCTCCGGCGTGCCGAGTGGATAAACGAAATTCACAAAACTTCGTCCACGGAGGGAGATAGACGACTTATGGATACGGATAAAACTGCTCGTATCGGCAAAGACCTCTGTACAGTGTTTTGTACCAAATGTATTTTCGCAAATATATTTCTCTAATCAGAGCCTACTTTTGATCTAGTAGACTACTTCTGGCGAGGAATGCTCTTTGCTTAGACGGCCGGAGTGGCCGAGCGGTTCTAGGCGCTACAGCCCGGAACCGCGCGACCGCTACGATCACAGGTTCGAATCCTGCTTCCGGCATGGATGTGTGTGATGTCCTTAGGTTAGTTAGGTTTAAGTAGTTCTAAGTCCTAGGGGACTGATGACCTGAGATGTTAAGTCCCATAGTGCTCAGAGCCATTTGAACCATTTTTATCCGTTGTGACGTGGAAGCAAACACCTGCGAATGTCATTTTAAGGAATTTCTTGCCATGCCTAAAACATATGCTGTGTCGATTCATGAAAATTTCTGTCTTGAGGGTGCAAAGCTGTAAGGGTGACAGGTGAGGGGACTGGGCGATTCGAGCCAAGGATCTGTACATTCCTCGAGGTGTCTGTGCTGTGAAATGCAGTGTGGAGGACTGCATTATCATGTTGGAAAGTGCCATTTGGTGGCCTGGTAGGGAAGAATATGGCAACAGGGTGTATCATTATTGCGATGTAATGGCGATCATTTAGCCTCCCGTCAACATTTATCATATCAGCCCCGTTGTCGCGCACCCAGTTGTTCCCCACAGCGTGATTCCAAGACGTTGAGAGGCATGGGTCTGGAAAATCGCTGCTTCTTGCGGTCTTTTCGCCTGGTCGTCTGTGGACTCACTCGCATCGACCTGACCGCCACAAACAGAAGCCAGACTTACAATCTAGGGAAGCGGCTGTGGCCTCTCAGCCCGAAAGTCTGAACTGCAGAAGCGAGACTCATCGCTGAACACCACAGAATGCACGCCACTAAATGTCACAGATGGCTCCGGCCTTAAACCATGCAAGGTTCTTGTTTTCTGTGGTGCGTTAACGGTAAACGACTTATGGCGACCTGAGATCTGAATCCAGTGTCTAGTAATCTTTTCTGTACTGATAATAAGCTCGCGTCAGGATGAAATTTTAGTCAGCGTATCCCAGAAGCATGGAAATTTTAGAGTATCATTTTGGTAGTGTTCGACCAAGGATTTCATTCCCGTTTACGACAGTTAATTTCTTCTAAGGAAAAAATCTAATAACACAGCCAAGAGGCAAGCCCAGAAAATACATAGTTCAGCTTTTAAACTGCAACAGTTACTATCTAACCGCAGTGCCTGCGGGAGATTGGGAAGAATGACTCTTTCAACGATGCATTGACTTTAGGGAATGATGATAATGATGATGATGGCGGAATGAATAATAAAATATAATTCAATACACGATAGTGGTTACATAGCTCTGATCGAGAGGTGTTACTTCCTGCAGAAACAAGGATAGGTGCTCCCAGACCACATGACTACAATGCTGACGTGTTTGTTAGATTTTCTGAAGATGAAACACTTGTGGCGATCCCGCTAACGAGAAAACGTCGAAATCTCGACGTACATTAATTACGAAGGGCAACTAAGAACTGCAACATGACGTCACTCTATCGAAATATCTGCTTTGACGAGCCAAGTCTCAGCAATGACATTAGACACGGTTACTCCGTTTCCAATCGATTACGATTCAGGAAATAGCTTATTTGTCCGTTCTTAGGATCGAATGCGTCGGTCTCACCTTGGTAGATATGGCACGCACCGAAGAACAATAAACGCGAGTTTTGCCTTGACGAATAAATTCCGGTTTTAGTCAGTGCCATATTGTCTGCGCTTGGTAGACAAAATCAGTGAAGTGTTTTCCATCTAGAAAGTCATGTGCACAGTGCAAAGAAAGGGCGTCAGCAAAAACGTACTCTACCTAACGCACAACCTGGAAACTGATGTGATTTCGTCTTCCTATGAACAATATGGCTCAACAGTTCGTGATGAGTATGATACAGAATGTTCATTCAAAGGGACTTCAGGAAGATTGCATCCATAAAACTCTGGTTTATACTGTGCGAAAATCTAGCACACTCACTTGATTAACTAGCCTCATCGACAAGAAACCGTTAACGAAATTCAAAATGAGCCTGCCTGATAATATTAACATGTAGCGGATTATATGGACGACGAAGCTACATTGGTATTCCGCAAGACACTATAGTGTGCACGACAGAGGATACTCTGTACGAATATTACCGCTCTTCCTTGTTCCATCAGCGAAGGAAAGTTGATTGTTTATATATCTCCTTTCGCACTCGAATCTCTCTTTATATTTGGCTCTTGCTGGAGATACACGATGGGGGCAGTAGAACTGGTGCTGTGTCTTCCTTGAATAGTGTACCTCGAATTTCGGATCTATAAATTCGTGCAAAACAATATTACGAGAGCAATGTTCCTCTAAATGCAGTGATTCCTATCCACGTCCCATCAGCATCACTTTTACGCTTTTGTATGACCTACGCTAACTACGGTCCTATCAACCCCACTTTTTCTTTCGACGCCTTCTATCAGACAGAGCGATGTGGATCCCAAATAATATAGCAGTACCTACTCAAGGATATGTCGCACTAGTCCTTTCTGTGCTTCTCTTTTCCGAGGACCTGTTTGCACTATTTAAGTTATTCTCGTATTTTTGACATTTTACTCAGTTTTTTACACAGAACGATATGTGTATGGATTGTGCTTGTTGTGAGGGGACACAAGGAGAATTGGTCGCTGCCCGTAAATAGCTGGAGGCTACGTCTATCACGTTTCACAAGCTTCCGGCAGCTGCTTGGCTGCAGCGGCATCAGGCCGCCGGGCACCCCACGGGGCTCACCACTCTTGCTGAGTTCGTGCTTGGCTGCCACGGCGCCCCAGTCTCTGTAGCCCCTCTTCCCTATCCGTGCTGCAAGTCTATCCTCCTGCTGTTCTTTTTCTCCTCCCTTGGGAACGTGTCTTAGATACACTACTACCCATTAAAATTGCTACACCAAGAAGAAACAGGTATTCATTGGACAAATATATTATACTAGAACTGACATGTGATTACATTTTCACCCAGTTTGGGTGCATAGATCCTGAGAAATCAGAACACAGAATAACCACCTCTGGCCGTAATAACGGCCTTGATACGCCTGGGCATTGAGTCAAACAGAGCTTGGATGGCGTGTACAGATACAGCTGCCCATGCAGCTTCAACACGATACCACAGTTCATCAAGAGTAGTGACTGGCGTATTGTGACGAGCCAGTTGCTCGGCCACCATTGACCAGACGTTTTCAGTTGGTGAGAGATCTGGAGAATGTGCTGCCCAGGGTAGCAGTCGAACATTTTCTGTATCCAGAAAGGTCTGTACAGGACCTGCAACATGCGGTCGTGCATTATCGTGCTGAAATGTAGGGTTTCGCAGGGATCGAATAAAGGGTAGAGCCACGGGTCGTAACACATCTGAAATGTAATGTCCACTGTTCATAGTGCCGTCAATGCGAACAAGAGGTGACCGAGACGTGTAACCAATGGCACCCCATACCATCATGCCGGGTGATACGCCAGTATGGCTATGACGAATACACGCTTCCAATATGCGTTCACCGCGATGTCGCCAAACACGGATGCGACCATCATGATGCTATAAACAGAACCTAGATTCATCGGAAAAAATGACGTTTTGCCATTCGTGTACCCAGGTTCGTCGTTGAGTACACCATTGCAGGCGCTCCTGTCTGTGATGCAGCGTCATGGGTAACCGCAGCCATGGTCTCCGAGCTGATAGTCCATGTTGCTGCAAACGTCGACGAACTGTTCGTGCAGATGGCTGTGGTCTTGCAAACGTCCCCATATGTTGACTCAGGGATCGAGACGTGGCTGCACGATCCGTTACAGACATGCGGAACAGATGCCTGTCATCTCGACTGCTAGTGATACGAGGCCGTTGGGATCCAGCACGACCTTCCGTATTACCCTCCTGAACCCACCGATTCCATATTCTGCTAACAGTCATTGGATCTCGACCAAAGCGAGGAGCAGTGTCGCGATACGATAAACAGCAATCGCGATGGGCTACAATCCGACCTTTATCAAAGTCGTAAACGTGATGGTACGCATTTCTGCTCCTTACTGGAGGCATCAGAAGGATGCAACGCCGGTCAACTGCTGTTTATGTATGAGAAGTCGGTTGGAAACTTTCCTCATGTCAGCCGGCCAGAGTGGCCGAGCGGTTCTAGGCGCTGCAGTCTGGAAACGCGCGACCGCTACGGTCGCAGGTTCGAATGCTGCCTGGGGCATGGTTAGTTAGGTTAGTTAGGTTTAAGTAGTTCTAAGTTCTAGGGGACTGATGACCTCAGCAGTTCTATCCCATAGTGCTCAGAGTCATTTGAACCATTTGAATTTCCTCATGTCAGCACCTTGTGTGAATGCTCTGAAAAGCTAATCATTTGCATATCACAGCATCTTCTTCCTGTTGGTTAAATTTCGAGTCTGTAGCACGTCATCTTCGTGGTGTAGCAATTTTAGTGGCCAGTAGTGTAGTTTCGGGAATTCGTGCTGAAGTTCGACTGCCCGGCATCGGAACACTCCCTCGCCTGTTTTTTCTTTCTTTCTTTGTTCTCCATCTCTCCCTCCCCCCTCCCCTTCCTCTGCTTTGGCGTTTGCGGTTTCCCTTTTTGTCTCTCTTTCCTTCCTGTGCGCTCCTGAAGGCCGGCCCAAGCGTTTGAATCATATTTGATTGGGTAACACTTAATTCCCAGCCTTATGTCAACAGGTAGCACATACCCCCTGGTACAGAGTAGACCAAAGGAGAGGTGGCTGCCTGACCTGTTACCTCCTCAACTACCAATTGGCCCATCTGTCTGGAGTTTGGGAGGTGTAACCTGAGGTGTGAACGAACAGCTAAGGCGGGCGAGTCCCCCTCTGAGGTGGCATCCAGTTGGAAGGAGCGTACCATTGGAGACGCTGGATTTTTTCGCAGTGAGCCAATCACAGTCTCAGTCTATGTCTATTAAACGTAAACAGAATGAGGCTAAAGATTCAAATACTCTGCCAACTACACATCGGTTTCTCGTGGCATCACCTACTGAAGAAAATCAGTCCTTTGTTACGATGAATCGGTTTATTATAAAAAAAGGTGATGATGCAGTTGCAGGCCCTGTGAAATCCTGCTCTCGCTTACGTAATGGGTCTTTGCTTCTGGAGAGCAATTGTGATTTTCAAGCCCAACAACTGCTTACAGCTTCGCTCTTCCATGGCTATCCTGTTCATGTCGAGGACCATCGTATGCTGAAATCTTCACGTGGTCAAACTGCCTATTGGCTTCTGTCTAGGGTTCTTGGGCCGACGTTCGTCTGGCGATTTTACTGACGTTTCGCCAGCACGAGTGGCTGGCATTGTCAAAGATTCACCCTGCATCACCACCGGCAATGGAGGGTGAAGCTTTGACAATACCAGCCACTCGTGCAGGCGAAACGTTAGTAACATCATCTGACGAACGTCGGCCGAAGAACACGAGACAGAAGCCAATAGGCAGTTTGTCAAGAAGTGAACACAAAAGCCTTAACAATTTTATATCTTCACGTGGTGTTATCTACACTCGACTGCTTGATGGCGTGACCAAGGGAGAAATCCAAACTTAACTCTCTGATCAGGGCATCACTGTGGTCCATCGAGTAATGAAAAAGGTTGATGTAAACTTTGTGCCTATACGCAATTTTTTCCTCACATGTGGTGGAGTAGTGCTCCCGTCGAAGATTAAGGCAGGATATGAAGTTGTCACAATCCGACCGTACACTCCAAACCCGATGTGTTGCTACCAGTGTCGACGTTATAACCGCACTCGCGTGTCCTGTCAAAACACGGCCACATGTGTTATTTGCGGTACAGATGCTCATGAGGGCGATTGCCTGCCTCCTTCTCCCCGTTTCCATCAATTTTAATGGCGACCATGCCGTCTCATCCCGTGAATTTCCCACGTGTCTTGACGAGCGGGCTGTGCAGGAGATCCGGGTGAAGGAAAAAGTATCCTACGTTGTCGCTCGCAAGCTGCTGGCTAGTCGAAAGCCTAGTATTTTACCATCTGGCACTTAAAGTACCGCTCTTCCTGTACCTCACTCCACGAAGGACAAGGCCACGTAGACTTGCGACCTCCAATTCAATACTGCAGTTGTGAAATAGGGTAGTAGCACGTAGCATCCCCTGTCTTCTTTTCCTACAGCCATGCAACAAGTCTCCAAATCAGGTTACCTTCCATTCAGAAGGCTGTTGCACACAGCGACTGTTATATTGACTTGTAAATAATAGATTTCAGCCGTCAGTCGCCCTTTTTAAATTTTATTGGCAGACCTACATTTCAGCTAGAAACTAGCCATATCAATGCACTATCATTTTTGATCAATGCATGTAATGCCTGTTGGTCGGGCTTAATCCACAGTTCATTGAATACTGGTAGCATTTAATGAACTATGGATGAAGTTCGATCAACAGGAATTACATGCGTTGAGCAAAAATGATGGTGCATTGAAAATGGCTAGTTTCTAGCTGAAATCTAGATCTGCCAATAAAATTTAAAAAGGACGACTGATAGCTGAAATCTTTTATTTACAAGTCACCAAATCTACGCCCTCGGCGGTGAAATCACCTGCTACACAACCAGCAGGCTGGAAAGGGCAAAAGCAATACTCCCATGAAGACTTTTTACATCCCTCCAGCCACCAAACGTCTGTCTTCGTCTGCCAACTGTAAAGGCTCTAATAAATCAACCAAAGGCAAATGGTCTCCTCCTCCCCCGACTTGGTGAACCTCTTCAGCGGTACCGTCACGTGATACCCTGACCCAGATGACCTCCGGTTCGCCGGCGCGCAACGACTACCGTTTTTCTGCCCTGAAATCCGCTGGCCGATCCAGGAAGAATGCCGACGCCTCTGTAGATTTCATGGAACAGGATCTTCCAGCTCCTGCGCCCTGTAGCAGTGATCCTTCGAAGGTAGGCACTCAGCAGCTGCAGAGATAACTACCCTTCACTCGCTCATTCCCTGTCATGACTCTTCTCCAGCGGAACATTAGGGCCCCTAGTTCCAATAGGGAGGAATTATGGCTGCTCTTGGTTCTTTTCTATCTCCACTTGGTTGTTTTCTATCTCCACTTGGTTGTTTTCTACCTACAAGAAACAAAACTGCATCAAAATGGTTCAAATGGCTCTGAGCACTATGGGACTTAACATCTGAGGTCATCAGTCCCCTAGAACTCAGAGCTACTTAAACCTAACTAACGTAAGGACATCACACACATCCATGCCCGAGGCAGGATTCGAACCTGCGACCGTAGCAGTCGCGCGGTCCCGGACTGAAGCGCCTAGAACCGGTAGGCCACCAGGGCCGGCAAAACTGCATCCTTGCAACCACTTTGACCTCTCGTGTTTCCTTCTGGCCACTTTGACTTTCCTCTTGGGGACACCATACCATCTCATGGATGAGTCATGCTGCTCATCTGGGATGTTGTCTGTAGCCGAACCATCTCATTGAACACCCGGCTGCAAGCTGTTGCAGTTCGCATTTTCCTTCCTCATTTCACATTTTCTCTTTGTAACGTCTATATCCCTCTGTCATTCCCTGTCACCAGAGTAGCCTTACTCCAGTTTATTGATCAATTCCCTCAGCCCCTTTTGATGCTCTGCGACTTTAACGCCCGCCATCCCCTATGGGGCTCTTCGAGAACCAGCCCGAGACGTTCCCTCTTGGCTGACCTTATCAATCAACTCAGCCTCATCTGTCTTAACACTGGAGCACCCACGTTCCTTTCAGACCCCATGCACACCAACTCCCAGTTGGACATGTCGTTCTGCACTGCCCACCTTGTGTCGTCTCGAGTGGTCCATTCTTTCTGACACATACTCGAGCAACCATTTTCTGTGCATTATCATTTTGCTGACCTTCGCAGCGGGAGGAGTGCATAGGGGCCTGAAGGTGGCATTAATGAGATGCTGAAACTGGCCATCTAATCAAAATAACATCTGAAAACATAGGGATGTTTGGCGGTTTTTCTGTGGTAAATGTTTCTGAACTATGTCATATATGAAAGTTTCCGTTTTAAGAAAGATTTAACGATGTATGATGCAGTAATGACACCAACGCTAATCAAGAACGCTTTATGATCTGAAGATGGTTAGATTGTTAGCCGAAACTAGCAATCCATTCCAATAAAGAAGATTCCATGTGCGATCTTGACTTCATCGGTTCTTAGTCCCTAACATACGTAAAAATTTACAACAAATTGCGTATGTCCTGGTTGACAGTGTCAAAAAACTTGTCTCAAACTGGATTGTCACGGCCTTGCGTATCTCTCTAACCACGCGAATGTTGAACCCTAAAGGGCAACTTTGTGATGGGAAGAGAAAAAAGTTGTTAGTAGACAATTTAGAACGGTTTATGGAGGAACTTGTCTTCTCACCAGCATCTACGAGTTCTACGTGCAAAGTATAATGTGTGAAAAACTATTCCCTGCAACCATTTCCTAATGTGGTCCATTATCCACAAATGATACTGTTTCTGGTAAGATGAAATTTTTAGTACTGATTGGACTATTCTAGAATGGAGGTTTATGCCCAGTATGCAGCTGCTGTTCAGCCCAATACATCGATGAAAGTTACTTTTAGAAACTAGACCACGGCCTACCTTTCTATTTACTTAATATTGTTGAGCATTGCTCCAACACGTATTTCACAGAAAAGCGGGGTTAACCAACTGTGGGGATAAACGAAGATTTTGATGGAAAGGTCTCCGTGTCTCAAAAACGCAATTTCACGTATGCGAATGTAAACTGTAAAATTCCTAACAATTCTTTAAGTATTGCCAGTAGTAACATGTGTCTGTACACAGCATTATCATTTTATTTACTTACTTCTTTATTTATTTGACTGTTGGCAGCTAACGACCATTTAGCCAGCTAAAAGTTAAATAATTTACGAGCAGTATGAACCATAAATTGAAGATATAATGTAGAGGGATGTAGAGGCTTATCTCACTAGGGGTAAGATAGATACTGCCTACAGGAAAATTAAAGAGACCTTTGGAGAAAAGAGAACCATTTGTATGAATATCAAGAGCGCAGATGGAAACCCAGTTCTAAGTAAAGAAGGGAAAGCAGAAAGATGGAAGGAGTATATCGAGGTTCTATACAAGGGCGATGTACTTGAGGGCAATATTATGGAAATGGAATAGAATGTAAGTGAAGATGAAATGGGAGATACGATACTATGTGAAGAGTTTGACAGAGCACTAAAAGACCTGAGTCGAACCAAGGCCCTGGGAGTAGACAACATTCCAGTAGAACTACTGACGGCCTTGGGAGAGCCAGTCATGACAAAACTCTACCATCTGGTGAGCAAGATGTATGAGACAGACGAAATACCCTCAGACTTCAAGAAGAATATAATAATTCCAATCCCAAAGAAAGCAGGTGTTGGCAGATGTGAAAATTACCGAACTATCAGTTTGATAAGTTACAGCTGCAAAATACTAACACGAATTCTTTACAGACGAATGGAAAAACTGGTAGAAGCCGACCTCGGAGAAGATCAGTTTGGATTCCGTAGAAATGGTGGAACACGTGAGGCAATACTGACCTTACGACTTATCTTAGAAGAAAGATTAAGGAAAGACAAACCTACGTTTCTAGCATTTGTAGACTTAGAGAAAGCTTTTGACAATGTTGACTGGAATACTCTCTTTCAAATTATGAAGGTAGCAGGGGTACAATACAGGGAGCGAAAGGCTATTTACAATTTGTACAGAAACCAGATGGCAGTTATAAGAGTCGAGGGGCATGAAAGGGAAGCAGTGGTTGGGAATGGAGTGAGACAGGATTGTAGCCTCTCCCCGACGTTATTCAATCTGTATATTGAGCAAGCAGTAAAGGAAACAAAAGAAAAATTCGGAGTAGGTATTAAAATCCATGGAGAAGAAATAAAATCTTTGAGGTTCGCCGATGACATTGTAATTTTGGCAGACAGCATAGGACTTGGAAGAGCAGTTGAATGGAATGGATAGTGTCTTGAAAGGAGAGTATAAGATGAACATCAACAAAAGCAAAACGAGGATAATTGAATGTAGTCGAATTAAGGCGGGCGATGCTGAGGGAATTAGATTAGGAAATGAGACACTTAAAGTAGTAAAGGAGTTTTGCTATTTGGGGAGCAAAATAACTGATGATGGTCGAAGTAGAGAGGATATAAAATGCAGACTGTCAATGGCAAGGAAAGCGTTTCTGAAGAAGAGAAATTTGTTAACATTGAGTATGGATTTGAGTGTCAGGAAGTCGTCTCTGAAAGTATTTGTATGGAGTGTAGCCATGTATGGAAGTGAAACATGGCTGATAAATAGTTTGGACAAGAAGAGAATAGAAGCTTTTGAAATGTGGTGCTAAGAAGAATGCTGAAGATTAGATGGGTAGATCACATAACTAATGAGGAGGTATTGAATAGAATTGGGGAGAAGAGGAGTTTGTGGCACAACTTGACAAGAAGAAGGGACCGGTTAGTAGGACATGTTCTGAGGCATCAAGGGATCACAAATTTAGCATTGGAGGGCAGCGTGGAGGGTAAAAATCGTAGAGGGAAACCAAGAGATGAATACACTAAGCAGATTCAGAAGAATGTAGGTTGCAGTAAGTAATGGGAGATGAAAAAACTTGCACAGGATACGGTAGCGTGAAGAGCTGCATCAAACCAGTCTCAGGACTGAAGACCACAACAACAACACAATGTAAAATCACAGTGAACAAGTATAAAAAAGGACTTTATAAGCCTGCTGCTGACTGAAATGCATGTACGATATTTTACAATATGTTTTGGTAATTTAAAGGGAAAGATGGAATAACAGTATAACAATTTTAATGATTAACAGTGGTGTAGTGGCAAAAAAGCAATTAAAGATACAAGTACACGTTTAAAAAGATGATAGACTCCATGCATATAAACTTTAAACGATAATTTAACAGATTTAATTGTTCTGGCACCTTAAGTTAAGAACTAAAACGAACAAAATAGAGCACTAGAAATACAAATATTGAGAGACTAAGCTGAAATAACTGTACATGTAAAATACGTGGGAACGCTGAAAAGTAAGGCCACCGAATTTTTTATTCTGTTCTCAGTATCAGTTGAGATATTACGTGTCATGCATATTTCTCAGTCAACTTTCGAGCTTCGCTAATGCAATTTGCAACTCTCTTTGCCTGTAGGGAGCTCCGAAATGTAACATTTAACATGGAAACGTGTAATGTAACTAGTCTGCGCGTGAGAAACAGTGTGCTGTTAACAGTTTGGAGTTCGAAGAGTTCGTCCGCACATTCAGGATGTCGGAAAACACATGAGCGCTGTAAGAACTGCCACAATCCGACGCCTTCGCGGACTTCACTTTGATAGTGATAGCAAGCAAAGGTACAGCTAAGGTTACCGCATAAAGAAGCCAAAGTTTGTTGAGACTTGTATTTGTGGACAGCAAGTTTCGTGTGGCTAACTACATTTTTAACTCTTTGTGTAGACTAGCCAGTCTGCACTTACTTTCTGAAGAAACAAAGCGTCTGAGATGTGGTGTTACAGAAGTATGCTGTAAACTAAAATTCCGTTTGAACAGGCCTAAGAAGCGCCAGCGATACCGATGGCTCACCGTGTCATCCTCAGTCGACAGGCATCACTGGATGCGGACATGGAGGGCCATGAGGTCAGTACACCGCTCTCCCAGCCGTTCTCAGCTTTTGTCCATCTGGTAGCTCCTCATTTGGCCTCACAAGGGCTTTGTGCAGCCCGCTCGCCAACAGTGTTCGGCTGGCCCGGTCGGTGACTTCAAAAATGTTCAAATGTGTGTGAAATCTTATGGGACTTAACTGCTAAGGTTATCAGTCCCTAAGTTTACACACTACTTAACCTAAATTATCGTAAGGACAAACACACACACCCATGCCCGAGGGAGGACTCGAACCTCCGCCGGGACCAGCCGCACAGTTCATGACTGCAGCGCCTCAGACCGCTCGGCTAATACCGCGCGGCCGGTCGGTTACTCATCCGAGTACTAGCCAAACCCGCCAACGCTTAATTTCGGTGATCTGAAAGGAACCGGTGTTACTACTGCGGCAAGGCCGCTGGCGTATGCTGAAAGTTTAGTGAACTGATAAGATAAGAAGTTAGAAGCTCCTCCACAGAATCAGAGATGTGGAAAACACTAACGGAAAGGACATAATCATATGACATATATCAAAGCATCGGGGCATCACTTTCATCGTACCACAGGGAGCTATAGAGGGCTAAAATCGCCGCGGTAGACCAAGGTCGAAGCATATACAACAAATAATGGAGGACGCTAGTTAAGGTGACATTAGACTAAATCATGTCGAGCCATATCAAATCTGTTAGAAGACTGATGACACAAAAAATGAAAAGAGTCATGTTTAGGTCTGTTTTCATTTAGTACATTTGAAACCCACGAAGGCTGGCTACCATGATGCGTTGCACCAAATCAGTTTTCTGCAGCTGATGGGAGCTGTTTTCTCCTTGTATGTATTACCTGTGTATATGATTTGATGTCCAATTAATTTTTGTTGAAATTATACTGTTGATTTTTAGCTGGATCTTGAGAGTAATCACGCTAGCAGTAATGCAGTATTTAAAAAACCTGTACTTCCTTTTAACTACAGAGCGAGAGTAGTGGTACAGGGACGTTTTTGAAGTACAGTTCCTGTGCTGTGTAATAGTTGCTCGTACAGCATAACGCCCAGTGCGCTAGCCTGCGATCAGGGAGGCGAGCCATTACCCGCAACGAATCCGCGCGTTGTACTAACGACACTTTGTCTAGTACACGGGCCAACTTGAGGTTGTAAGTGGTGTTCCACGCTCATTTAGGAAAGTACTGGGATGGTCCCCAATATCCGCCCCAGAAAGTGCGATACACAAACAGTTAAAAGATGATAAAACACGGAGCAAAGTTTGTACGGTTCACAGACAGAGAGGGCTTCACGACTTCCCTCCCTTATGTTAACTGACGACTATGGAGACAGGAAAGGCACAGGGGCACAAAACATAAAATAAAATAAGTCTGCCAAGTAATGAAAACAGCGGACCCATATAACGGGATAAACGCCAGCAAAGGTCGAATTTCTGTTTACATTTAATTACGTTACTTATCCTAAAGCTGATACTGTATTTTAAAGTCCAACGTACAATCCTTTTAGAAACTTAGCGGCTATTAATAAAAAAAAAGAACTATATGGAGTTGAGCGTTAAGCATTCTCATCCACCAATGTAAATTGTTGACAACTGCGTTAGAAATGCTTTCATTTTACAATCGCGTGGCACTTAATCGATCTTCATACCAGCAGCCGTAGACAACACTCGTAATACCACCCACTGTGCTTACATGGGAAGTAATTCATCGAAACGGGAAGTTTGGCCGTGCTATCGTTTCACCTCTGTTACCACTGCCGTATTTGTGTTTTGAAGCATCTCCAAAAAATTCTGAGGAAAAGTACCAACTATATGGAGAGGTGAAATGTTTCTGTTACTGTTCCCTTAGAAAATTGCCTGTCGCTCCTATTGAGCCATCTCCCAGGTCACTAAGTGGCCCCATTTATTAAATGACGCCCCTACTTACCTGTCGAAGGTTGGGAAGTTGTAATTTAACGTTCCTTCGAAATTGCTGTTACCCAGAAGATACTATTGATTAGATACTGTAGGATGAAGGTAACAAATCGAAGGCTCACGATATGGCTTTGAAAAGCAAACAGTTCAGCCTTGTTTGTTGACTTCTATCTCGAGATCTTCGGCCGAGGTCCTTTTTTAATTTATTTTTTAATGGTTTTCCTGATTTTTCCCTCAGCACGAGTATCTCACAGTGTCAAAGATTCATCTTCCATTACTGTTGACAGACAGGAGTTGAGCCCGCTACCGTGCACTATATGTACCGGTCGCGTCAACTTCTAATAGCTTTTCCATGCTCATTACCGCCATCCTTCTCCCCCCCCCCCCCCCCCCAGTTACCTGCACATACTAACGAGATAGTAACATTAACGCTAGTTGTCCTCGATTTGCTCATATTCTTTTTTGGCCCAGGTTCTCATCATTCCTCGTAATCAGCATTTCGAGATGGGTTAACTGTTAATCCTTTTCTGCCTCCATATTAAATTTAATGTTGGCATGGAGACTGTTGAGATGTCTTAGGAAGCCACGAGCTGTTCCTCACCATAGCTCCATACGATGGACAGCTTAGGTTTACAAAGTGTCAGTCAAGTCCAGCGCCTGTCTTTCGAAATGCTCCATAAAGAAATTGACAACTGTCAGGTTTGTGGTTTAACCATGGTGACGCCTACCAGCTTTTTCAAATCATGACTTACCACAATCTACGTTATCTAGAATGGCGGTTTCAACGAATAACTGGAAGGTGTCGCAATGGTTCAAGTTTCTTTTCGGAACATTTCGAAAGACAGGTATTGGACTTGACACCTAGTTAATCTAAAGTGTGGCACAAGTGAGTCGACATCTCCTTCGTGTGGAGCCGTGTAAGGAAAGCTCGCTAACTTTCGAAGACAGCTCAACAGTCTCCATACCAAAATTCAATTTTCTATGACAGCAGAATAGGACCAGCAGCTATCTTTTTTAGATGTGCTGGGTAGCAGGAATGACGAGAACGTGGTCAACAGCGTGCATCAAAAACCGTCACTCATGAACTGATGCGTGCGCAAACTTTCTAATCATCGTTCGAGCCAGCAAAAAGGAATGATAAATACAATCGAAACGTACGTGAGATGCCGCAGCACCCCGGGCGCGAGGTGCAACATCTGGAATGCGTTATGAGCACCAACGGTTACTTCACATCAGTTGCATGAGATGTGTCACGAAAAGTAACCCCCGGCTAAGTGACTCGTCGGGAGAAGAAGTGCAGGGTACGACCTTTGTGCCACTCATCCGCAGAGTGAAAGAGAGAATCGGCCGTATGTTGCGCAAACACAGCTTAGAGACTATTTACAAACCGACCAAGGATAACGGAGAGTGCCCTAGACCGGCAAAGTACAAAGGGAACCAACTCGTAATGCCGGGAGTACCCCGCATGCCGGTATCACTGAGCACAAATAGTATTTCCGGGTTCGGATAGGTGGCGAATTCGGCCGTGGTGGAGCACTGACAGTTTGGGACCAAGTACACACCAAAAATCGCCGACACGTAGGTTTTCGCCATGGGAAAGACCTACCGTGTCCGTTTGTTCAGGAACGACATAGAAATACACAAACGTGACAATAGTTTTCATAAAAAAAAAGAAAAAAGCAAGGTAAACGAATCCTGGATCGCTGCAGCGAACGACCATTGTAGGAAGCAAGGGCAAACAACAGCAGCAGTGAGTGACCAGGGATAGGTCCACAGACATTGGCGCGACAAGTACAGTGAGTCTCTGGTACTGGGCTCGACTCCTGTCGCCAGTAGGAATGGAGGATGAACCTTTGCCAAAGAAAGCCACTCGTGATGGCTAAACATCAGAGAAGTCAATAAACAAGCATCAGTTGGCAACAGGCGATACGTCAACCTTATTACTGCCGCCAATAATTTGGATCTTCTATCTTCCGAGAGCGTTGCACAATATTTCTAATCTGCAAATACGTATCGATATGAAATTACAAAACGATCAGCAGGCAATTGATAAAACAACAATACAGTTCTAAAAGTCTCTTAAGACGTAAGTCTCCATTGTGTACATCTTTCTCATCGAACTGCTTAAGCCACACTGCAATTTTTGCATATATTTAATTCGCCAAAATATAAGCTGCAACAGGGGACAGTTGACGTCATAGAAGGTGCATGCAGCTAGTTGCAACAAAAAAACTGCACGTGGCTTCCGCGTCATGGCGTGTATTGACCAGGAACCTTGCATAGACAACATCAGCCGCTCTCGAAGAGCTACTTGTATCTTCCGTAATGGCGTGTTCTCCTTTGAACGGTATTTACACAACGGCTCCACGGTCACAATATCTGAACCGAAATACCCACCCCGTAAATTTACGTCAGCAGGCCGAAAATTTTCCTTTCTTCACTGTATTTATGTAGAGGAACGTCAGCAGTGTAAAGGTGTAACGTAATTTTACCACGCCACATACCACCATTAACGACAGTAACGCCCTTCTTTTTGTATGTCGTACTTGTAACGCACCAAATGAAACTGCCACAAAAGGAGCCCCTCTTTCTCAAGAATTTAATACGAGTGAGTCTACCTTGGCAGCTGTTTTGTCCCTGAAACGTCTTGGCAGTTTAAAACTGTGCGCAGGTAAAGGCTCCAACCCGGGGCCTTGCTTTTAGCGGGCACTGTTCTTGTCGACTGAGCTATCCGTGGCTAACTGCCAGCCCACCGTCACACCCTCAGTTCTGACCATACGTCACACCTGCGAGGACGGGTCGTGAGTCATGTCTGGATAGCACTGCCCGCGATAAGTAAAGCAGCATGCAGTTTTAAGTTACCAAGAAATTTTAAATAATTCTAGCGTCATTCTCCTGTTTTGGTTCCTTGTAGAAAAGTGCTGTGAATAGCTTGGACAATGCTGAGCTGTTGTGTAACATGTCCCGGCATTCAGCTAAAGGGATACGGAAACCTATTACAGCTCTGACGTCGCATGCGATCCTTTGTTTTCCGCTGCCGCAGATTCTTGGGGACAGCCGCATGGTGTGCGTGGTCTCCTATTTTTCCAGATACCAGCAACGACACCATTTTGTGAGTAAGTTGTTGAAGACTAAATTTAAAACATTGATTTTTTTATTTCTCCCTTTTCTTGTAAAACACATTTTCTATGAAAACTTCTCCGCAAAAGCAGTTGTGTACATTGCTGACTTCAAACGATATTGTAGACGCGTTATGTTTGTCTTTCTTAGTTACATAAATTTATAACTATCAATTTCACGTTTAGAACTCTTCATTTGAAAAAGTCTATTAGAAACCGCTGAAGTTTCTGATGCGCTTTGAAGTTTCGTTTCGTTCCTGATTCGTTATTTTCTTTATTTACAAGTTGGTTAAGTATTTGCGGCGCCTAAGCAGTCAATGGCACAAAATTGTGTGGTTCTGTATGTTGCAATAACGAAGGGATAAAATGCGTCACGAAAGACAGCATATATGATGATATTGTACATTTTCCTATGTGATTTTCATTCAGAAGAAAACAGAAGTGCATTTAAGGTTCAAATGGTTCTGACCAGTATGGGACTTAACTTCTAAGGTCATCAGTCCCCTAGAACTTAGAACTACTTAAACCTAACTAACCTAAGGACATCACACACATCCATGCCCGAGGCAGGATTCGAACCTGCGACCGTAGCGGTCGCGCGGTTCCAGACTGTAGCGCCTAGTACCGCTCGGCCACCCTGGCCGGCTGCATTTAAGGGACGACTTTCTGTAGTTAGCAGTAAAATGGTGCTTATCGTTTATATACTTGACTATCGTCCACCAAAGACTGCACTGACGTAGATGTTATCGGATCAGAAACTTTGTCACCACCATCTCGACAGTCATCACATCTACATAATACAGCAGCTGGGACCTCGAACCATTTAGTATGTCGCTATACATCGACAGAAGGGTGAGACAGAATTGTAACCATAATCGGGGCAACAGGTTCTAATCACTTATTAGATGTGAATATGAAGAGACCAACCGAAACTGATCATAACTGAAGCAGAATTAGAACCGCCCGTCTTGCAATAAGCATCAAGTAGATTATCTTCTGCGAAAATAATTGATGTAGGGTCCAAATGGGTTACTTCCCATGCTTGACGTCTAGGTGAAACCACTTTGGGTTGTCGCCATCGTAACATAGTCGAAAGCTGATTATTTATGACGCATGCTCCAACGTACTGGCGAATTATACATCAGCATCATTTTTTTTGGTAATTGTGTGTGTGTGTGTGTGTGTGTGTGTGTGTGTGTGTGTGTGTGTGTGTGTGTCAGAGAGAGACAGAGAGTCTGTAAGTAGTATTCGCTTGCATCCCGATGCTCCTATGAATAGAATTGCAAATTAACGTTCCCCGTATGGCGTAGAATACTTATAAGTGAAAGTAAAGATAGTAAAATGAATAAAATGGTTTAATTAGCGAAAATTGACCTCTAATTTAAAATCCTGCCGTACAGTCCCGATAATACAAGTAATAAGGCACTTGCAAGCTACTGAAACGTTCAACATGACGTGAATTACCGCCCCTAAGGGTTGTATTCGTGATCTCTAGTGGAATCCTAGTTGAAGGAATTATTCGGTCACTTTTAAAATTAACAGAAATTGCAGAAAAAAATAATCAGCCAAGTTATCGCCTCTTGCCGTTGAACCAACGATGGAGCGCAATCCCGACAGAAGTAATGAGGTTGCCGGCCGATGTGGCCGAGCGGTTCTAGGCGCTTCATTCTGGAACCGCGCGACCGCTACGATCGCAGGTTCGAATCCTGCCTCGGGCATGACGGAAAAGAGATAAGGAAAGGGCAAAACACACTGTATTGTCTATAATAAATCATACAATCACCGTTGATCTTTATTTTACAATCGCCATTGCCGACTTTCGCCCATAAAAAGAGGTACTCATCAGCATTTAACTTCTTCTTCCTTCTCGTAGTCAAAACAAATGGCATGCTTGGAACAAGAGTACCATAAGGCTGTTTAGCCAAGAGTCCTGTAGTCTCAGCTATACTCCATGTCTTCCAAGCCAAAATGTTAGCATCTGGAAATGCTTCAAGGCCACCATAATCTGCTTGATTGCCCCATACAACAGCAAGTGTCAACCAGGTACTACCTCCAAACACTACTTGTACATCGCAGGCAAAGTTCAGATGGAGTCCACGAAAAACATTTGGACCTCCAATCAATTGCTGTTTATTAAACTGCCCAGCCAAGTCAATATCAATCGCCTTCAAACTGCGATTCACAGGTACACTGCGTCGCCAGCGACGACGGTAACCTAGTCGCAGAGGCAAGTTCTAAGTTCTAGGGGACTGATGACCTCAGAAGTTAAGTCCCATAGTGCTCAGAGCCATTTGAACCATTTGGGAAACAACAAAAAATACAGATAAAATCTGAAAACAGCAAAATATACAAGAAATAGGACCAACGGAACTGCCGCCAGGACATATCGGGTGCGATTCCCAGTGTGACAGGTCTACCACGCATTTGTGCTTGGGACAAGTGACCTATGCTCGCTGATCTGAATTTTTGCTTAGCAAAAATGGTCCCTCTTCATATCTTAATTTTTTCCCGACAAAAATTTTGCAATACAACATGTAGAAGGGGAGGAGGCGGGGTCTGTCGACAACAGACTGTTCCAGAAAAAAATAAAAAAAATATTTTTCCTGTTATAATCTTCTTCCCTATATAATCTAAAGGGATTGTGTTTATTACATGTTACTGTGTGCTTTATTATGATCAGTTGTCAGCTACTACGCTTTCCGTATGTACTTAATCACATGTATCTTAATATGGAGCTGCGTGGTATGTCATCACCAATGTCCTGCACTTTCTGGCGGAAGATTCACGTAGCATCACGCAAGCACTTTCGATGGTGACTCAGTGGTCCAATGCGAGAGGCCAGTTAGTGCTCACAGGTGGGGCAAATGTATCACCCCGAAGGAGGGGTTCCTCGCTGGCGGTTGTCTACACGCCCGTTTCAAAGCTAAGTCGCTGAGTAAGGCGCCGTCGTGGAACTTGCTGCCAACCTTGACGAATTTCCTCCACCCGCAGTAGTCTTCGGCGAGCTCCTCCTATTTGTCACGTTCAATATTAAAAGCGTTCACATCGCGTTTGACGCGATCTGTGAAGCGCAGTAGTGTGCTTCGGGGAAGACGAATGTGATTCATACGACGTAAGTGCCGTACCCACGGCAGACGACGTTTAGTGACGATAATACTCGGTAGCTTCGCAGTATTCAGACCATCTCATTTGTCATATGGTGCCTCCATGTTATGCCAAGAATGTTTCGTGCGCACCGTAGATGAAAGGTGCTGAGCTTACGTTCTTGTTTAGCGTATGATGTCCAAGTGTCAGCGCCTCACAAGAGGGTGCTCAGCACGCATCAGTGATAGATGAGCATTTCTGAGGTCGCTTAAAATGTACACCCAGGGTAATAAACGAAAAGAAAAACGAGTTCCGAACGAGCTTAATTATGTATATAGACAGTTTACCCTTTCCGTGAACCGGGAACCTAGACGATTTTTGCCTGTTATCGACATTGATACTGCTTACACATCGGTCCCAGGAATTCCAACTTTCGAGAATGTTTTAATTTCATGTTCGAAATCGAATAACAAATGACGAAGGAAAAAAGTTTCGGATGATATAATTACAAATTAATATTTTTCTGATTTTTTCCCTTCATTTGTACTGTGAAACCTTTCTTCTTGCCAAATTCCACCATTCTACATCAAGGGGAAGCACCTCATAGATTTTAATGAATGAGTTTGCGAGTATCAAAATATGTGACATAAATGGCCGTACCTCTTCATTGTATTGACTTAGAAGCTAACGTTTATGTGGCCAATGGAATACAGACTTCAGTATGTGACGTAAATTTCAACTTGATACGTCTAGCTGTTCCTAAGAAAAGAGGGTCTTAATAAACGGACGGACAGACAGTCTGATAATAAATGACAAAAAATTTTCCATTGGTATAGTTACAAATTAACAATTCTCGGTGGGTTTTTTTTTTTTTTTTTTTTTTTTTTTTTTTTTTTTTTTTTTTTTTTTTTTTTTTTTTTTTTTTTTTGCTCTAGTCGTATTGTGAAACCTTCCTTCTTGCCGAATTTCAAGATTCTAGGTCAACTGCAAGCACCCTATTGCTTTTGATGAGTGAATTTTCGAATGTCAAAATATGCAACATAAATGGCCGTGTCTTTTGACTGCATTGACTTTAAAAAGCTTACAATTTTTACGCAGCCAAGGGACCCTAGATCTTAGAATGAGCCACGGATATGAACGTGGTACGTCTACCCTTTGCTGAAAAAAGGGTTCTTAACAGTCGGATAGACAGAAGGATGGGCGAACAGCAAAGCGATCCTAGAAGCGTTCCGTTTTTTCAGATTGAGGCACGGAACCCTAATAAACGGAAAGTGTATTGAGTGTACGACTTATGTAACAGTGTATCATTTCATTTCCGAAACTTATGTAATTGCATTTTTTAATGTGCTGTTATATTATATGTCGTAGATGAGAACGCTGAAGCATGGTTGTTATTTCTTGTCCTCCAGGCTACAGTCAGCCCTGGTAGGGAAAAATGCTACAGAGCTATATGATTCTCCAGGCAGGTCCCATTTCTTTAAATTAGATTAGATGTACTTTCGTTCCATAGATCCAAAGGGAGGAGACTCTGCATTATGTAAAACACGCCAGAAAACAAGAATACACTATAAAAATTTAGAAACACAAACATATATGCTAAAGTATCTTTCACAGATCCCACGTGAAATAGTCCTCACGGATTTGGAATAAGCCAGGAAATCTTAAACATACTTTTGTTTAAAAGATGCTAACAAATTTGTCACAAAACATGTAAATGTTCAATACAATGAGGTGCGTATGATAATCCTTAATCTATTGTAGCCTTGCGTCATCAATTTGCAAAAAATCATTTTACAACATTTATTTACAATGATAACATTACTGCACTGAATTTGTACGGATGTCAGTTTGTACATAATAGTTGTATTATTCGACAGTATTAGTAACATACAGACATGAGGTGGTTCTGCCAAGAAATTCATCAGTGGAATAGAAGGAGTTTGCCACCAATAAATTCTTTAGGCTCCTCTTAAACTGAGCTTTATTAGTAGCTAACTTTTTTATGGTTACTGGCAAGTTATTGAAATTGTGTGTTCCTAATAACGGACACCTTTCTGGAGCAAAGTAAGTGACACTAAACCCTTGCCAATATTATTCTTATCTCTAGTACTGATTCCGTGAACAGAGCTGTTGGTTTGAAGAAGAGGTACATTTTTAATGGGAACTAAGCTTACCGAATATATATTTGGAAACAGTAGTTAGTATCCATAGTTCTCGAAACAGGTCTCTGCAGAATGTTATTGAGTTTACGCCACAAATAATTCGTATTACACCTTTCTGGATTCGGAAAACTCCAGCTTGGGTCGATGAGCTACCCCAAAAAATAATCCTCTTTTGCCGGCCGTGGTGGCCGAGCGGTTCTACGCGCTTCAGTCCGGAGCCGCGCGACCGCTACGGTCGCAGGTTCGAATCCTGCCTCGGGCATGGATGTGTGTGATGTCCTTAGGGTAGTTAGGATTAAGTAGCTCTATGTTCTAGGAGACTGACGACCTCCGATGTTAAGTCCCATAGTGCACAGAGCCATTTGAACCATTTTGAATCCCATTTTGACAATGTGGAATGAAAGTATGCAAAGTATGCTAGCTTTTTATTTTTATGTCACTTGACTCTTACAACATTCGCATTGTAAGTAGAGATTTGTTTGGGCGCTTCGGTAGTTATTTAGTCTGATCTTGCCAGTTGAATTTATCATGAAATTATATGCCCAAGAATTTAATTCTGATGACTTTTTCCATCCGCTTATCGTCATGTTTTAGGCATATACCAGCGTGAAACCTCTTAAAAATTCTGAATTGCATATAGTTTAGTGACAAAGTATTGGCTAGGAACTATTTGTGAATGTCATGAAAATTACAGTACGCGATCTTTCTAAAACCGTATTTGATATGTTATTTCGAAATGTTTGCATTAACTGCAAACTTGGCGTCTAGTAATGTTACACGATGATGGGCATTGATATATACAATAAAAAGGGAGGTGCCTAAGATGGAATCTCGTGGCAGACGTGTCAGTGGGTTCCAACGATATCAGTGAGCCATGTGAGAACATCATGTAGCTAATAAAATGCTTAAAATTTTTTGTGGACCGCCTGCATATCTGTGCACACGTGTGTTCACACTGAAAGCTAGCAGGAAATGAAAGAATAAGTCTTATGAAACAAAACAATACCTTACTATGAATGTAAAGAATAACCGAAATAAAGGCAATTTGTTCGAAAGTGCACGTCTTTGGTTCCGAGCAGGACATTTTCAATGCTGTATTGCTCCACATTCCTGGATTCTCATCATCACACTGTCCACAAGGCGGTCGAGAGAGGGCGAGTCACGTAAGGCTTTCACCTCGAATATCGCGAAAATGTAAAGTGCTGTTTCACAAGATGGATTGGTAGTCTGGGGTTCGTATTGTTTGCCAATCAAGGGATTGTAGTAATACTTAGAAATCTGATTTTTTTGTGCAAACATACTTTTTTTTGAAATTAACAGTGCCTATTGACAATAACAAATCAAAAGAAGGGTAAATTAGAATGTCAGTGGTGTTTGTTGCAGGATTCTAGTGCTACTTGTTTATGAGACATCGTATTTTGGAAAGTTCCCACGCCAACACTTGTACAATACCTGTGATAGCACATAATAAAGAAGAACACAAGTGTATACACTGGTTATGTGGATTCTGACCAGTAACGAGACAACTGTCCAATCAAGTTGTGTTCAAAACGACCACCGGCAGTGGCAATACACGATTCCAGTCTGGTATGGAACGACTGCCAAACACATGGTAGCATTTCACAGGAGATGTCCGAGCAGGATGCAGTAATACATCCTTGCATATCATTGGGCGTAGCTGATATACCCTTGTAGAAAGCGTCTTTCAGCTTTCACCGCGGGAAAAAATGCTACAGGTGTCAAATCTGGGAAACGGGCCAGTCAAGGACAGGTCCTCTACGTCCATTCCAACAATTTGGAGACAATTTGTGAAGCCATGCTGTAGTATTTCGTGCACTATGCGCCGGGCAGCCATCATGTCGGCACCACAGGTTCCTTCTAATCTATAGAGGAACGTCTTATAGCATCGGTGGAAGATGCTCTGTTAGGAAGGTGCGGTACTTGTGCGCATTCAGTGTTCCGACTATGATAAACGCACCTATGAGTTGTTGGCTCGTTGTCCCCCACCACACGTTTGTACTACATGGACGCTGACGTTCCACCCGACGAAGCCTACGGCGGTAGTCAACAGACCAAAAGCGCGTTTTTCAGCAGTTTACCTGACCATGATTGGTAAATGTGGCTTCAACACTAACCAAGATACATTATACATCTGGAGTATCCTGTCTTAATGCCCATATACAGAAATTTCACACAGCTTTTGATGGAGAGAGATGTGATAGGGATGGAACCCGTATTCATGGAGAATGAGTAGGACACTTGCCTGACTCACGCCACTTCCTCATCCGATTGAAGTGGCCGTGCGGTTAAAGGCGCTGCAGTCTGGAACCGCATGGCCGCTACGGTCGCAGGTTCGAATCCTGCCTGGGGCATGGATGTTTGTGATGTCCTTAAGTTAGTTAGGTTTAACTAGTTCTAAGTTCTAGGGAACTAATGACCTCAGCAGTTGATGCAACAGCAGCAAGAATTTTAATTTCACCTTCACTTGGTTCCTCCTGTTACGTTGTCTCCGTGTTACACTACCACTCTCACGAAACTGGTTGAAGAGGCTGATAAATAATTGTCGGGGTGGCTGACTCCTGTTGGGATATCTTGCCCATACGCCGTACAAGAACGAACTGCATTCTTCCTACACTCTCCGTATACCACGAGCTTGTCGGCTTTTTCTGCACTGGTAAATCCTGTCGTCCAATCACGACCTACTGCTTGAACTGTCACGCAATATAACTGACTAGTAAGTCGCAGTGCGTTCAAGGAACAACCAGCACACTTCAGCAAACATAAAAACATGGTACCTAGCAACTACGCAGGTTGAATGGCACAAAAAAGCGCCCGTGTGGATATTTTTCAATATATTTCTCCAACGACTCGCACTAGACGCCTGCGATACACACCACTGACATTCTAATGTACACTACTTTTAGTTTATTAATGTCAGTAGGCATTGTCCCATTTATAAAAGCGTATGTTTGCTCAAAAAATACACTTTCTATTATAGCCAGTTCATACTTACAGAGCTGCCTTTCCGCTTTACCTAACTAACCTAAGGACAGCACACACATCCATGCCAGAGGCAGGATTCTAACCTGCGACCGTAGCAGCACCGCGCTTCCGGACTGAAGCGCCTAGAACCGCTCGGTCACAACGGCCGGCTTTTCACAAATGAATTAGTAATGTAAAACACAAATTTCACTTCATTAAACACAGTGACGAAAATGACTCTGCCTCACAGGTTAAACACACACACGCACGCACACACACACACACACACACACACACACACAGACAAAGTTCATCGACTACAATGTAATGTCAACTTGCAGGAATTTCTCGAGCCGTTTATAAAAATCTATATTCATTGGACCCAAGAGTGTCAGCACGTTAGAGGTAGCTCTTGTTTCAATTTATTCAGCTCTGTAAGTAGCCAGTCCAATTGGCTTCTGTGCCTATGGAAGCAAAACTATGGTTAACATCCTGGATCTGCCCGTAAATACACTGTAGTGGCGGTATGATGTAAATTCTACGGAGGTGATGTCAGTAGCAGCCGTGGCCTAATTTCAGTCAGTAAGTGACCATTACGAACCAATTCCTGTTCGCTTTACTAGTGAAGTTACGTTTCATTTTCTACTTTTCAGTATGCGATTGTGCCTTCAGTATATGTAGGTGCCTATAACAAATGCCCTTGTGCACATCTTCAGTCTTCCAGTCCTTGTTCTATTCGCACTTGATTACATGTCTGATTACAGCATTTAGATCCCCAGATCTAATGCAGCTCCTTCGTGTTCCATTCTTTACTCTGTTCGTTGCCAGGTGGTCGGACCTCTCATGCCTCTATCTCGGCATGCCTCTTGGTCCACACAAATAATACTTACGTACTGGTCATTCGTGGGTCTGATACAGTATGAGCTCTTTGGTATGTTGAATAGGAACTCTATTAATTTCAGCAGCTGATGTTAGCAGTTGCACTGAGGAGAGTGAGGAAGTTAGTAATACAATATTGTCAACTTGGTTCACCATACTCTAGCTTAGTACTCTTTCAATGGCAAGTTTACCCTTGTAAATTGACGCTTCTTTCGATTGACGGATAGTCCATTCACTTTATTTTTTTGTACCTACACACGCACTGAATCCTGGTACTGTTACTACTCGAGGCTGCCCCACTGTTGGACTGTGACCCTCCTTAAGCCGTCCAGTGTGTGACGAGGGTTGGTTCATGACAGCAGATGCTGCAGTCCAGTCCATTCGATTAATTCCCGCCTCCGCGATGAAGGTGTTCACGAAGTGCTTGCCGTGTGCTCTTGCGTTATCGTATCCAGAGACAAGAGTTGGCCACAGGACTGGGCAGTAGGGAAGAAGATGCTGTCCTGATACGGCACAATCCAGAATTGACTTTGACAGTGACGAGGACGTCACTTCTCTGTAAACTATACTGACGCAAAACATGACTGACACACCTTCCTGCTGAGCTCCGGACATCCCTAAGATGTGTCTTGATGTATGGGCACGTCTACATTCTTCTACGACGATCTGACATCAAGCTAATTTTGCATTCTTTGGTGAGAAGAACCACACCAATGATCTAGGTTTCAGTCCAGAAGTTCCCTTACTCACTTTCTTCGTGCTCTGCAGTGGTAGGTAGTGGTGGTGGTGGTGGTGGTGGTGGTGAAGATGATTCTCGTGATGTAGAACACTGTTGAATGTTTGATTTGATTGTTTAGTTGGTGTTTGTACTGTTGTTCGAAATGACTCCTAGGAAGACTGATCGCATGGAAACAGTTGCGTACTGTCTGGGTCGACACAGCCCTTCCAGTTGCCTCTAGAAAAGTGATGCACAGTTCTGCTGCATTTTCCTTGGCGTACCTGCTGCACAAGGCAGATACTTACTGTTTTCCCTCTCGTGATAGTGATCGTATGTTCCAACGATGTCGATGTCGCTGTGGTAAAAGCGAATTAAACGGACAACACAAGTTCCTGTGCTCTCAGACACACTTGCCGTGATAATGAACACGAGGTCTACGCTTCGAATAATCCTTCGAGACATGCTGATAGACTGAACAGTGTGACCCGATACGTTTGGAGGGACAGGAGAATGTCCGTTATATTCATTATCTAGGTACGCGGCGATTTCCTGTGGTCCATGCAGTATATAGGGTTTCCCAGGAGGAATGGCCAATATTCAGGGATATGACAGGAACGATCATTCGAAGCTAAAAAGTCCAGTAAACTCGGGCTCTACAACACATACTTTAGAAGCTATGAGCGCTTCTTCAACTTCGACACTCTGAAACAAATCGCTTCTACTGCAAGTTCTTTGCTTTCCTTATTTTAAGAGGAGGTAATATGGAGCAAAACAGAAGAAAAGTGTCCGGTAAACATGGGCTCTAAAGCGCATACTTTAACACCTTGGAGACCAGCCACTTCGAAGAATATTGGGCATAGGAAACCGGTCATTTGTACCTCTTTTTAAAGCGTTCCTGGCACATATGTAACTGGTGTATCTTCAAGAGTAAAACATACTAAGAAGGGCCAAGCTTCAAGATTTATTTTTCATTTTAACTTTAGTTCTTTGATAGATTACAGATTTCAAAATAATGATGACAGAGAGTATAATTTTCCTCGAAAGAAAAAAATGCAACGTGAGTTATTGAGCAATTTCTTCCTCTTGAGCTTTCAAAATTTCTTACTCACTCAACAAAAGTGACGTATTTGTAGCAGAATTACAGCAAACTGCGAAACCTAACGAATAAACGCACGAAATTTGATCAGTGCTATCATATTGGCTCAACCATTCACGACAGCAACTGTTACTTTCTGCGCGACCACGCCCAAACTGACTGCCATAGTTTTCGTATCTCAGGCGGCCTGATTGAAAATAGTTTGCCCCAGTTGGTGGGAGAGACAAATATTGGTAGGCCATCTGGCTCTCATGTTATTATTCTCCTCAGTATCAGACCGTGGGAATACATAGACAGTGACCCTACTCGTAGGAAGCCAATGGATACTGGGGGAAGGTGGTAGAAATCGCAACATAAATAAAAGGTTTAGAAAGTAGCTCTAAAAAATCACTTAACTGAGGACAGCCTCTACCGACACAGACACATTCACAGAATGACATGTAGAAGTAGCATTGAACTATAGTTACACACGTGTAACTGAGAACACTTCGGAGAGAGAGTACCGAACTATGGGAACTAGGTTTCGACAACAAAATGTGTGGGTGGGGGGAGGGAGAGGGGGGGGGGGCAGAAATCGGTAGCTGTTCTCCTGTAGTAACGCGAAATACTCGCGATCGCCAAACCACCGCCGGCCGCTGTGGACGAGCGGTTATAGGTGCTTCAGTCCGGAACCGCGCGACTGCTACGGTCGCAGGTTCGAATCTTGCCTCGGGCATGGATGTGTGTGACGTCCTTAGGTTAGTTAGGTTTAAGTAGTTCTAAGTTCTAGGGGACTGATGACCTCAGATGTTAAGTCCTATAGTGCTCAGAGCCAGAGCCAAACCACCGAGACGGCAATCGAATCCGAGCATCATTATTAGACTGTGCCCGAAGTCACGAACCGTAAGCTGTACCGTCATATGGCGGAGCGTACCTGTGGACAATAGGCGTTCGCGGGCGAGACAGCAGCTGGTGGACCTTCCGAGACGACGTTCCAGAATGGAGTTTTGTTAGCTGGTAGGCACCTCACACTAGTGTGCTGACGGCTGAAGAAAGTAGTTCAACTTGCTGGGTGGTTAAAGGGCCTAGTTGCCGCCTGCTGCGCCATAAAACAGGCCGCTTCCTTTTTGCACCCGAAGTTTCCTAAACTGGCGCAGTCTCTCCTGTTGGGACGGCTGGCCTTTCTGGGTTCGTGTGTGCCTCACGACCAAGAAGATGCTCGGTTTGAGCTTGAATCATTGTCACGGCTGCCTCCAGACCGAACAGTTTATTAATTTCTCTCGAAACTGTGTATAGCAAATTTTTATTAGAAGGTTTCTTTAGTTTTTGTAATTATTTAGATGATTAAATTCGCGACTGAATCTTTAGTTACATCAAAATAAGACTGACGTGTAAACTATGGATAGAGTAGCGATTTGTTCGTGACAAAAAGGTCCCGAATCTGTCAACTAGTTCTTATTCTTTAATTATTTCTCGACTCATCCTTTGTTTTCAGCCTTATGCAGCGGCCCGCACGCTCGTCATTGCTCTTTGCGTTCCCGGAAGGTTTCGTAACACGATGTGTTGTAGTTTGCTAATGTCCTTTCTAAACAATTCTAAAAATTTACAAAAGAAGGCAGCACCAGTCAAGAGACTGGTCGCGAGACGTCCGTACATTGTTGTCATACGAAGTGAGTCCAGTTTTCGAGCGCGTCGAGAAAATCACGGTCCCACCTATATTCGGGCACTGTCTTTTTGACACAGAGTTGGGGCCCGAGCTATGTGAATCACATTTCTTCTGCTGACTAGTGCTGATAGTTATTGAGGAATGCATTGTAGAGCCCATGTTTACTAGGCTTTTTGCTTCGAAAGATCGTCATGTCCCTGAATACTCACTATTCCTCCCGGGCATCCTGTAGAGATAACAAAAGGACGAAACTAAGTGAGTTATGAGACTGGTGCAAAACTATTTTATTAATGATGAGGTCTTGTTGGAAGGAACCACGGAACGGAAAAAATACGGCAATAATAGGTTCCTCGATTACGAATTCATTAGAGACGAAGCAGTTGCTCGGACTAGGGGATAATAGGGAGGTGTCTTTCTAAAAGGAACCTTCCTTGCATTTGCTCTAGGTGACTTAGGGAAACAACGGAATACCTACATCTGGATGGCTGGGCGGGGATTTGAATCACTGTCCTCCCGAATGCGAATGCATTGTCACTGTGCCACCTCTCGCAATGGAGCGTTTGGCACATTCAGTTATGCCTTATATTATGTTGGAGAGCTAACGGCTAAATGGAAAAGAATTTGGTTGCAGCAACGATTTCGGCTACTTGCGATTAAACCGGATAGACCCCATTGTGTTGTTTGGAAACTAAACTGTTCATACTTAAATGACTCTGGACCTTTTAACTCCCTTTACGAGCTGTTTGTCCACTGATAGTCCAGGAAGTTTGGTTCAAATGGCTCTAAGCACTGTGAGACTTAACATCTGGGGTCATCAGTCCCCTAGAACTTAGAACTGCTTAAACCTAACTAACCTACACACATCACACACATCCATGCCCGAGACAGGATTCGAAACTGCGACCGTAGCAGCAGCGCGGTTCCGGACTGAAGCGCCTAGAACCACTCGGCCACAGCGGCCGGCCCCAGGAAGTTAGATTGATACCAATAGGGTGCTAAAAGGAACCGGCATAAGGAACATATCTGCACGGTCCAGTGATGGACCTGGGGAGTTCCTTTGTGCAATCAGATGGCAGCAAGGCATAAATCATTAGTGAAGGAGTGGTTACCTACTGCCTTACGGATCAGAGCAAAGTTGAAGGCTCTTATTAGAACAGTCTAGTGAAAATAATAGTGGAGGAAGTGAATTCAACCATGCTAATAAAAGTTTATTTTTTCCGACTAGGATAAGATTACGTGGCCGCACTTTGACGACGACTAAGAGCTTGTTTTCTGCGAACATGCAGACCAACGAAACACTTCGAGTGGTTTACTCTAAAACGTCTTTTTGAAAATCAGTTGTAACGCTGCAGGCTGCGGACAATCTCTGACGCCAGCCTCGAGCAACATTGTCAGCTGGTTTGGAACTCGCAGATGATTCAGAGTGTACCTTGGAGCGTCCCTGTCACAGCCGTGTTCTTTGTTCGACGAGGAGAGCAGTGGGAACATTGACACCTTGAGCGAACTGCGTCAGCTAATTAGCTGGGGACAGCCCGTATCTTCCCATCGCTGCGTGCCGTGAGAGGCTCCCACGTGCCACGTCACACCGCAACCCGCCCGCTCCCATGACCTCGCCAGGGCAATATTGCTTATCACTGGCGGGTTACCTATTGCTGTTGCTCAAGGAACGGATTGGTAGTTCAAAGATATGACTTTTGATCGTCTGTGGATCCCAGCACTGTTTCTTCGTGTACATATATTCCGATATATTCCACAACACGTGCCTGTTTTTCTAAGAAGTAGAATTATATAAAAACAATAGATTTTTCCGAATTTTCGTAGGCAAACGAAGAGTGGGAAATTGACAAATGGACCACCAAATTGACCAACGTGAGGTCTAAATGGTTCAAATGGCTCTGAGCACTATGGGACTTAACATCTGAGGTCATCAGTCCCCTAGAACTTAGAACTACTTAAACCTAACTAATTTAAGGACATCACACACATCCATGCCCGAAGCAGGATTCGAACTTGCGACCGTAGCGGTCGCGCGGTTCAAGACAGAAGCGCCTAGAACCGCTCGGCCACACCAGCCGGCCGTGAGGTCTATTTTTGGAAGAAAAACTTCCAATTTTTTGTGAAATGTGTCCTCTAAAACTAAGAAAATAAATAGATTGGCCAACAACATTAAAAAACTGCTTTTTTGAAAACCCATCTTTTTTCTCATTATGACGAGGAATTTCGAAATTTGGCTCGAAGGTGTCTCCAAACTTCCACTGCAATGGTGCAAAAGCGTGGCGTCCTGCGACGTCACCCTCTGACTCGGCGATGCTTCAGGCAGCAATGTGTCGACACGAATGAAAAAAGACCGGAGCTCAGAATTTCAGGTGACCTGTAAGGTGGGTTAATGATGTGACGCTTTGGTACCATATTCCAGCAAAATTCCTCCCAACGCACCGTGGACGCGATACACCGTGGGAAGATCGCCACACCTCTCCTTACCAACGTCTCACCCCTCTCCTGACGCGTCTGTGGTGGAGCTCAGAACAGCGATGCCCAGCGTTCAAATCAAGAAGTTTAATTATGGGCGGGCGAGGTCAACATTTCGGAAAAATCACTGCTCAGAATCGACACGAAAAGGCCTCACGAGGTGTAATAAAGAGCGTGAATGAACCACCCCTTCCCTTGGAACCTTACTGTCCGCATATTTCGCGGTCGAAAACGACATTTTGTAGTGTAGTGACCAACAGGACAACGTTTTTGACAACATTTGACGCTGTTGATAACCTCCAGGCGATTCAGCCGTTCTCTAAGGACACTGCAAGGCTGCAACCCTATTGAACATGATCACAAACCTTAAGAGTGCAGCGTGACCACAAATTTTGCTCTGGTACACTGGGTGGAACCACTATAGAACAGTCAAAAACCATTCGACGAAATTTAAGCAGAAAAGGGTGTTTTTAACCGTCTTTTTTTGCGCCCTCCTGTGACGTGTGTACTGGGGGGGGGGGGGAGAGAATGACATTGACACACATGTGAATATGTGAATAAAATGTCAACGGGTCCCTCTAAGACATCCCCAGTTACTCAACACCCTCAGTGCCAAACGTGCACCTTTTTTGGACACCTTAAAAATGTCCCTTCACAAAGACAAGCCATTCACTAATTCCTAAGCATTAGCGGGATAGGTAACCCTTTAGACAGCCTTCGTAATTTGCATGCAGCGAGCAAACTCTAGTGCAGTGGCATCATTGAGTTATTTTGCTTTTATGCGCAAGCAAATCATTTTCAGGGCAAAGAAAGGAACACTTACTGATTTAGTGACGTCTTTATCGATTTAAATGAATTGTCAGGAACCGATGACACTACCTGTATTGCTAATGACAGCTTTTCATCTGCGCCTATTGTTGTGGATCAGGGAATTTATGTAAGCGTGGTTGATATTGTTCTAGATGTTTTGTAATGCATCAATCAGTTCCTCAACAGTGTGTGTGCTTAGGCCTTCAACCCATAAAATCCTAGACATTTTCAGTTGGGTTTAAGTTGGAGCTGTTGGCAGGCCATTCCATCAACAGGATGCCCACTGCATTGAGACGATCCCTGACAAAGTAGGTGATATAAGGCCGAATGGTGTCCTACATCAGTGTGAAGCTCGGTCCAAATGCTGCAGCCTCTGGAATGATGTACAACTCATCTATCTCACAATAGTAAGTGGCACAACAATAAGGGACGTTTTGCTGTTCGGCCTGATGCCTCCCTAAACTGTGACGGATCTGCCTCCAAATGCCGTCTGTGGGGAAATGACGTCTGGATAATTTCTCACCTCTCCATCGTGATGCCAAACATGGATTCTACCATAATGGCCCTCCATGGAGTAGCGTGACCTATCTGTGAAAGCACCCAGCGCCAAATCCTACAAATGTTCCATACTCCACTACACGTTGTTGTGTGGAAAACTGGAACCTGGCAATACAATGTCCACATATCAAGATGGGTACTGTCATTAGCGTGTGTGATTGAACGTGCAGCTCCTACAACCGTTGCCGCACTGTTTGCGCTGACACTACATGACTGGTACCAGCAGCAGCAGCATGGCTAGATTCCATGCTGTTGCTTGCCGATCCACATCAAGCAATGAAAACAATAACGATAACACGGGAAAGAAGCACACCACACCATGTTAGAACTGTCTGCACACTAATTGTATTGTGCATCGAAACAAAACTGCAGAGTGGTGCTACGCCGCTGCACTGGCGTTTGTTACCTGCATCTATGGTCTGAGGGGTGTAGAAAGGGTTGCGCACCCACTGGCGCTTAGGAATCACTGAATGGCCTGTCTCCATACAGGGAAATTTTTAAAGCGCCCAACAAATGTGCATGAGTGACACCGACGGTGTTGCTGACCTGGGAGATTTTAGAGGAAGCCTTTGCCGTTTATTCACCAGCTTGTCGCTGTCGTATCCCAATGTGTACACGCCGCAGGAGTACGCGAAGAAAGAGGGATGAAAACGCATAAACACCATTTTCTGCTTCCGATCACGTCTGAATTTTGTCGAATGGTTTTTATCGGCCCCTAGTGATTGCACATTGTATACCGGAGCAAAAATTGTGGTCACGCTATGCTCCAAAAGGGTGTGATCATTTTCAGTAGGGTTGCAGCCTCACGATGTCCACGGTGGCTTTGTACAGTATTGTGCCGAAATATGAGAGTAGATTAGAGAAACATTTGACAGATCTTTGAATGACACTCGAAATCCCGTACAGCAAATGAGGTGTCGACTGAGAATTTAAATTTCAATGTTTAACTTAGCCCCGTTAGAATATTAAAGAGTAGTGGAAAATATTTATCCTGTGAAAACTGAAATTGGGGCCTCATTTTCTGTACTTGATTTCGAGCATTATTCAAAGGCGGATCAAATGTTTCGCTAATCTGTTTTGTTTCTTATTTTTAGACATATCACTTTACAAAAATTTGACTTTTTTCCTACCTTTCTTTTTTTAAACATGGCTTTACAGCGCTACAGTCTGCGATTCGCGCATGCTCATTAAGTACTTGCATCTCTTGCCTACCCACATACAACATGACGGAAACATTAGCAAGTGTTTACGTGCTCTTTTTTAAATCTTCAATTAACGGAAAATCTTGCCGAGTAGTAAATACATGCAGTGATCCGTTTCCTGCGTGCAAAAGACTTGAAAGCGATCGTAATTCATCGGCAGATTAACGAAGTTCAAGGGGAATGCTATGAGTAATGGAATATTGAGCGAGTTGGAGTACTGAAACGTGCCTTTACTGATGAAATATAAAATAGGCGACCATCTGTCATTACTGAAGACTTGGTGTGGAAAACTGAAACATAAGTAGAAAAAAAGGACGCTTTATGATTTCTTCCTCATTTAATGAGTTACAGGAATTGCTCTTTATGATTTTTTGAGAGCACTTAAAGTACTGATGGTTGTGATCACACTTTGTTGACAAATAGTGTGACAGATATTTATAAGAACGGAGTTCATAAATTGGTTGTTCTTTGATAAAGTTCTTAATAATGGTGGAAATTATGTTGGAACGTGTTTTAAGATTTCGACTTTCATGTAATAATAAAATCCTTTTATGTTTGTTTAAGTGTTTAAAAAACACAGAATATGCGCCACAAAGGTGACACCAAGTTCCATTTCTCGTAACATACAGTGTCGGGTCAAGTTCGCCATCCACAATACTTTTAAGCAACCACTCGCCATACTGGACCTTGTTTTCCTGTCAGCTGGAATTAATGGCTGGATAGGGCCTACGCAAAACGCGGCAGGTTTTCAGATGTAAAGACTTTAGTACCAGATGACAAGATGTTCGTTTAACACTTCTCTGTTGTGAAAGCCGTGTGACAAATTACTTCTGGCTAGCAATAATGTACATAATGTTTACAACCGCTTCCAGAGTAGGAACTGAACGCTTGCAGTAACATTTCAAATTAGAGTCGTCGCCACGGGACTCCCATTTTGTTATCACTTTCTGAACACTGCTTTTTGCAGGCATACTGGACTTTGGGAATTATTCATGAAAAAAATTCATGGATTTTCTTAAGTAAACCAGCACAGATGTAAGCTTCGACTACATGCGTCGTTCCATTGACTGAATACGCCATACTGTACGTGAATAACTCATATAACGACGAGAAGACGCTCATAGCACTTTCAAGCAATAACAAGCTGTCGTTTGATGAGGCGAGATAGTAACAGTAGAATGACAATGCGTTGCTTACGAAATGGTGCTTAGCTCATCTTTGAGGATTTCACTTAGTTATGAGGCGGTGCAAGCAGAGGTGTCAAATAAAGTCAAACTTTTTGGTGACAACATCAACAAACTGGTCTGTCGTTGAGAGAAATGTGTTCGTGACTGTGTTGAGAAATAAATATCTAGACACGAAGAATAAAGATGCAGTATGATAATAAAGTTTGTTTTATTTAAAAAGCCTTAAGATTTTTCACATAAAAAATTCTGAGCCATTACCTTTCATCATGCCCTCGTACATCTTTTATTTGTGTGTGAAATCTTATGTGACTTAACTGCTAAGGTTATCAGTCTCTAAGCATACACACTACTTAACCTAAATTATCCTCAGGACAAACACACACACCCATGCCCGAGGGAGGACTCGAACCTCCGCCGGGACCAGCCGGACAGTCCATGACTGTAGCGCCTAAGACCGCTCGGCTAATCACGCGGGGCCGTACATCTTTGTTCAATAGACTTCTATAAATTGCCCGGTGGAGCGTATGCCCTATTAGAACGATATGCGGCACATGTCTAAATTTTCCGAACTCTAGTAAAATTGGAAATAGAAATCTTGGGCATAAAGTATAGTTACAATGCTTTTATGTTCCATTTTGTTTAAGGCGACGTTTCAAAATGGCTCTGAGCACTATGCGACTTAACTTCTGAGGTCATCAGTCGCCTAGAACTTAGAACTAATTAAACCTAACTAATCTAAGGACATCACACACATATATTCCCGAGGCAGGATTCGAACCTGCGACCGTAGCGGCCGCTCTGTTCCAGACTGTAGCGCCTAGAACCGCACGGCCACTCCGGCCGGCTAAGGCAACAGTTACCTGCAATATTTGTAACACTACACTATACATCGGAAAAGCTAATATTTAGTATAAACATTGGTATTAAAGAGAATGAATGAGTATGTCTTAGTCCTAATATTCTACTGTTATAGATGCTTTTGCACACTATTTTTTATTAGCTGGTGATTTCGAATTTTCTGACTGATGTCCTTTAGCAACTCGTTAAACATTTTTGCACGAGAATGTAAAACTCCATTCTGAAACCTAAACACATAATCCACATGACAATTATTCCCACTTCTACTGTTGTGGTTGTGCATCATCCAATTCATTGTAAGTTCACTCCCATTCCTAACCATAAATACTGTTAGGCAGTAAATGTACTTGCATGTGAGCGTTTGAATCCTAGGTTCACTGAAGAGGCTGCCACGAAGTGCGAAGCTACCTCAGCTATCGACTCACTGATCACTTCCGTAAACACTTTTACGATCTTGCCCCAGTAGGTTGTGTGTCATAGATCAGTATTATGATAGTAGAGGAAATATGTGACCCTAGGAATTTAAACGATGTGACAGAAGTTTACCACTAATACACGGCGTTGCCTTGAGGTTCGGCGTTGAACTACCGTACCCATGTCAATAATTGCCTTGTCCCATCATTGTTAGAATTCTGCATCTAACAATAATTGCCTACAAACACTTCTCCCATCGTAACTGATAGACTGAGCTATTTTCTGGTACGAGACAATGACGTGCCATATCCAGGCGAATTTTGCGTAGCAGACTAACGTCTCGTTCAAAGAAAAACTTAGAATTTATTATTTCTTTATTCAACTCGTTAATAAATTCATTTATTTATTTTGTGCGTCACTTCATGCAAGAACTGGCAGTTGACAATCAACGTTAACAATTTTAGCGTTGCGCATGAACAAGTCGATAGAGTCATTAATGTTTGTTACACGTTTGGTTGCCAGTCATTAGAAGCAATAACAAACGTTAAGGACCTAGAACGCATTCGGAGTGATTTTAAAAAGTGCGACCACAACATGAAATAAGTTGAGCGAAAGGCAGATACCAGATTGAGTGTCAAAGAATCCTAAGGGATTGTGATACACCCATGAAAGAGGTAATTCACTAAGCCCTCGGTCAACCGAGTCTTCTGTATTTCTCGACTGTCAGGGGCCTTAACCATATATAATTTGTAGAGGCAAGTGTATACAAAGAAGAGCAGCTTGATTCTTAACAGGTACGTTCAGTAAGCGCTAGTGTGTTAGAAAAATGCTTATCAAATTCCAATAGCAGATGCTATAAGAGAGTCATTGTGCGTCACAAAGAAGTCAGGGTCTTCTGGAGTACAAATTTAGATGTAAATGGTCGGCAAAATTTCTCCTCTGTGGCAGTAGCAACTTAAAATTGTCTTCTCTTCTCGCTCTCACCCTCTCCATCCTTGACATTCTCTCCCCCTCTCTCGTAGTCTCTGAATAATTATTTTAAGTAATTCGAAAAGGCCAGAGTTGACTACAAACCTAATGACGGACGTTGCAATAATTGCAAAAGTAAGCAGTCAATACCAGATAGCAACCTCAGTTTTCTTATGGATAAGTAATGGCAACTAGTTGTATAAAAAAAAGTCAAGTCACGCACTACTTCTGAATCATTCATTATTATTATCAAGTTGTCCACACCTTAACTCTTAAATGTTACATCCGTAGACGATTGGTTTTTGTTAGAAGAACGTATTATGCCATATGAATTCAACTACTTTCGGCGTGGTATTCTCGAGCTTACAGGAATTTTTCTCGGTCAAAAATGTTGCAGTTAAAACATGCATATTTTAATTAATTAGCAGCGTACTTAAAATACGTAATCCCTGTGCGTAAATACTGTAACTGATATGAGTACTATATATTATAAATGAGTACCTCGTCCAGACCATGAAGGCCTAATGGGTGCCTACCGGCCGCCATGTCATCCTCTACTTTGCTGCGTTATGCCGTTGAGGTATAGAGGGGCATGTGGTCAGCACACCGCTCTCTCACAATCCCAGGGTTGAAAAGCAAGTACTGATAGAAAACAATACATGCTACAAAAGAAAGAAACTAGTCCGTAAGGACGTAAGATTAGGAAACAAAGGTGTTCATTTTATCAGTTACTCAGCAAACAGGGGAAGATGTGAGGTGCGTATTAAAAGAAAAGTACAGTCTAGACCAAACTCAAAGTGTTTATTTTGTGGAATATTTCTTTACTTCGATGAAAATAAAAATATTTTTGCTGAATTCCATTTAATAGTTATGTGATTAACTTCCCGATCACTGATTTGTAGCAATTAAGATTCGTTACTTAGAAGACATGCTGCTAGTGGACCGGACGGTACTCAGAAGTACCGCTTTTGTAAAATAGTAAAAAAATTAAATTACAATTATTTTCTTACTATTAACTGCTGTTATCCATAAAAGCTGGAAGATTTATATGTCTTTTATATTTCAGGCAATAAAGGGTTAATTTCTAAACAATAACGTGTAACACTACTTGGTTGACAGTTAACTTGGTCAGGTTGGGAAAGAAACTGACGCACTGAAGGATATAAAAGAAAGAAGATAAAAGTTAAGCTTCCCGTTGACAACGGGCCATTAGAAAAAGAGCATGACATCGGATTGCGGAAGGACGTCTACCATACCCTTTTCAGGCCGTTACCTCTTCAGGGAGATAATGGAAAACCTCAGTCTGGATAGCGGGGTTGAGATTTGAACACCTGTCTTCCAGTGTGTTAACACTTCGCACGGTTTGTAGGATATAAGCTAATGCCTTGGCGTATTGTATAGTTGTTAGTATTTTCACGAACTGTGTGCCGGATTATCAACATTCTTCGTGAAGCATGCTGGTATACTGGGGGTAGAATTCCTCTTATTGTCTCGGTGTACAGTACAAGGGGTACCTATGTTATCGGAGGGGAGTGACTTGTTGGGGATTAAGGATATGAACAGAGGTGATCTGATGAACTTCGTTGTGCTTCCGGATGTTTAGCCCCTTTGTTGATATCAATCACCAACTCGACTGAACACTGGAAAGCACACCAAAAACAACCTCGTTGAAAAAAAAAAAACCGAACTAAGAGATCATGGGATCGGATGACACCTTGCACTTTTACTGAAGTGCATTACCCCTAGTCACTGGCGGACTGTCTGGTAATCAAGAACTGAACGCCATCACCTTTCTTCCTCTTGGGAACCAAATATCGATGATGGAAGTTCCTACCATCTCCAAGATTCAAAGTGGCTTAATTCGCACGGAGCGCTACAATCATAGCGTGCATTAGCGACCTCGACTACTGATACGGTTTCTAGTAGAACTATTAGATGGGAAGAGATTGCCGGCCGGAGTGGCCGAGCGGTTAAAGGCGCTACAGTCTGGAACCGCACGACCGCTACGGTCGCAGGTTCGAATCCTGCCTCGGGCATGGATGTGTGTGATGTCCTTAGGTTAGTTAGGTTTAAGTAGTTCTAAGTTCTAGGGGACTTATGACCACAGCAGTTGAGTCCCATAGTGCTCAGAGCCATTTGAACCATTTGGGAAGAGATTATACGAGCGGAAAGCAGCGCAGGCCGGGCCAGGCCAGGCTAGGGTAGGCTGTCTACATCTTACCGAACACTGCAGTGAGAAGCTCTTTGGTTTCTTAGAACATCAGGTTAGCTCGTAAGAGCAATTGTCATACTAATATCTAGGCTTATGCTAACAGTACTAAATACGTAGCGTATTAAGCCTTGGGACTGTTCTGACTGCTGTCTATGAGACAGTACGAGGAGCGATTTATGATCGTGGGACATGCGAACAATATGTCGCCAGTCTGTGCAAGCGTTATTACCAGTAGATGAATCCTGATGTTACCACTGCTTCGTTATTCAAGCAGCACCTTAACTGGCACCATGAAGCTAGGTGGACCCCTTTCCAGACCTCAAAACCTCAGAAAAAGTCCCGGGTTCGATTCCCGGACGGTTTGGGGATTTTCTCTTCCCGGCAACCGGGTGTTTGTGTTGTTCCCATCATTTCGTCATCATCATCATTCGTGACCGTGGCTAAAACTGGACTGTGGAAAGACTGTGACATTGTACGGGTGCTGATAACCGCGCAGTTGAGCGCCCCACAAACCAAACATCATCATTATCATCAGAAAAATGTGAGAAGATAACAGGAATCGTACCCCGATCCTCCCGCACCGAAGATAGCGACACTAATTAGCTTTTTTATTTCTGCCTCTATATCCGTTGTTTTTTATCAGCAATTCTGTGCGGCTGTCGCATGATATCTCTCAAATTCCATCGATGAAAACTTTATTTAATTTTTTTGTTGCAGACCGAACAAATGGCTCTGAGCACTATGGGACTTAACTACTGAGGTCATCAGTCCCCTAGAACTTAGAATTACTTAAACCTAATAACTAACCTAAGGACATCATACACAACCATGCCCGAGGCAGGATTCGAACTGTGACCGTAGCGGTAGCGCGGTCCAGACTGTAGCGCCTAGAACCGCTCGGCCACCGCGGCCGGCCAGATCGAACACACTGAGCTACCGTGCGAGCATAATTTGTTAGTCAACAACAAGTGGCGTACCCAAGCGGATATCCATCTAAGTACTTAACTTCGATATCTGACGAGAACTTGGTAATCAACAAGGCAACGCCGTTGGCAACTGTTCGGCTAAAGAAGTTACTGTTAATAACATTCAAACTGTTTAGTAAAATTTTGTCATACTAATAAGAGTATGTAAAAGCCAGCAAGGGGTGTTTAATCATGGTTTTATTTGAATGCAATGCGAGGTCTCCTAGATTTAATGTTACTTCCACAAAGAAAGGCGATCCAAAAGTTTGCGTTCGAATGCAATACAGCCCTGAATCGGTACGCCAATAACGCAGAATCGCCCTGAGCATCCCTTCAACTAACCAGGTTGAAGATATCCGTTTGGTGAAACACCGTGTCCTGCAGCCTGATGAGGTCCTTAATTGCCTGCTGCACATCCTCGTACGACAGGAATCGTCGGTCCTTCAAGGTCTTTCCTAAGAGACTGAAGGCGTGATACTCGCATGGGGAGAGATCAGAACTCAATAGGCCGGGGACTCGGAGTCCTTCCTAATTGAGCTCGCGTAACTTCTGCGTTACATTTGTGATATGGGGACGTGCGTCATCATTAAGCTGCAGCATCCCTTGTCGCATTTTCCAGGACGTTTCGCTTTAATTGCCCCGTATACTTTCTACATTCTCCGATGGATGTGTACCGGTGTTTGTCCTTCGGCAGTCAAGGAAAGAATAACAACACGTTGGTCCTGTTTGGACGCGGTTGGTAATAACGCCGCCACAGTATTTCCGCATTTACCGCACGCACGTCGGAGAGCCACGATTGCCACACAAATCCCTTACCTTCATGTCGGTGCTTGAATACCCGTCGGAGTGGCGCTACGTTGCATGTACGCTGCAGCAACGCCATCAAACGGAAACTTTTTGATCCCCTTATAAATATTTGCTGGATTGGTTGGTTGACTTGAGGGTGAGTACCAAAGAGCGAGGTCATCGTTCCCATGGGATTAGGGAAGGAGGGGGAAGGAAGTCGGCCGTGACCTATCAAAGGAACCATCCTGGCATTTGCCTGAAGCGATTCAGGGAAATCACAGAAAACCTAAATTAGGATCGTCGGACGCGGATTTGAATTGTCGTCCTCCCGAATGTGAGTCCAGTGTCCTACCATTGCGCCACCTCACTCGGTTATGTGCTAGAATAAAACTTTGTGACACTTCTGTTAATCTTTTCGTCACTGTGCAACGACTCGCTTGTAAAACTAAATGTACACTCTAAGACAAAAAAAGGACGCCCCACGAAGTAATCATCCGAATGGGACGGAAATCGGTAGATGTGAAGTATATGTACAGACAAACAAATGATTAGAATTTCATTAGCAATAAGTGATTTATTCAAGAAGAAGACCTTCTCAAACTGAGCCCTTATGCAAGCAGTTATTGGGTTTGGTGTTGATTGATAGGGTGGTTGGATGTCCTCCTGAGGGATATCGTGCCAAATTCTTGGGGAAGTAGATCTTAAAAATACCGATTTGGTTGTAGGGCCCTGCCCATAATGTTCCAAATGTTCTCCAACCTGGGAGAGATTCGGCGACGTTGCTGGCAAAGACGGGGTTTGGCAAGCACGAAAACAAGCAGTAGAAACTGTGGCTGTGCGCCGGCGGACTTTATCTTCCTGAAATGTAAGCCCAGGGTGGCTAGCCATGACGGGCAAAAAAAAAAAACGGGGCGTAGAGTATCGTCGACGTACCGCTGTGCCAGTTTTGGGTGCCGCGGACTGCAGCCAAAGGGGTGTAGCAGCCCAGGCAATCACTCCTGGTTGTCGGGCTGAATGCTGGGCCACACTCAGGTTGGTATCCCATTGCTGTCGGGCGTCTGCAGACACGTCATCGCTGGTCATCGGTGCTCAGTTCGAAACGGGTCTCCTATTAATGGGTCTTGTGATCACTGAAGAACCAGTTGCACGTCGGATCGATGATAATGATGAATCTGGCCCTTTGAGTGCCTGCTCAGTCCTCACATTCGTCGTCTCTCTAGGTCGACGGCTCCCTTCTTGACGCTGTGTTCGGCCATGGTTCACCCATTGCTACCAACATCGCTGGATAGTGGCGTCACTCCCACTCAGATGTAGAGGGATTCGCCAATTAATCCAACCGGCTGCTGTGAGCGCAAATACATATCCTCTCTCATATGCTAACATCTGCGTATATTGTTCACGAGCCGGCCTGCGATGCATAGTTACTGTCCAGCTGAATACGCAGAATGAAATTCGCAAAGATTTTGTGCCCTGGTATCGACATGTCCCCTGTTTACTCTCCTTGCCAGCTGTGCTGTGAAATTGCGCTGCGGTGTCACACTTTCATCCACTGGACGCCAATTTTGCGTTTTCCGTCAAAACCTGTATGAATATCAATTTGTGACTACTTTGCGTCGTGTTTTCTTTTTTCTCTTCTTAGGGTGTAGTTTGTAATACGGTAACTTCAATAAGTGCTTTGTCTGATAACTATGGTCGAATGGTAACCATAAAGTATTCCTACTGGAACACTCCACCTCGAGTGTTTCAAAAGATTTGCAACTTTCAGTCAGGGACAGATTTCTGCAGGCATCTGTTTCATATACCTTCGTGATTATAATTCACTGAGGGCGCAGAAGCACGTGTTTTACATCAGTGTGACTGATTCCAACGTGTTACTGTTGCTGTACTTGAACGTCGCTGTTATTCTTTTACACTAAATTTTCATGCTTTTCATCTAGCATCGGTTCTGACTGATAAAAAACATCCGTAGCAAATAAAATCATAAAACGCAGAAATCAACAGATTGATCACTTTTAATTCTCCTGATAGGCTGCTACCTGCTCATCGTCGCTGACTATGTGCGTGTGCCCACTCCTTGCCGTAAGATCGCGCGGAACGGCGCCGGCAGCCAACGGCCGTCTGCGAAGTCGCAGCCGGTTGTCCTTGGGTCAGGTGATTACCGGCCACGACTTCCCAGCTCTGCCATCATCGCTCGAAGCATTTCAAATTTTTTAATCGAACGCTACCACTTTAACGGTACCTGGCGCTATGCGTTTTTCTCCTAATTATTGACAACAGGAGACTGCAGAAACTATTGTCCATACAAAGCGGAGTAATCTAGCAAATTCATTCACTACTTTCAACAAATTGTTGTTCTTCCGATTCTTCATGTGAGCCGATTCCTCATGTGAGAAAGTTGATTCGCAGCTATATACTCCCTTAAAAGTTGAAGAGCGGGTAGTGCGAGAAATAGCTTGACTTTCTCGTTAGCTAAGGAAAGAATGGCTAAAAAGAAGAAACGCAACAAAAATACACTGCTCTGATAGGAGACTGACCAGGAAACGTAACATACTATCAACAAGGCGCAAATGAATGAGAGTGTGGGAGCATATTTCCAGAGGTCTCCCAGCCTCACATAGGGAGTTGGACAGCATAAGGCGTGAGGTCAACGCGACTTCAGTGTCAACGTAACACGAGGCAGCTGAAGGAACGGGAAAAGAAAGTGTGTGTCAATCAGCGAACGGTTACTGTGTACTGTGGTGGTGTTCTTCGTTAATTACAACATGGCCTGGAAACAAATTTGGATGACTTCACACAGAGAAGAACCGTCGCGAAACTGGAAGAAATGTGACGAGTGTAGCTCAAGAGTTTGGTATTGCTTAACAGTATTGTTTCACGTGGGCGGGCCGACATGTTGACAAGGTTGTTTCTATTATACTGCAGAAGTTTTTCTGGAAAGCCCGTACACATATTCCATACAGTTCCGATCTCTCCCAATCTATTTTCGTATTTTTAGAGCCCTGAAAAAAGACATTCGTAGCCCTCGATTTGCTTCGAATGAAGAGTTACACGCCTGGGTACAAACACGATTCCGTAGGCAACCGCAAACATTTTTCCATGAAGGCATTGACGGTCTTGTCTCACAGTGGGATAAATTTATGAACAGTTTACTTACTTCTTAGGACTCTGTACCTCAACTGGTGAAAACGAAACCCTCGTAGGATTATTTTGCTGTCCGTCCGTCTGTCTGTCCGACTTTTCAGAACCGCTTTTCTCAAAGGTTCAAATTTATATCACATGTTAAAGTCTCCGGTCCCTTGGCGATACAAAAAAAGTGAAGCTTCTAAGTCTATACAATCAAGAGATAGAGCCATTTATGCCACATATTTTGATACTCGCAAACTCAGTCATCTAAACGTCCAGGGTACTTCAGGTTAGTCTAGAATCAAGTTCTTCCAGGACAAGTCCCTCGCACATAAAATAAAAAATACATGGACGCGAGCTCGGAAACGCTTTATTTCGGCTCTTCAGGGTTCAGTAAGAACAGAAAAACACCTGAACGGAATGTACCAAAATCCCCCATGAAACCCTCTCTTACACGAAACTTTCGAAGTACCTACCCTCTTGGGTACGTCTGGTTAAATTGCATATCTTAGATTCACTGCCAGGCTATTGTATTTCATTTCAACGAAGGTAACATTGACAAGCAACTGAAGTCATCGTCTTGCTTACACGTAGCATCACGACTTGGCGAGCCCAGCTCCTAGTGTCCGTGACGAATTTGGCATCCGATACAGTGGAAGGGGAATATACATAAATCCAAAATCGTCAGATTCGCTTTTGTTGTATGGATTCGCGTGTGGTATTGACGTTTCAAATGGTTCAAATGGCTCTGAGCACTATGGGACTTAACTTCTGAGGTCATCAGTCCCCTAGAACTTAGAACTACTTAAACCTAACTAACCTAAGGACATCACGCACATCCATGCCCGAGGCAGGATTCGAACCTGCGACCGTAGCGGTCGCGCAGTTCCAGACTGTAGCGCCTAGAACCGCTCGGCCACTCCGGCCGGCATTGACTTCGCACTGAACATATGTGTCGGGGGATATTTCCCGATCGAAGGTAGCCGGGAGGACAAAGATTGAAACAATTTTTCGTCGTTTTAAGGAGCGTAAGGCGTTTAAGCTTGCAATATGGCGACTGTGGGAGGGCTAAGATCGACGAGGTGGCTGCAACAGCAGCAGGCAGTTCTTCATGAAACTGATGGCCCGGATGTCTGCGTAAGATAGCAGCAACAGGTAATGTTGACCACATAGCTAGATGGCAAGTGTTACACGATAACCTCTAACATGCATACCATTTTCAATGTATGCAGGCGCTATCAGCGTCTGTCTCTTTTATACGGATACACTTCTGCAAATGGTTTACTCGATAATGTGTCAACCCGATATTTTTGTTCAGCTTTGCTGTTCACGGATTAGGCATCGTTATAAAATGATCTGATTGCAGAATTTTCACAACCAGCGCAAACGGGTTGACGTGAGGCCTCACGCAACTGTACCAACAAAGGTTTTCTGTCAGTGTTTGAGCTGGTATTCCCGGTAATAATAGGGCGTCATGTTATTCCATCCTGACTCAATTGACGAACTGCTATTACGAATTACGGTTTTCGTAAAGCGATTAAATAGCAGTTTTGGAGCTGCGGCTATAGTTGTCAGATTTCCTCTTCTACAGTCGAGTTTTTCTCCCATGTAAACGCTTGACCGTTTCTGCAACGATCCCGTGTTGTCAGGCTCCGTATTATTTTCATAATGTCAGCTGATATGGACAGAATGACTTTCATGCATCGAAGGGGGAACAGAAATATTAGGCTGAACTAGAAATTATTTGCCTCCCATATTTAACTGAAGAGAAGCACTCATAGTTTTGACTAAATAGGGAGTTGGAACAGCTGATTTCCAGAGATAATTTGTGTGAAACAGTTGTCGAGTGGAAAACCGATATTTTACCGGGCTAGAAAATTACATTCATCGTCGCTGAACGCCCGTAACCCACAGATTCACACCTAACATGTAAACACTACAGTTTCCGAATTTAGTTTGTCTCTTGCGGAATTAGAATCACATGTGATCACAGCAAATGTTTAACTGAAGAATGAGCTACCTGTTCTGGTAGATGATGTGCCTTTATCACTGTTACGAAATATGTTGAGGGCATGTTGAATAATAATGCCTCCGAATTTTTTATGTGTAAACTCTTAAAGCTTTTTAAATAAAGCAAACTTTATAAATGCTGCATCTTTATCTTTCACGGCTGCATATTTGTTTCTCAGCATAGTCATCCTGACGACCAACACAGTTCTCCCAAAGAGACCCCAGCCTGTGGATGCCGCCACTTCGTTGATGCAGTCGCAGCCTCACCTCTATTTGCACCGCTTCATCATTATCGAAATGAAGTCCTCGAAAGGTGTTCTTTTAAGTTTTGGAAACAGATAAAAATCGGTTGGAGCCAAGTTGGGACTGTACGGAGGATGATCGATGACGATGAACCTGACGCATCGGATAGTTGCAGGTGTCCCAGCGCCGTGTGTGGTCAGGCATTGTCATGCTGACGTAGAGGATGCTCCATGTGCGGACAACTTTTGGAATTTGTGATTTCAGTTTTCTCACGCACCGACATAGTTATGTTACACACTGTCATGTTACACGCTTCAGTTCGTAGCCCTCTAATGGCAGAGGGTTGCAACTTGCGCCACCGAAGTAGGAAATAGGCATGACGTGGAATGCCTCAAGCGATATTGAGAACAGAGTAAAAAAATTCGCAGGCATTACATTTCAGCACGCACTCGTACTATTAGGTCATGCACGATCGAGCGCCTCTGCATTTGAGGGCTAATGTCCTTAAGAATCTAAATAACAGATTCCGTGGCAGATGGATGGAAAGATATGGACCAGTTTCTTGTCCTCCGCGTTCTCTTGGCGTAACGCTACTAGATTTTAATTTATGGAAGTATTTGAAAGCTCTATCGTATCGACCCCGGGTACAAAATGCTAAGTATCTCCCTGTCTGTATAGGGGGAAGCTGCTAAACCATACTCAGTTCTCCATGCAAACGTTAACGCATCTGGGAGATGGGGGTCATTTCGAGAGTTGGCCATCATGAAGGAAAGTGGTATGCTGTTCAATTCTAATCGTATGTGTTTCCCAGGAGTAAGTGTTATAAAGAGTTATAGAAAATGATTGCTAACCTGGAAATAAACCGTTTCCGGATTCATGTCCATATCACAATGTATCTTGAAAGTTCAGTGGCACATTTTTGTTACACGCTGTACGTCTCTTTTGTGATACCCAATGAGTAAGTAAATAAATAAGACCGATAGTGCACACGACTTGTCTCATAGAGGTAGGGTAAGGTGACCCCAAGGCGACAGAAATAACTAACAAAATCACCGAAATCCCTTGATTGGAGAAATGGAACACTTATGAAAATGGGAAAAATCGTAACTTTGGTAAGAGGTGAAACGTCACACCTCCTGCAAACGCTGCTGAAAATTACAGTATGTCTGGGACCATTGCAAAACCAGTATCGTAGACGTCTTTGATAATTAAAAACAAAAGAACGAAACATTGTGCGTCTACTTCCGTGGAGGGCGGAGCGATCCTCTGATTGGTGGAAACCGGGTGAGCCTAGATCGTGCGCCGAAGCGTGGGCTCGCGCTGGCATTCCAGTCACGGCCCTGCTGGGAGGGAAAGCAGGCTTGTCGCGAGCTGGTACGCCGTTAAGCCTGTCCCCCAGGGTCCGCTCTGCGAAAACAGAGAAGCGCTGAGGCGTGTACACAGCGCTACGCATGCGTGTTTTCAGCACTGCGGAAGTGCTGCCAGCACAACAGCTGCGCATGCCTCGTGTATAGCTACCGTGACGAATTGATGTCCGCTTCGGAGCTGAGTTGATAGTCATGGGTCACACTTCTTAAACAGTTTCGTGTTTGAACTATTTCTTTCAAGGTACTGATAGCTACCGTTTCCTTCAAATGTCTGTAAAGTATGAAACAACACACATCTACGTGTAAAGTTTCTGCCCCAATGTACGTGCTTGGTTGTAAGCTTACGTATCCTTTGTCGCAATTACTCAACAATATTGCTTAGACCGTGTTTGCACAAACATAGTGTATGGACACACTTTATTTTTGCCGATATTCACAGCTTTTGGACTACGGGACTTTTGAAGCCACGGATGGCAACTCAAAACCAACACGAATAAGTCCGAACATAAACACCGTAATTGAGATCTTCTTATGTTTATTAATCGATCTTATCCCTCCCTCGCCCCCCCCCCCCCAAACCGGCCCCGCCCTCCCCGCCATTAAAAGAAACCGAAATCCACAACTTCTAGTCGATATTTCGTCCAGGGTGTTTGTGTATTCTTCATTTTCAGCATGAATTAGGATTGCTGCCATGTGGCTGCCATCAGTATTGGTGTAATATCATTGCTTAAAACAAAAATATAGTGCCATCGGAAGTGACAAACTGCTTGTCGGACCAATCAAGGCTATTCTGTAACAGACCAACCCAAACAGATCCTGTAACGGTGGCTTGTGAGTTATTACGAAGTGTCTTTTAACTCAAATTATCTTTTATGTTTTCAGCTTATGTGGAAGATGTATTTATAAACATAAAAATCTTGGGTCTTTGAGAGACAGCAGGTTCTGATCGCATGCAGATCATGTTTATAATACACGTGTAGTGGTTGAGTTGAGTTGACATGGAACAGAAGAGCTTAAAACATGCACAACTTACTAACTCAATTACTTCATAAGTATTTGTTCGTGCTCACGTTCCAGGCTGGGTAGGAATGGTTCATAGAGACTGTTACACACTTTTTGAGATTCAGTAAACGCTAGCGACGTTGTCCATTATGTTTGAAGAGGAAACAACATACAATTAGGACTGATAAGAGTAAATACATGTAAATGAAGTGTGTAAAAGGCGAATAATTCAAGCAATTTTATGTTGTAACCGAAAGAGTTTGTTACGTTGCCTCAGAACCAGCTTTTACTACGTGAAAAGTGATGATGCGATGAACAAAGAGCAATCGCTTATCTGCTGTCGCGGTGCTTGTAGTCATTGTTAGGTTGATAGAAAGAGCGGAGTACTCATCACAGGCGTCGCAACGAGGCATCGTTTCGGCCTGTCCGATTCCTGGTTTGATCTCTCTGGCTGCACACTGTGTGGGACTGCGTTATTCCAGACGCGTATAAAGCTGATGCTGCACTCCTGTGGCCTGCCAAGTGTCCGTTGTTTAACACGAGAGAGCGGCCTGAAGGGCGGCTGTGTGGGCACCTTGCTCACTGTTTGCACATAGGCCGCGTCAGCTGTAGACGTGTGTCTGTTTCTTTATAACCCTACTTGGCCGAAATGACACTATGACAGCAGCGTACGTTTACAATTGTTGACGGAGGGAAAATCTTTCTTAGTGGTGGCAGAAAATAAAAACACAAAACGCAGGACAACTCGTACTTACCTCTCTCGGATCATCCTTAAACCGCGTTTCTTGGAGGAGTCTTTTGCGCCCCTTTTGTGGCTGCGCCCTTAGCTGGGACCTGTCTCGTCTCTCCCTCCCTACGGCCCTGCGTTATTCACACAGTAATTACACGACGTAAATGATAAAACCTAGCACGTTGTCAAAAGGCAGAGTTTCGATGACAGCGGCGAGAGGGCTCTCTTCACAGTAACCTTCGCGAGTTGTCAAAGTGCACTGCTTACGACACGGCCGCACGTCATCCTCTAGTGGGTAGCGTCGTTGCCTATGGATTGCGGGATCCTGGGTTCTGTTCCCAGCTGGAATAGAGATTTTCTTCGTTCAGGAACTGGCTTCTTGTGTTTGACCTAATCGTTTGATTTCATCTTCATCACGAAGATACACAAGTCAATGAACTATCGTCAAATAGAAAGACTTCCACCAGGCGGTCTAACAACCCCAGACGGGGTCTCCCGGCCAATAATACACTCCTGGAAATGGAAAAAAGAACACATTGACACCGGTGTGTCAGACCCACCATACTTGCTCCAGACACTGCGAGAGGGCTGTACAAGCAATGATCACGCACAGCGGACACACCAGGAACCGCGGTGTTGGCCGTCAAATGGCGCTAGCTGCGCAGCATTTGTGCACCGCCGCCGTCAGTGTCAGCCAGTTTGCCGTGGCATACTGAGCTCCATCGCAGTCTTTAACACTGGTAGCATGCCGCGACAGCGTGGACGTAAACCGTATGTGCAGTTGACGGACTTTGAGCGAGGGCGTATAGTGGGCATGCGGGAGGCCGGGTGGACGTACCGCCGAATTGCTCAACACGTGGGGCGTGAGGTCTCCACAGTACATCGATGTTGTCGCCAGTGGTCGGCGGAAGGTGCACGTGCCCGTCGACCTGGGACCGGACCGCAGCGACGCACGGATGCACGCCAAGACCGTAGGATCCTACGCAGTGCCGTAGGGGACCGCACCGCCACTTCCCAGCAAATTAGGGACACTGTTGCTCCTGGGGTATCGGCGAGGACCATTCGCAACCGTCTCCATGAAGCTGGGCTACGGTCCCGCACACCGTTAGGCCGTCTTCCGCTCACGCCCCAACATCGTGCAGCCCGCCTCCAGTGTTGTCGCGACAGGCGTGAATGGAGGGACGAATGGAGACGTGTCGTCTTCAGCGATGAGAGTCGCTTCTGCCTTGGTGCCAATGATGGTCGTATGCGTGTTTGGCGCCGTGCAGGTGAGCGCCACAATCAGGACTGCATACGACCGAGGCACACAGGGCCAACACCCGGCATCATGGTGTGGGGAGCGATCTCCTACACTGGCCGTACACCACTGGTGATCGTCGAGGGGACACTGAATAGTGCACGGTACATCCAAACCGTCATCGAACCCATCGTTCTACCATTCCTAGACCGGCAAGGGAACTTGCTGTTCCAACAGGACAATGCACGTCCGCATGTATCCCGTGCCACCCAACGTGCTCTAGAAGGTGTAAGTCAACTACCCTGGCCAGCAAGATCTCCGGATCTGTCCCCCATTGAGCATGTTTGGGACTGGATGAAGCGTCGTCTCACGCGGTCTGCACATCCAGCACGAACGCTGGTCCAACTGAGGCGCCAGGTGGAAATGACATGGCAAGCCGTTCCACAGTACTACATCCAGCATCTCTACGATCGTCTCCATGGGAGAATAGCAGCCTGCATTGCTGCGAAAGGTGGATATACACTGTACTAGTGCCGACATTGTGCATGCTCTGTTGCCTGTGTCTATGTGCCTGTGGTTCTGTCAGTGTGATCATGTGATGTATCTGACCCCAGGAATGTGTCAATAAAGTTTCCCCTTCCTGGGACAATGAATTCACGGTGTTCTTATTTCAATTTCCAGGAGTGTATTTACGATCATTTCAGTCATTTCAGTTTTCATCCCCGTATCTCCTACAGTTACTGACCAGATATTCGGTCAGTATACAAGGATTGGACAAAAATATGATAACTCAACGAGAAATGCATGCTTTAACGTAAATGCAGATGCTAGCCAAGCCTGCACGTTGCTCTGTTATATCTGACCACGAACGGCACCCCTGCAATGTCCTCAATACGTTGCAAGCGTCAGTCGTGGTCAGAACAGCGTTTTCTATAGTTGTCAGTACATTACATGGGAGCTAAGTGAATTTTAACGTGGGCAAATTGTTGGTGTTTGGTGTTTCAAGAGATACCATACCATTTATGCAGCACGCAGAGAAAGCGGAAAAGCATCATCCTTTATGTCACAACGCGGACAAAAGAATGTGCTGAGTGATCGTGGCGGACGATCGTTGAAGAGGATTGTGACAGATAATAATAGGACGACAGCTGCAGAGGTGACTGAAGAACTGAATGTCTCACTCCACAACCCTGTCACCACCAAAACAACACGAAGGGAGCTCTAAGCGGCTGGTCCCGGCGGAGGTTCGAGTCCTCCCGCGGGCATAGGTGTGTGTGTTTGTCCTTAGGATAATTGAGGTTAAGTAGTGTGTAAGCTTAGGGACTGATGACCTTAGCAGTTAAGTCCCATAAGATTTCACACGCATTTTTTGGAGCTCTATACGCAAGGAGTTGCAGAATTCCAAAACCATTCGTCACTGATGCAAATGCCCGTAACTGGAAAATGTGGTACCGAAGCCATAATAAATGTGCTGCGAAACAGTGGTAGAAAGTCATTTGGTCGGACGAGTCCTGTTTCACACTGTTTCCAACTTCTGGCAGAGTTTACGTCCGAAGAGTGAAATATGGCAGCGATTCGACGATGATGAGGTAGCAGCCATATATAGTACTATTCCGTGGGTCCCAATGTCAATCTGCGAGATCGTATTACTTCCAAGATTTATGTGACCATTAGGGCTGACCAGGTGCATCCCTTGGTACAGTATGTGTTCCCCAGTGATGACATTGGGTTCCGGGACGACAGGGCCACACAGCTCGCATCGTCCAGGACTGTTTTGTGATCACGAGGATGAAATGTCGAATCTCCTCTGACGACCACAGTTTGCCAGATCTCAATATTATCAAGCCTTTGTTGTCTGCTGGGAGAGAAGGAGGTGTGATCACTATACACCTACATCATCGCTAACGGAACTTGTTACCAGTCTGCAGGTAGGATCTACATCTACATCTACATCTACATCCATACTCCGCAAGCCACCTGACGGTGTGTGGCGGAGGGTACCTTGAGTACCTCTATCGGTTCTCCCTTCTATTCCAGTCTCGTATTGTTCGTGGAAAGAAGGATTGTCGGTATGCCTCTGTGTGGGCTCTAATCTCTCTGATTTTATCCTCATGGTCTCTTCGCGAGATATACGTAGGAGGGAGCAATATACTGCTTGACTCTTCGGTGATGGTATGTCCTCGAAACTTTGACAAAAGCCCGTACCGAGCTACTGAGCGTCTCTCCTGCAGAGTCTTCCACTGGAGTTTATCTATCATCTCCGTAACGCTTTCGCGATTACTAAATGATCCTGTAACGAAGCGCGCTGCTCTCCGTTGGATCTTCTCTATATCTTCTATCAACCCTATCTGGTACGGATCCCACACTGCTGAGCAGTATTCAAGCAGTGGGCGAACAAGCGTACTGTAACCTACTTCCTTTGTTTTGGATTGCATTTCCTAAGGATTCTTCCAATGAATCTCAGTCTGGCATCTGCTTTACCAACGATCGACTTTATATGGTCATTCCATTTTAAATCACTCCTAATGCGTACTCCCAGATAATTTATGGAATTAACGGCTTCCAGTTGCTGACCTGCTATTTTGTAGCTAAATGATAAGGGATCTATCTTTCTATGTATTCACAGCACATTACACTTGTCTACATTGAGATTCAATTGCCATTCCCTGCACCATGCGTCAATTCGCTGCAGATCCTCCTGCATTTCAGTACAATTTTCCATTGTTACAACCTCTCGATACACCACAGCATCATCTGCAAAAAGCCTCAGTGAACTTCCGATGTCATCCACCAGGTCATTTATGTATATTGTGAATAGCAACGGTCCTTTGACACTCCCCTGCGGCACACCTGAAATCACTCTTACTTCGGAAGACTTCTCTCCATTGAGAATGACATGCTGCGTCCTGTTATCTCGGAACTCCTCAATCCAATCACACAGTTGGTCTGATAGTCCATATGCTCTTACTTTGTTCATTAAACGACTGTGGGGAACTGTATCGAACGCCTTGCGGAAGTCAACAAACACGGCATCTACCTGGGAACCCGTGTCTATGGCCCTCTGAGTCTCGTGGACGAATAGCGCGAGCTGGGTTTCACATGACCGTCTTTTTCGAAACCCATGCTGACTCCTACAGAGTAGATTTCTAGTCTCCAGAAAAGTCATTATACTCGAACATAATACGTGTTCCAAAATTCTACAACTGATCGACATTAGAGATATAGGTCTATAGTTCTGCACATCTGTTCGACGTCCCTTCTTGAACACGGGGATGACCTGTGCCCTTTTCCAATCCTTTGGAGCGCTACGCTCTTCTAGAGACCTACGGTACACCGCTGCAAGAAGGGGGGCAAGTTCCTTCGCGTACTCTGTGTAAAATTGTATCCCATCAGGTCCAGAGGCCTTTCCTCTTTTGAGCGATTTTAATTGTTTCTGTACCCCTCTGTCGTCTATTTCGATGTCTACCATTTTGTCATCTGTGCGACAATCTAGAGAAGGAACTACAGTGCAATCTTCCTCTGTGAAACAACTTTGGAAAAAGACATTTAGTATTCCGGCCTTTAGTCTGTCATCCTCTGTTTCAGTACCATTTTGGTCACAGAGTGTCTGGACATTTTGTTTTGAACCACCTACCGCTTTGACATAAGACCAAAATTTCTTAGGATTTTCTGCCAAGTCGGTACATAGAACTTTACTACATGGTATATGATTCCCTCTAAATCCATATTGAATGTGTATTATAATAATAATAATGTCGTGTGGCTTATCCATTCCGTGACGGCGTTTTGAATGACAAAGGGTTTGCTACGCCGTGTTAGGCATGGTAATGTGTTTCCCCCTGTATGTTGAGTCATGACTGCTGTGGGTCCGTTTCTTTTCCCATTCCTGACGAAACCGCTTGTTAATGACCTGACATGAACCACGGAAAGAATATTTAAAGACAAGAATCCCCTCTTAATCAAGCAGAATTCTCTTATTCGGATGATGACGTGAGAGGTCCGCGAAACAAACGACCGCGGCCTTGGCGGGTCGTCAGCAGCACATCCCGTCCCACGGCTCCGAGGTCTTGGGAAAGGACATTCTCCAGCGGAGGGCGACCTGCGGTTGATGTCCTGCTGAAGGCTGGTGACTGCTGGTGCAGCGGCTGCGCCCGGCGCCCGTGCATCAGCAGGCGCTGTGTGGCGTTGACTGCTGCACATTGCGCATGCCGCCGCGGTCACAGTTTTCATTGCGTACACGGTGTCCGATCTGGTCACTTCTGTGAGTGACGCAGAAGTCGTATTTTTTGCAGCTACCTGACTTTACAAAATGTTTCTGACTAGACTATACCCCTTGGGATTCTAAAATATTAGACACAATCCAGAAAGTAAAAGGTCATCTACAATCTATACGGAAACCAGGTTTCAGTTTTAAGAATCAGAGGGCATGAACGGGACGAGACAATTGCAAAGAGAGAGAGATGGGGTGGAGAAGTATTGCTCATGTTGTTTATTCTGCTGACAAAGCAAACAGTCCAGCATGTTAAGGATAAATTGAAAAAAAAAGAAGATTGAAGCTCAAAGTAAAGAATAAAAATTTTCAGGTTTGTCGATGACACTGCAATTCTGTTGCCGCGCGGAGTGGCCGCGCGGTTTTCGGCACCTTGTCACGAATTACACGACCCCACCCGCCGGAGGTTCGAGTCCTCCCACGGACGTGGGTGTGTGTGTTGTTTTTATCATAAGTTAGTTTAAGTAGTGTGTTAGTCTAGGGACCGATGACCTCAGCAGTTTGATCTCTCAGGAATTCACACACATTGGAACATTTTTGCAGTTCTGTTACGGACGACGAAGGGCTTGTAAGATCAGTTGAACGGAACGGATAATGTCTTGAAGACAGGATACAAGATGATTATGGATGAAAGTAAGACAATGGCAATCAAGTGCAGCTGAATTAAATCAGCTAATGATGAGGGGATTAGATTAGGAAAAGAACCTCTGACAGTGGTAGATGTGTTCTCTTATTTGGACAGGAAACTAACTGAAGACGGTAAAAGCAAAGGGGATATAAAACATGGAATCACAGTAGCAGGAATAGCTTTGCTGAACTTACGTCGGGTATAAATTTAAATGTTAGAAATTCTTTTCTGAAACTACGTTTCGAAGCCGGCAGGGTTGGCCGAGCGGTTCTAGGCACTGCAGTCTGGAACCGCGCGACCGCTATTGTCGCAGGTTCGAATCCTGCCTCGGGCATGGATGTTTGTGATGTCCTTAGGTTAGTTAGGTTTAAGTAGTTCTAAGTTCTAGGGGACTGATGACTTCAGACGTTAAGTCCCTCAGTGCTCAGAGCCATTTGCACCATTTGCATTTATGTATCGGACGTAGTCTTATATGAGTGTTAAACAGTAAAGATAGGAAGATAACAGAGTTTCAAATGTGGTGCTACGGAATAATGCCGAAGATTAAGTGGGGAAATCGAGTAACTGAATGGAATCGCGGAGGGGGGGGGGGGGGGGGGGGGGGTCAGTAGGGAAGAGCAAATATTTGCAAATAAGATAAGACACATCCTGTAAGGTGCAGTCACACCAGTCTTCAGGCTGATGACAATAACAACAACCGCCTTTGTAAAAACAAGTTTATCTGCTGACTGATTTACAGCTATTGCCATCTTCTTACGCTTGCGTCTGCGTAGCTATGATGTTTGTCACACACCGGCGCGTACAGCGTTACGAATATTCACGCCACTCAGATCTGTGCTGCAAGAAGGGACAACTGGACTTGGAAGATGTTTTTAGCTGACGAAGAGAAGACCTGACCTTCCCCGACCCACCGTTCCTCATCCGACAGAGCCAGCAGCAGTGTATGCCAGTGTGTTCTCACATCTTGAAAAATGTCGATCCTCACTTTTGTTCGACAGCACTGCTCCCAAACTCATACTTCAGGACATTATAACACGTAGGAATTTAAGCCTTGTTAAAGGACTCCTGGCCGTTTCATTTCGATGCTTCATTTTTTTCGAAAAAGATTTCTGTAAAGGAAATGTGTTTTGTACTTCTGACATGATAATTCGTTTGCCCTAAACCTTTTTAAGAGCACGGGGTACTTTATCAGCTCCATATTATATGAAAATCATCACGTGTTTATTTCAAGCACTACTTCTTTTGTATATGGTTTTACATCTTTGTAGTTTATCACAGTTCATGCAGAATACTTTATAAACATTTTGCAGGTATTTTGATCAATTTTCGGCATATTGATGTTTGTAGTAGACAACAACAACAAAATGTAGGCAGAAGATTCTGCACAATGCTTGCTCAAATTCAGGTAGCATTTAATCTCACAATACACCAGATATGTATGGCATTATGGCTATGATACTAAGCGTATTTAATTTCACACATTATGTATATTAACCAGAATTTTTTAAATTTTATACCTGCTTTCTTAAGATATATATTTATTTGTGTTCTATTAGTCCATCTCCTCCTTTCCCTCCCTCTCTCTGTCCATATCCTCTGCCCTCCTCTCTGTCCATCTACTTCTCCCCCTCTCTCTGTCCACCTCTTCCACCCATCCCCCACTATTTCCTCCTGCTCCTCTCCTTTTCATCTATTTGCTCCTTTCCTCCCTCTCCATCCATCTCCTCTTCACTTTCTCTCTCCATTTCCTCTTCCCCATCTCTCTGTCCATTTTCTCCTCACTCGTATCTGTGTTCACGTCCTCCTCCACCCCTCTCGCTATCTCTCCATCTCTTCCCCCCCCCCTCCCCCCATCTTCCCTCTCCACTTATCATTCTCACCATCGTGGGAGGTTGCTGGTTTCCAACCCCACAGTATTTCTTTCCAGATAGTAAGAAATAAGTTTGATGAAACTTGATTCAGATGTTTAGCAATAGTTTTACACATGTGGCTTTGACCACATAGGCACATGTCGCGTATATTTAATGTAGTTCATACATGTGTGTACACATATTTCATTTGTATCTCTAGAAAATTTCGCCCTGCAGTTTCGTTTTCACACAGCTCGAGGTTTATGACGTCGTATCTCCTTAATTACGCGTCATGCAGTGATATAATTTTTCAGGTACATTCAGTGGTATCTGTGAATACTGTTTGCGTAACGTGTCACGAATACAGTTAGTAGCAATGAGGTAATACACTGGTGTCCAGTTTTAAAGCAACAAACCGTTATTTCCCTCACCTTTGTCTAATTCAAGATATAATCATACAAACTGTCAGCGAGAAAACCAACTGTACGATCTTGTTCTGAATGGAAAATGGCATTCCGGTCAACGGACAACCATTCCAATGATCACACCAGGGCACCTATGAAACCAGGAAGTGTTTGCCGGGTAGTCTCAAATCCACAGTCGCTGTGTACACAATCACAGACTGTGCAGTATGGCGCAGAAAAGACGCCTACCAGGCTCTCTGCGGTGGAGGTTCAAAAAAATGGCTCTGAGTACTATGGGACTTAACATCTGTGGTCATCAGTCCCCTAGAACTTAGAACTACTTAAACCTAACTAACCTAAGGACATCACACACATCCATGCCCGAGGCAGGATTCGAACCTGTGACCGTAGCGGTCACGCGGTTCCACACTGAAGCACCTAGAACCGCACGGCCACACCGGCCGGCTCTGCGGTGGAGGGCCATGGGAAAATGGAAGCAGGACAGTCGCAAAGTGACGTGGCCCGATGGCTCAATGTCAATCGTTCTGTTGTTTCTCGGATCTGGGGACAGTTTATAGAGGTCGCAACTGTATCCTGAAGACCAGGGCGGAGTTGGTAACGTGTGACGTCAGAGAGAAAGAACCGTAATTTGGCTGTAAGGGCACGACGGTACCGCCTTAGTACTGCACGGCAACAGGAATCTGGCCTCGCAGCATCCACTGGACGTCTTCTAGCGACGCAAACGGTATACAGAAGGCTTCGGCAGAGTGGCCTTTATTGTAGGAGACCTGCTCTGACGCGCCTTCACAGAAGGGAATATCCAGAGTGGAGTCGTCAACATGCCACCAGTTGATGGTTGGAGTGCTGACACGTAAGTTTCAGATTATCTGTGAATCCAATAATGCTGGCAACTGATGGGTTATGCATGGGTATCGTATCAGCCTGTACCGCATCAAAACAGCCTGAAGATGACGCAATGAAGCGTCCAAATTGGTAGCGACAAAATAAAATAAAATCATAAGGACAGCTGTTGGTGTTTTTATTTTTTGTCACGATAGTAAACGGCCGTTGTCCCAGAGACGTCCTGCTTTTGGATGGACATACAAAATGCCACCAGGACAGTCGAACAGTAGACTAATGTTATTTTAACAGGTGAGTCCCGATTTGTTCTGGAGAGTGATTCCCTATGGATTTACATCTGGAGGGAATGTGTAACAAGATTTCGGGACCCAAACATTGTGGAAAGAGACTGATATCGAGGAGGATCCATAATGGTGTGGACAGGGAGTATCTTTAGCACTCGAACCCCTTTTCATGAAATTGTACGAGTGAGTCGGCAAAGTTTAACTGTTGTCAAGTATTGTAACGAGATCTTGGGACCTCATCTGCGGTTGTTGCGAGGAGCTGTGCGCCCAGACGTCGTATTGATGGGCGATAATGCTCAACCTTATAGAGCATGGGCGGTTGATGTTTTCTGGGAAACGGAAGGTATTGCATGGCGTGGGCTGCTCGCTCTCCAATTTGAACCCCATAGAGCATGTCTGGGATGCATTAGGGAGATGGCTTGTATCACGTCAGCAGCCACCAACCGTTCTCCAACACTGCGAGCAGCTCTGCAGGAAAAATAGGCAAAAATGGCTCTGAGCACTATGGGACTTAACTGCTGTGGTCATCAGTCCTCTAGAACTTAGAACTACTTAAACCTAACTAACCTAAAGACATCACACACATCCATGCCCGAGGCAGGATTCGAACCTGCGACCGTAGCGGTCACGCGGTTCCAGACTGTAGCGCCTAGAACCGCACGGCCACTCAAGCCGGCGAAAAATAGGCGTTATTGCCTCAACAGGAGACTGATGACAGCATGACACATCGTTGTCAGGCTTGTATTGCTGCCAGAGGGGGTCACACCCCATACTGAACACATTAACCAATCGTCGGTATGTGCGTGCAAATCCGGTAAGTTGAAAAAAACAAAGAACATTTTTGTCTACCACTACGGATGTTGCAGTTGTTTACGTTCTGAATTCTTCGCATTGTTTCTACTTTACTATCACTTGTTTCTACTGTTTTGGGGCAAAAGAAAAGCAACCTTACAAAATTTCCGTTTGTTGCTTTAATTTTTGACACCAGTGTAAATTAATACGTCGTGCCTGGTGCGGCAGTTTTACTGCAGGAACGGCGATAATGTAGTAAGCGATAAATTTCTTTTCTCTCCATCATTTGCGGAGGCTGTCAGCGAAAAAAAAGTCTGGTAAGAGTTTGAACTTTGTGTTGCAAGTCACTAAGTGCTCTCATTTTCAGATACTAGACGAATAAAGTCTCGGTATTCACGTGTCGTGGCTTCACTACTGAGTGCAGTACTCGCTCTGTCGTTACGTGTGCACCCGTGTCCCTATAGCGGCGAGTTTGGAACTTCAGAGCTCTTAAAGTAGTGGTTCCCAAACTTTCTGAGACTATTACCCTCAATCTAACGATATTTTAGCTAGTACCCCCCCCCCCCCCCCCCCTACGACTACCGACAACCCTTTTTTGTGTAGAATGATGAAGCGATTCTCAGCGCATCGCGTGTGCTACCCACGTATCCTTCTCAGATAAGAATGTTAACTATCCACATAGAGGGTAGGCACTCGTTTACTAGTCATGCTTTCTCTGCACCACTCCGCTCCTTAACGACATTTGTTCCAAGCACACCCTGCACCCTCATTTCAAATCAACCATGCTGGACTTCTTACTTCTGAACAGACAGAAGTTGAGACAATTCAGGCTGCCAGTGTTTTGTGTCTGACCACTGCGACTAATATTAATAAGTTTATACTTTGTACATAGCTGCTGTTCAGCAGTTGCGGTGTGAATCCTTTTCACCAAATAAAAACCAGTGGTCAGCTGCATTAAAATTTTAATTTCACTTTACTAATTTCAATAGGTTGATACAGGCTTAAAGCGTAAGTAAACAAAAGTCAAATAATGATCGAACGATGAAGATGCTCCACGGAGAATAAGTAAAGATATCAAAAGTTTGTTAAAAATATATATACAATAGCTGAACATCAGAAAACTATCTAAAAGATGTTAACAGCTAATATACAATAGCTGAGCAACAGAAGAATCACATATTTTCGTTAAAGTACAAAAAATGACACATCGCAAAAGATGCACATTTTGGTACTAATTATTTGTAGGACGTATTTATCGTCCTATTTGTATTTGATGTCTGCTTACCTATGGCTTTAGCCTGTATTAAAGTTCTGAAGATAATGGATTAAGTTATTGAAATCGGTGAAGTAAAATTAAAATTGTTGTGCAGCTGCCTGTTGATGTTCATTTGTTGAAGAAAATAATAATAACATTGTGTAGCCCCTACAGTAAAGTGAAAGCCATAGCATAGTAACTGTTGTGTTGTGCTGTCAGTTAGTTTGTCTGTCTATTACGAAGTTAATGGGGAAGCAACTTCCTGCCCGTTGCTGGAGCTACTTACAGGTCAGAAAGACAGTTTCATTACATATTTGAACATACACTGAGGTGAAAAATGTCAAGGGATAGCGATATCACATATACAGATGGCTGTAGTGTCATGCACACAAGGTATAAAACGGCAGTGCATTGGCGGAACTGTCATTTGTTGTCGGGTGATTCATGTGAAAAGGTTTCCGTCGTGATTATGGCCGCACGAGGGGCATTAACAGACTTTGAATTCATAATGGTAGTTGGAGCTAGACGCATGGGACAGTCCACATCGGAAATCGTTAGAGAATTCGATATTCTTAGATCCATAGTGTCAAAAGTGTGTCGAGAATACCAAATTTCAGGCAGTACGTCTCACCACTGACAACGCAGTGGCCGACGACCTTCACTTAACGACCGAAAGCAGTGACGCTTCCCTAGAGTTGTCAGTGCTAACAGACAAGCAGCACTGCGTGAAGTAACCGAATAAATCGACGTTGGACGTACGACGGACGTATCCGTTAGGACAGTGCCGTGAAATTTGGCGTTAATGGGCTGTGGCAGCAGATGACCGTCGCGGTTGCCTTTGCTAACTGCACGATATCGCCAGCAGCAACTCTCCTGGGCTCGGGAGCATGTACGTTGGACCCTAGAAGATTGGAAAGCCGTGACCCGGTCAGATGAGTCCCGATGTCAGTTGGTGAGAGCTGACTCTAGGATTAGAAAGCTGGGCAGACCCCACGAAGCCATGGACCCAAGTTGTCAATGAGGCAATGTGCAAGCTGACGGTGGCTCCACAATAGTGTGGACTGTGTCTACATGGGATGGACTGGGACGCCTGGTCCACCTGAACCGATCACTGACTGGAAATGGTTATGTTCGGTTACTTGGAGACCATTTGTAGCCCTTCATGGAGTTCCTGTTCCCAAAACCTATGCAATTCTTATGGATGACAACGCGCCTTGTTATTCGCGATTGGTTTGAAGAACATTTTGGACAATCCGAGCGAATGATTTGGTCAGCCGGATCACCCAATATGATTGCCATCGAACATTTGTGGGACGTAATCGAGAGGTCAAGTTCATGCATAGAATCCTGCACCAGCAACACTTTCGCAGTTATGGACGACTATAGAGGGAGCGTGGCTCAATATTTCAGCAGGGGAAGTCCAACGACTTGTTTGAGTCCATGCCACGTCGAGTCGCTGCACTACGCCGGGCAAAAGGAGCTCCGACACGATATTAGGAGATATCCCACGACTTTTGTAAGCTCACTGCGTGTGACGTATACATGTCTACTTCTACATCCATACTCCGCAAGCCACTTGACGGTGTGTGGCGGAGGGTACCTTGAGTACCTCTATCGGTTCTCCCTTTTATTCCAGTCTCGTATTGTTCGTGGAAAGAAGGATTGTCGGTATGCTTCTGTGTGGGCTCTAATCTCTCTGATTTTATCCTCATGGTCTCTTCGCGAGATATACGTGGGAGGGAGCAATATACTGCTTGACTCTTCGGTGCAGGTATGTTCTCGAAACTTTGACAAAAGCCCGTACCGAGCTACTGAGCGTCTCTCCTGCAGAGTCTTCCACTGGAGTTTATCTATCATCTCCGTAACGCTTTCGCGATTACTAAATGATCCTGTAACAAAGCGTGCCGCTCTCCGTCGGATCTTCTCTACCTCTTCTATCAACCCTATCTGATACGGATCCCACACTGCTGAGCAGTATTCAAGCAGTGGGCGAACAAGCGTACTGTAACCTACTTCCTTTGTTTTCGAACTGCAACTCCTTAGGATTCTTCCAATGAATCTCAGTCTGGCATCTGCTTTACCAACGATCGACTTTATGTGATCATTCCATTTTAAATCACTCCTAATGCGTACTCCCAGATAATTTATGGAATTAACGGCTTCCAGTTGCTGACCTGCTATTTTGTAGCTGAATGATAAGGGATCTATCTTTCTATGTATTCGCAGCACATTACACTTGTCTACATTGAGATTCAATTGCCATTCCCTGCACCATGCGTCAATTCGTTGCAGATCCTCCTGCATTTCAGTACAATCTTCCATCGTTACAACCTCTCGATATACCACAGCATCAGCCTCAGTGAACTTCCGATGTCATCCACAAGGTCATTTATGTATATTGTGAATAGCAACGGTCCTACGACACTCCCCTGCGGCACACCTGAAATCACTCTTACTTCTGAAAAATTCTCTCCATTGAGAATGACATGCTGCACAATTGGTCTGACAATCCATATGCTCTTACTTTGTTCATTAAACGGCTGTGGGGAACTGTATCGAACGCCTTGCGGAAGTCAAGAAACACGGCAGGCATCTACCTGTGAACCCGTGTCTATGGCCCTCTGAGTCTCGTGGACGAACAGCGCGAGCTGGGTTTCACACGACCGTCTTTTTCGAAACCCATGCTGATTCCTACAGAGTAGATTTCTAGTCTCCAGAAAAGTCATTATACTCGAACATAATAAATGTTCCAAAATTCTACAACTGATCGACGTTAGAGACATAGGTCTATAGTTTTGCACATCTCTTCGACGTCCCTTCTTGAAAACGGGGATGACCTGTGCCCTTTTCCAATCCTTTGCAACGCTACGCTCTTCTAGAGACCTACGGTACACTGCTGCAAGAGGGGGGGGGGCAAAAAAAAATGGTTCAAATGGCTCTGAGCACTATGGGACTTAACATCTGTGGTCATCAGTCCCCTAGAACTTAGAACTACTTAAACCTAACTAGCCTAAGGACATCACACACATCCATGCCCGAGGCAGGATGCGAACCTGCGACCGTAGCAGTCGCGCGGTTCCGGACTGAGCGCCTAGAACCGCTAGACCACCGCGGCCGGCGAAGGGGGGCAAGTTCCTTCGCGTACTCTGTGTAAAATTGTATCCCATCAGGTCCAGTGGCCTTTCCTCTTTTTAGTGATTTTAATTGTTTCTCTATCCCTCTGTTGTCTATTTCGATATCTACCATTTTGTCATCTGTGCGACAATCTAGAGAAGGAACTACAGTGCAGTCTTCCTCTGTGAAACAGCTTTGGAAAAAGACATTTAGTATTTCGGCCTTTAGTCTTTCATCCTCTGTTTCAGTACCATTTTGGTCATAGAGTGGACGTTTTGTTTTGATCCACCTACCGCGCTGACATAAGACCAAAATCTCTTAGGATTTTCTGCCAAGTCATTACATAGAACTTTACTTTCGAATTCATTGAACGCCTCTCGCATAGCCCTCCTCACACTACATTTCGCTTCGCGTAATTTTTGTTTGTCTGCAAGGCTTTGGCTATGTTTATGTTTGCTGTGAAGTTCCCTTTGCTTCCGCAGCAGTTTTCTAACTCGGTTGTTGTACCACGGTGGCTGTTTTCCATCTCTTACAATCTTGCTTGGCACATACTCATCTAACGCATATTGTACGATGGTTTTGAACTTTGTCCACTGATCCTCAACACTATCTGTACTTGAGACAAAACTTTTGTGTTGAGCCGTCAGGTACTCTGAAATCTGCTTTTTGTCACTTTTGCTAAACAGAAAAATCTGACTACCTTTTTTAATATATCTATATACGGCTGAAATTATCGATGCAGTAACCGCTTTATGATCGCTGATTCCCTGTTCTGCGTTAACTGTTTCAAATAGTTCGGGTCTGTTTGTCACCAGAAGGTCTAATATGTTATCGCCACGAGTCGGTTCTCTGTTTAACTGCTCAAGGTAGTTTTCAGATAAAGCACTTAAAAAAGTTTCACTGGATTCTTTGTCCCTGCCACCCGTTATGAACGTTTGAGTCTCTCAGTCTATATCCGGCAAATTAAAATCTCCACCCAGAACTATAACATGGTGGGGAAATCTACTCGAAATATTTTCCAAATTATCCTTCAGGTGCTCAGCCACAACAGCTGCTGAGCCAGGGGGCCTATAAAGACATCCAATTACCATGTCTGAGCCTGCTTTAACCGTGACCTTCACCCAAATTGTTTCACATTTCGGATCTCCGTCAATTTCCTTCGATACTATTGCACTTCTTATCGTTATAAATACGCCTCCCCCTTCACTGTCCAGCCTGTCTCTCCGGTATACATTCCAATCTGAGTTTAGGATTTCATTACTGTTTACGTCTGGTTTCAGCCACCTTTCTGTCCCTAGTACTATATGGGCATTGTGACCGTTTATTAATGAGAGCAGTTCTGGGACGTTTCTGTAGACGCTCCTGCAGTTTACTATTAGCACATTAATATTGTTATTCCCTGTTGCATTTTGCCTACTCCTACCTTGCCGCGCCTCAGGAGGAGTCTTGTCGGGCCTAGGGAGGGAATTCTCTAACGTAAAAAACCTACATGTGCACTCCACACGTACTCCGCTACCATTGTAGCCGCTTCCGGCGTGTAGTGCACGCCTGACCTATTCAGGGGGACCCTACATTTCTCCACCCGATAGCGGAGGTCGAGAAATCTGCACCCCAGATCTCCGCAGAATCGTCTGAGCCTCTGGTTTAAGCCTTCTACTCGGCTCCAAACCAGAGGACCGCGATCGGTTCTGGGAACGATACTACAAATAGTTAGCTCAGATTCCACCCCGCGAGCGAGGCTTTCCGCCCACCAGTTCCGCCAACCGCCTGTACGAACTGAGGATGACCTCTGAACTCAGACGGCAGGAGTCATTGGTGCCGACATAAGCAACAATTTGCACCCAGTGCTCTCTATCGCCGCCGGCAGGGCCTCCTCCACATCTCGGATGAGATCCCCCGGCAAGCAGACAGAGTGAACACTAGCCTTCTTCCCCGACCTTTCCGCTATTTCCCTAAGGGGCTCCATCACCCGCCTAACGTTGGAGCTCCCAATAACTAATAAACCCCTCTCCCCGTGTGCCTGCTCGGACCTTGCTGAAGGAGCGGCCAAATGTCCACTGACAGGCAGAGCGGGCGATGCCACACGGCCAGCCTCCACATTGACCCTCCGCCTCGTGCGCCGCGAACGCCGCTGAACCCGCCACTCCCCTTGGGGAGAGTGTGGCCCAACTGCGCCCGGTACCCGCGAAGATGTCTCGACAGCAGGGACAGTGGGTGAAGCATGTAACGCCTGGGGTCTACCATGCGGCGCACCAGACTCCCCACTGCCGCTACACTCCGAGGCAGCAGCCTGAAAACGGCTGACCGCGGCCATCAACACGTTCAGCTGGTCGCGAACAGTGGCCAGCTCCTCCTGCGTCCGTACATAGAAGTCACATATCCTATCAATCCTAAGAAATCAATTTACTGTAGAGAGTTAATCAACTTTTAACTAGACTGCTAATTCACTAAAGGCGGCTGATAGTTGACTAAACTGTGGTTGCTAGACACTTCTTGTAGAAAACAATTAAAATAGCACTACCTGTCTCTGGACTGTATTGAAAACGAACACTAGCACTACTGGCACTATGGTTGACTAAAGGGACTCTCTGACTGTATTCAAAACAAACACAAAATCTATGGAACACTATTACTAGCACTCGACAATTAAAGCTTCCTAAAAGCAAGAACACACGGAAGAAGAAGTGACAAGTAAGAAAAATACAGTTAATACTTAAATTAACGTAGCTCGCTGCACAGCAGACGTGAAGCAGACGGCAGATACGACGACACATGACTCAGTGTTACTGTCCTAGATACATATTACACTGTATAAAGTGTATGTGTAATGGATAGAGTATGTGAGGAAGATATTGCTTATTCACTCGTTTCGCAAGATGTAACTTCTACCACAGTGTCAGGCGTTAATGCTAGTATTTAAAAACAATGTAACCATCAGTGACTCCTGTAATCACTATAATCGTCTTACGAAATAATAATTATCTTTTAAAAATAATTCAGTTGTATGATGGAAACACAATAGAACACTGCTTTTGACGCCTCATAAAATTTAATTTTTCTGGGAACTACTGTATAACAGGGACCACATCTTCTGTAGGCAATAGCACTACGATCTCGTCAGTAGTTTTCATTTTACAGCCTCCAGTTCGTTATTCCTAGACTGCACATTATACATTAATTATAATTATGCACAAATAGGTCAGCAAAGATAACTATTAAATTCCTTTTTGTATCGTGAGGTTGTTAGGGAGGTAAATACATTTCACATAAATGAATAAATATTAGTTTAAAAGATATTATATCTGCTTAGCAATAGATTTCTACATTTAATCCGTCATTGTGTTTAAAATTCTGGCGGGTACAGGGATATGATTTCATAATCTACTGTCGAAACATCTTCTTTGATAAAGGAAGTGGCGAAATACAAACAATATGCTGGTGTAGATGCCTGAAAGTAACTCAAAAACAAAACAATTGGGTTGGGCTGATTTGGAGGAAGAGACCAAACAGCGAGGTCATCGGTTTCATTGCTATAGGGAAGGCTGGGGAGGGAAGCTAGCCATGACCTTCCAAAGGAACCATCCGGGCATTTGTCTGAAGCAATTTAAGGAAATCACAGAAAACCTAAATTAGGATAGCTGGACGTGGAATTGAACTGTCATCCTTCTGAATGCGAGTCCAGTGTGCTAACGACTGTGCCACCTCACTCGGTAGAAAGGGTTCAGTCGCCACTACAAATAGCACCACTTTTAAAATAAAAATTTGAATCACCAATATATGAGCCACGTGGGAGTTCCTTTCAACAGTAATGAGAACTTTTTTTTTGTAAACTGGTTACCACTGAATTTTATTTTATCGAGTTTCTTGATGTGTGACATTGTTAGTATTTATTGCACACTAAAGAATAACCCACAAAAATCTGTAGACTTGGACAACAAACTTTCAGTGAGAGGTAAACAAAACACTTCATCAAATCTAAGTGCTGTCAACACACACAATATATCCCAAACAGAATCGCTTGAAACAAGTATTTTTCCAGTCTAACGAAATGCTAATGCTTTTCTGTGATTGAAGTAAGGCAGGTGTAGCTACGTGCCTGACCCTAATCCCAAAATGTATAGTATAATGATCATTTTTCATTCTGAACTGAATGAAGTGTATATCAATGTAATAAAGTAAGTGTACAGATTTTAGCAAAGTTATTCAAAAAATAGATTTTTTATCATTCAAAAGTACACAGTAGTAGTAGTAGTGGGGTAAAATGCGTATCAGTGCATTTTGTTAGTGTGTGTTGCATACATTCAGGGGCAAATTTGTTTTATTTATGACCCCCTCTCCAACTCCTTAACCTACTGTTCTGTTCATTGATTTATGACCCTCTCCCCCTCTACATCCCCCACTCCACACCCCTCCCCTAACGATACAAGCAAACTTTTGATATCAAATTAATTGAATAATTAATTAAATCGATAAATTAATAACCCCCTCCCTCTCTGGGGAATCCTCCAGGCCTCCCTTCCCACCCCCCAACTCCCCTACCCACCCCATTTGGAAAGTGGCAAGAAAAGGACTCAGTATGTGCTGGGGAGGAAGGATCTCATGACAGGACATTCAAATCAATGTCAGTTACATAACAGAGGCTGTACTGTTTATTTATAAAATCCACTTTTCAGGGGTTGAATCTCTTTATTTGGTAGGAAACTCACATCCAGCAGCTATATGTCCTAATTACATAGTTATGCTGCTGCAGACTGAAGGTGCTGTCTTGTTGGAAACGTTTCATGTGTGTGCTCACCTTGACATGCAGGAATCGACTGAGCTATGCACAATGCCACCACTAGAGGGTGTTGCAACCCCAATCCTCGCCCCCCCCCTCCCCACCCTTCCCAGAAAAACCCGATGGGAGAAAGACGCACTCTGTGCTGGAGAGAATGGATCACACAACACGGAATTCAAATTAGTTTCAATAATATACTGATGTATCTTCCGTATTTAACCAGTTTGCAGGAAACATGGCTCCCCCAGTTGGGTAGAGGTCACACCTGCTACCCCACCCACACTACCCAAGACGTTATAGCTGTAAGCATCGAGGAATGAACTGATGTGTGACATAGTAGTCACTGTTTGGGTCTCCTGTGCATGTATTTGTCGTCCAAACGCCGCCATGGAGGTCAAGAACCACCCAATTTCCTAATTACAGATCACAACACTAAATACCATCAACCATGGACTGGATGTCTGCCTCTTTTGATGGCTCTGAGCACTATGGGACTTAACATCTGAGGTCATCAGTCCCCTAACTAACCTAAGGACATCACATACATCCATGCCCGAGGCAGGATTCGAACCTGCGACCGTAGCGGTCGCGCGGTTCCAGACTGAAGCGCTTAGAACCTCTCGGCCACAACGGCCGGCCCTCTTTTGATCTCTCGATCCCAAACAAAGCGGAAAATCTTTGATATTGATACCTGAAAAATTCCTGTCGAAACACGTGCTCTCTCTCTCTCTCTCTCTCTCTCTCTCTCTCTCTCTCTCTCTCTCTCTCAAGTGGCTACTTCCTGCCCAGTGAGCATGTGTCGTGTGCCACACTAGGCCCTCTTCTGTCCTAAACAAAGTAATGGATACTTGGTAAATTACCAGGTGTGGATGTCTTGAAAATATTCTCTCACTCTATCAGATTAATTAATTAAATTGATAGCCTCTGTGTGGGATCGTTTTTCCTTGCTCCTATTGGTGGATACTAGGGTTGGTATATTTGGCAGCATTTGATCCCACAACTGTCCAGTTTCCAAACCGTTCTCGACTTTTTTCTCTTGCCTCCTATTGGTGGATACTGGCACAGTTACATTGTTTGGTAGGAAGTCAATTTCATTGGAGGTAGCTGAGAATTTCAGCTCAGTTGCATGCTATATCCTTAAACAATATGTTGGACTGGTGTGTGTGCTTGCAGTACCACTATTGGAAACAATAAAATAACCAATCGGGAATTTGATGTCTCGATTGGAAATGGTGCTACATAAAATGATAGTTGGAATTTCGGCGTGAATTTACAAGGCCACGGTTGTGGAATTCCCGACTACTACAGTTATGCTAAGTGTATGTTATATAGTATTATAGAATTCCTAAGTTTGTCCTCTCAGCTACACTAGGATGAAGAAGGAGGAGGACAGAATCTACCACGTGATAGGATAATAACAACAACAAATGGCCCTACAAGACAGAGTGCACTGTAATTGATTGAGAAGCATTAAACCACAATCCTAGTAATTCTCATGGTTAGATGGCTGAGATCGCTGAAAACACTCGTACATACAGTCCACTCACCTCCCAAATGTCCACACGCAGCGCGCCCATCCCCTCATACACCACCAGTGCCAACACAGAGGCCAGAGAAAACTGCTGTCATCACCACAGCCACAGTCGTAGACATACGTGTCTGCCATAGTGCACCATCCTGGTCATGGAGACATCCAGGAATGATTGGGGTGGTCGGGTTTGAATGTTATCAATACGTCCAGCACCAACGCTTGGCTGCGATCGATATTGAACTACAGAGTTACCGATGGAGAATACATGTAACACACACGATTGCAGAGACAGCCGAATGCATACTGAATATTAGTTGCTATTAAGCTATCCAGAGGCCGCTGCCACCAGAACTTGCCCCTGAAGCTGCAGGCAAGAACAACTCATTACAGCCTTAAGCCAGAAATATCAAATCGTTCCGGTCACCAGCTACCTCTGTCATGCACCCACCAGAACTTGCCCCTGCAGCTGCAGGCAAGAACAACTCATTACAGCCTTAAGCCAGAAATATCAAATCGTTCCGGTCACCAGCTACCTCTGTCATGCACCCAGATGGCCGGCAGAGTCACCCTAGGAAATCAGCCACATATTTATCACTGTAATTACAATTAAAGTTTACGATTGTAGCCCCAATCTAGTGACACTTGACAATGAGGGAAGTATCGGAAGTACGTCCTCGCGATGGATGTGCCTCTGGGACGAATCTCATGTTGAAATATCAGTATCTTTATCCTCCTTATAACAGGACATAATTTTCCATATAAAATCTTTCATCCTCCTTATAGCCATCGCTTCATTGAAATCGCAGTTTTCTATGTCAAATCCATATCGCCCTTACGACTGGACATAGTCATTTTCCTTGCACATGTCAGAACACAGACCACAGCAACTTTACGCCTCAACACATACTTTATAAGCCTGCTGCTCACAACGAATCTCTCGCACATCCCTACTAATAAGGGAACCTCCCCATCGCACCCCCCTCAGATTTAGTTATAAGTTGGCACAGTGGATAGGCCTTGAAAAACTGAACACAGATCAATCGAGAAAACAGGAAGAAGTTGTGTGGAACTATGAAAAAAATTAGTAAAATATACAAACTGAGTAGTCCATGCGAAGATAGGCAACATTAAGGACAAATGGGAGTCAAGGAGCACCGTGGTCACGTGGTTAGCGAGAGCAGCCACGGAACGAGAGGTCCTAGGTTCAAGTCTTCCCTCGAGTGAAAAGTTTAATTTTTTATTTTCAGTTTATGTGACAAACTCTTATGTTTTCATCACTTTTTTGGGAGTGTATATCACATCCACAAGAAAACCTAAATCGGGCAAGGTAGAAGAATCTTTTTATCCATTCGCTAAGTGTACAAGTTAGGTGGGCCGACAACATATTCCTGTCATGTGACGCACATGCCGTCACCAGTGTCGTATGGAATATATCAGACGTGTTTTCCTGTGGAGGAATCGGTTGACCTATGACCTTGCGATCAAATATTTTCGGTTCCCATTGGAGAGGCACGTCCTTTCGTCTACTAATCGCACGGTTTTGCGGTGCGGTCGCAAAACACAGACACTAAACTTATTACAGTGAACAGAGACATCAATGAACGAAAGGACAGATATAACTTTGCGAAAATAAAGAAAGTAAAATTTTCAGTCGAGTGAAGACTTGACACAAGGACCTCTCGTTCCGCAGCTGCTCACGCTAACCACGGGACCACGGCGCTCCTGAGCTCACACTCTCCTTGATGTTGCCTATGTTGCGCATGGACTACTCAGTTTGTATATATATATTTTTTTCATAGTTCCACACAACTTCTTCCTGTTTTCTCGATTGATCTGTGTTCAGTTTTTCAAGGCCTATCCACTTTGCCAACTTATACCTAAATCTGAGGGGGGTGCGATGGGGAGGTTCCCTTGTAAGTATAATACTTTGCCAATAACTGAATGCCGGTGACACCAATAAAATATTGAGCAAAAATTCGCCATGAAGGAACATGCTTCATTCGTTTTTCTTGCAAATAGTACCAGTGTGTCTTAGGAAGAGTGATGTAATAGTCTTATAAGCGACCAGCTATTGAAAATACGATCTCAACAACTACATCACAGTCACCCTGCATAAAAAACGGTCTTGGTTCTACAGGCACACACAACTATTCCTGATTATATCCATGTTAAAAACTATACATGTATTATAAATCGAGGTATGGCAATGCTTCCAAATGAAGTGGTCTTCCACGCAAATATCACGACAGTGAATATAGACGGTGATCGTGGGCGCATGTATTAATAGTCCGAAAGTGCAGGTGCACATCACCAGCAGTAAGCTCGTAACAAAACCACCATTCTTACTGCATTTCGAAAGTGATTCGACTAAGCAATGTGGTGTTAAGCCGATATTTGCAACTCCTTCATGTTGCTGTTAGATGTTTCTTATGCTAACAAACAGTACTATAACGCATTCTCTCTCGGTACCATGTAGACAGTGTAACAGAGGTTTTGCAATGTATGCACAGGTTTATAGGTGAGGAAGGATGATGGTTGATTGAGAATGATCACATACAGTAGATGGTGTACTATGTGAGGAATCACTTAAAAATGCAAAACTAGATTGAAGTTGCAAGTTATGTACAAAATTCCATGACCAATACATTGGCTCTTCAGATCTATAGTGTCACACTTTCTGATGGAAATTTTGTCTGCAATTTGGAATCAAGTCTCGCCATTCAACCACACACTTGTTTTGGATCTTTTAATGATTATAGCCACTGTGAACCATGGCACTCTCATATCTCAAAACAAGTCACCTTTTGCGAGCCTACTTACTTAGGACGCCATGCAGCAAAACTCCGATGTGGTTTTAGACAGTCACTCTGCATCTTGTAACTCTTTGTCAGTCTCTGCCCTGCTCTCCCTGTAGCTTTGTCCATCTAATCATTCCAGTTTAAATCAGAACTGAGTGGAAGTCGGAGAGTGCTATATCTTCCACCTCCTGCATCCCTTGGAGGAACAGGGTGAGCTGAGTTAATGCGACAGGACCATGTTCCATTGGAAATGGGAACATGTTGTCATACCTCTGCCAACGGTGTACAGTTTGTAAGGCCAGCACCAAACGAAGATTTCTCCTGCAACACAACTAGCAGAAACGACAATACGAATAATTACGGTGGTGTTTCTTATCAGCAAAATTAGGAAGACTTCACATCATACTGGAACTGGAGGAAGAACGTGAATTTCCAAATTACATACAGGTACTGCAGTCCGAAGGAGATCTGCATCTCTCAGGGTGCGTTTATGTCTGTCACCCAAACATTCTCTCTCTCCTCGTTATTTTGCACCACCCAAAAGAGAGAAACTATGAACTGTAAAAACTTCGCTAATGTCGCCCAGTAGAAAACTAAATAAGATATTACCACATCCCTTTCTAGCAGTACATTGTAAACAACTACCATCTGCATGCTGAAATCGAGCGTATGTGATGATCCTATTAAATATACAGGTATTGGTCCACTGGAACGTGTGGCTTGTGACCGAAGTTGCTTGCACAGACCAGTACAAAGTTTCGTCGCCCGTACTGTGAGGAGGACCATATCCCACAGACTATCAATCACAAGACAAGGTCCCTGTGTTGTTCTTTTATAAGCAGTTTCATACATTGTTTTTCTGCTCTCACGTATCCAAGCAGTGTATGACTACAGCTTTGTACACCACCCCTAAATTTTGTTTTTCCACTGTGACTTTGAGATCTGTGTCAGGTGCTAAACCGACATTAATGTGTTTCGATCCATTGGCTCTCGCAGAAATCTGGACATCGCATGGTGTAAAATATGCTGCTACCACAGCACACAAGATGGTTGAAATAAAAGACAGAGGCGGTGTTTCTTATTGGCAAAAATGTGGAGAACATCGCAACATATGAAAACTGGAAGAGGTTACAGCATTGTGGAGTGTTTCCAAACAACTGTCCGAAGGTGGTGAGCTCTATATTTAATCCCATCTTCCACAGTGACAGGGTAGCAAGCGTCTCAGTGTTTCGTTTTTGAAAGAGACCCCAAGCATTGATTCCTCATATTGCACCCAGGTAAATTGTCATTGTTTCAGTGTCATAGGTGGTAGCCATCCTGAACTCCAAATCTGTGGACACTACATCTTTCAAAAAGGGGGTACTTTCAGCACTATAACCCATAGAACACGGATAGTATGCACTATCAGCTGTCAGTCCCACTGGTGGAGAAATGGAATGATTATCCTATGCGCAGGCGATTATGTAGGTACCCTCACCACTCCAAATTTTTGGTCATATTTTTGTCAATATTACAAATTTCCATCAATTTTCGTAATTTTACCAGGTTTTCCGTAATTTCAACACATTTTACTCAATTACCACCACTCTCGATGAGTTGTCACGTCAACAAAATGTCTCATTGCGTCGATCTCGTGATGCTATCAGCCAATGACACTGCAGCATGGTTGTCAATTTCTGTATCATTGCTGAACCACCCACTCTATTACCTTGCAAGGATCATATACGTGTGGACATATTGTGAACCCTGTTACGCAGCTTACATCACATGACACAAATACTTAGTGTAGGAAATAGCCATGAGCAGAGATGAGGTGCAAAAACTACGTTCCTTGTCCGAACATTTTATAAACTCAGGAAGGTTTTATTACGATTTGACATCTCCCCCTATGTAGATGGAACCACAAAGTATACTCGCATTCCTGGGATAAAGTTGGAGATTCAAATCTACAGCACTCAGCCCTCTATTTCGAACTGAGCTACCCCTTCGTTGAGCCTTTGGACTAACGACCCTGACCAAAACTCTATGTGGCCTCTCTTTATGCATCTCGTAACTCTTCCTCTGTCTGTAAGCAGCCCTCCCTGCAACACTGTATCTGATTTAATTTGAAACTGACCAGAAGTAGGAGTGTGCTGTAAACGCTACACCCAACATCTAATAAAGGAACAGAACAAGCTGAGTTCCACGTAATCAATAAGCTCTGATATTTTGCTTTTGCAAAGAGTATAACACCTGTTCCAAAGTATTGATCACTGCTAGTGATATAGACCGGTTTTCTCATTCCAACATTGTAACTGCCGTTCTGCAACGATTGTTCCATATCAATCTTACTCACGTCACCCATCCAATTACACGCGATCTCTCTAGATGCTTGCATGTTGAGGACTTTAGTGCTCCTTATTGGGGTGCAGTAGATACGAGACTGATACATTTGAGAGTGTTGTGGTGATATAACAGTCGATTAAGAGGAAGAAGAAGAAACATTTGAGTTATGCATGATGGAGCCCCAGACAGAAGGAGTATGACATATTTTACGTAAATCACTTGTGCTGTCAATCCTGTAGAATTGCTGTAGTATCTGGGTTCCGTATCAAGAAGGTGCTTGGAAGAGAGAAATGCTCGTAGAACATAAACACAGACGCATAGCAGCGGTGTTTGATATGTGAAATTACACACCATGTTGCACTAACTCTGTGAACAGGACAAACTCTCTTCCACACACAACATTTCTCAAGCGAATGTATACACAGGAGTTGCAGTACCTCACAAAACTCTACCAATAACTTAGAATCACTGCAGTTATGAAACCGAAGACTCGATTATGGGCAAGACGTTCACCGTAACGACTGCAGGTAGACACAGCGCTCTGTGTCACACACAGAACACGCAGTTGTATACGATTCGATACTTCTTGTGTCGCTCTCGACACTCGACGACACGGCAGACAGCTCAAGAAATAAACACATTCTGAGCCGGGCGAGCGGTTCTAGGCGCTACAGTCTGGAACCGCGCGACCGTACGGTCGCAGGTTCGAATCCTGCCTCGGGCATGGATGTGTGTGGTGTCCTTAGGTTACTTAGGTTTAAGTAGTTCTAAGTTCTAGGGGACTGACGACCACAGCAGTTAAGTCCTATAGTGCTTAGAGCCATTTGAACCATTTTTGAACACATTCTGACATTTCGGTGGACGTTGTCCACTCTGTCGCTCATGCCCGCAGGGGTGGCTCGTTTCTGGTCCACCAATCTCTCCCCCCTGCAGGAGTTTCCAAAAACTGCTGCTGTTTCACTGGAATAATAAGCTTTAATCCCAAGTCGAGCTGAACTCACACGCACCTGGAACTCTTTCTTATTTTCATTGTTTCATGATTGTTTGAAGACAGTTGTAACGAGAATCCAATGTTATTTAAATACTGGTAAGGACATAACGAGCGACGTATCCTTTGTTATCCACTTACAGTGCACGCCGAAAACGATTAGCTACAGAAAATAACCAACCATCATTACACGTTATAAAGGCAATTAGTATCTCAATGAAATATCCACGAAGATATTGTATAGATCTATAGCATCCTAAGATGATCCCTGGATGAATAAATAAATAAGTGAAATTATTTAACGTTAAACTGAGCTTCAGTGTAACATGACCATGGTAAAACCTAATAATAATCCTTTTCAGGCAGCATATAATGTGTCATGTATTTCGGCAAACAATCCATACATAATAATTAAGGATTCGAAAACAGTTACACATATTTCGGAGGATTTCATTTTGTTAGGAGATCGAAGTTTGGCTAAGAAAGATAATAGGAGAAGTACTGAAACTGAATATTGACACCAGAATGAAAGATGTGGTAAGAGGCAAAAACTAAATTGTATATACAGTTCGAGATTTGCCTGGCTTTGTGCGAAAGAATCTGGCTAGTTATTCGAACTTATTTCTGGGAGAACGAAGCATGAGAAGTCGCTCTCTACAAAACTCTACGTTTCCCTAGAAAAACATTTTAGTACTTTTGGGGATGGGTAACGATCTGATATCAGGAAAATAATTGGACCATAATTGTGCATAATCTTTGTTCTTCATGATGTTTTCTAGCGGACATTTGGTTTCCCACAGAGAAAACAATAGAAAATTGTGAAGTGACGCCATGTAATCATACGTTTCGACTCATTCAGGCAGAGAGTAGGCATTATGATTTGTAATAATTTGGTTGTTGAGCGCCAGCTTACAGTAGTTTTTGTCCCCCTAGGGTACAAGACAGGAAAATTACATTATGCTTCAGGTGATTGTTCCTACACCATAGTTTGGATAAATGTGGTTTCATTGTACTACGTAGCATACCATGGATTTTAACGTCCAGAAAAGTCCATATGCTTCTGCAGTATCTAAATTGACGCTTCTACCCTTGTCCTATACAAGCGTGTGCCCATCACAAAAAATAATAAATAAATAAATAAAAAGCCGTAAAAGGCCAGAATGCGGCCATACGAATGTTGTTTTTTATTTAGTTGTAAGTAATAATTTTATGTTTGCTCTGCTGACGAGGTCCACATCATAACTTTTGTCGTGAACAAGTAACCAACTAACTAATAGGCTGTTGAATCCTATCTTCTGTTTTTCCGGACATCTGAGTCTCGTACATAACCAAACGTCTACAGGCTATTGCATTACAGCACTCATTTTTGTAGTGTGGTACCAAAAAGCAAAGAGTAGGAGTTTATGGAATATAAGGTCACTTTTAAATAATTAAAAGAAGTTGATGGAAATTTTTTAATGTAGAATCCTTTGTGATTACAAGAAGAAAGCAGTCGACACTCCCAGCCAAGCAGATCATTGTGTGAGTCTTGTTCCTTGCCTTTTCCCAATTATATACGGGGTTGGCATTTTTATATGGGTTGAGACAAAATTATTGACAGTTGGCGGCCGAATGCTCTCCCTGACTCCATCACCCCTGCCCACCCCCCTCACCGGGACGCAATCTGTGTAACTCATCTGTCTGAGTCTAGAATAAACATCTTGTTCAGTTATGAAAAAGCTTTCTAAATGGTGTTGGGTATGTCAGAGATGGGACGTGAGTGCCAGCCCGATATTTACATAGTTTGGTATGACAAACCGCTTAAAAATCACATTCAGGCTGGCATGCTCACCAGTCCTCGACGTTTATTCGCTAGGCGGATTCGATTGGAGCCAGCTCGCCTCCTCGTATCCCGGAAGTGGCCCGCTAACGCATTCCGCTTAATATAGTTTGATTATTGCAGTTTTTGAGTCTGACGAAGCGACAGCCTCCAGATTTTTTTCATGGCCATTGCGCTACACTCTTCTGGGTGCTGCGACAGCCATGGGTGTGGTAGTACAATTGTTAGTAATCACAACTGTAAATATTTGATTGTATGCATTATTTCTTTGTGACGATGCTAGTGCATGCGCTAGTAATTGATTAATTGTATTTTGATGAAGTAGTTTGAGCGGGGGGGGGGGGGGGGGGGGAAGAAGGAGAGGGGAAGCACTCGCGCAGCGTTCCAGGGACGCTAGATCCTGCACCTGCGGCGTGGATCCATGCTTGTTACATAGCAGCGTGTAGCCAGGTGCCTCGCGGAGTTTGTGAGTGATGAGTCAAAGGAGGAGGTTGACAAACTGTTCAATACGTAAAGCGTGGATTATGTCTATCTTGTAGTATTCGTGGCTGGAGTGTATTGTGAAATAGCAGGTAATGTTAACGTATTTAAGAAGCTCTGGCTGAATATGCAATGAAAGCTATTATATTTTCTTGTAAGTGGTTTACGGACGTGGGTGCGGCCCTTTCTTGGGAAGTAAGTTTGCGGCGGGAACTTACGTCAAGTTGTTTGAATATGAAAGATTTTATTTCTCTCCTTGACCATCATTTTGTGCTTAGTATTGGAAGCTTAAACGTACGCGTACCAGCGTTCGGTCGAATAGCCGTGCAAATGTAACTAGTTTTAACCAGTGTGATCAGTGTTTAGCACGAATACGTTAACATATTTAGAATAAGGAAAAAAATATAGTCCGCGAGACCAAAAGTACTTTAGTTCAAAACAGCGTTCTGTTTAATGATATTTGCGTTGATTTGTTTCAGGTTCAGGATAGACTCGAGGATCCTGAAACTCCTGCTCAGCCAGTGTCTACAAGTGGTTTAAAGCTTGCCACCGACGTAGCAAAGAACTGCGAATCTTCAAGAAGCAGAGATGCACGAGAACTGTCCAACATACTGAAAAGCGCACACTTTAAGGTAAATACAGCAACTTACCGTATCTGTTCCAGGCAATGCGGAGAACTAAGTTTCTCCTAGCTTCTTTTCTCCAAGGCAATGAAGTGTACATGCTCTTTGACACAGTAAGAAGCCTAGTAAACTGTGCTTGATTGAAATGTGTTGACCCACAGTATTACTAGTTGTTATAAATGAATAACAACACAGATGACATCCAAATACCAGCTAAGAATATGTTAATAAACTGCAGACCAGTACGTGTGAGATTCATATTTACAGTTTGCATGTATTCATAGTAAAATGTATGTTGTTTTTATGCAAATGCTATTTCAGTTCTGTGGTCTAAGGTATGTATCAGATCAGGAACAACGTTAAGTAGAGATAAACTGTGATTCAACTGAGTTGACAAATTGAAATGTTCATTGGATACTTTAGTAACACTTTTCTGATGTTACCCTGTATAGTTTAATAATTTCATGGAAAACTGTGATTGTTTTGGTGTAACAGAAATGTAAGCATTTCCCCCGAGACAGATTACAGTGTCAGGCTACTTCACTAAAGTACTTGTTTCTTTCTCTCCATCCTTGGCCTTATGAACAGCTTCAATAGTTTGTTACTGTGTTCTACACAAACACATATAGGACTAATTAACGTCTCAAAAATCAACTTCCCCTTTCTCCCTCCCCCACATCAGATATGGAGAAAAGCGGATGTAATTCTTTCAGCCTCTTTATGTTAGCGGAGCTTTTGAACTGTGCTTTATCAGCATAAATGAGTTATTAGCTGTTATTAATACTGATTAATTTAGGAACAAAAATAAAATTGATAAATTGGTTAGTCGAGCCAAAGAAAACCTTCTGTTATAACATCAGTCGTAACTATGGCTTTGTGTGCTTGTGTGGCAATATTTGAATTCTGAACCCCCCCACCCCCCCCAAGACTTATTTTCTAGGAAGAGAAACAATGCAATAAAATGGACAATAAATAGTTTAGACAGGAAGAGAATAGAAGCTTTCAAAATGTGGTGCTACAAAAGAATGCTGAAGATTAGATGGGTAGATCATGTAACTAATGAGGAGGTACTGAGTAGAATTGGGGAGAGGAGGAATTTGTGGCTTAACTTGACTAGAAGAAGGGATCAGTTAGTAGGTCAGTCATAAAAAATTTCTATGTGTTCAGGTTCAGTCAGATCTGAAATGGGAGGTACACCTAAACAATTTAAGTAAGAGGCTGAATTCACTAGCATATACTGTTAGAATCCTCACTCAAAATACAAGCTGCTCATCAGTGCTGACAATGTATCATTGCAGTATACAGTCACTACTTACGTGTGGAATAATTTTTTGGGGAATTCCACAAATACTACAAAAACATTCAAAATACAGAAAAAGATTATCAGGGTGATAAAAAAAAAACTAAATGTAAGGATTCCTGTGGACCCCTTTTTAAAACTCTGAAAATATTGCCACTGCCTTGTTTGTATATATACGGAATACTAATTTTCACAGAAGGGAGCATCTTAAAAAAAGAAAATCTCTTCAAACGTAATTATGATATAAACACATATGAAACTAGAATGAAGATGAACCTACACAGGAACATAGTAAATACAAATTTCTGCAAAAGAGGAGTGTATCATTCTGGAGCTATGTTATATAACCATATGCCTTCTTACCTAAAATGCATACCAACATTAAATGCATTTAAAATGAAGTTAAAACAGTTCTTGCTTGACCACTGCTTCCATTATTTGTCAGATTTATGGAACATCATAATAAGTAAACCTCATTTACCAAATTTCACTAATTGTCAATTCATAATATAGTTTACATTGTGCTTATCATGTAATCTCACATAATAAATGCTATTATCACATGTAGAAGCAATGTAGTACACCAGCCTACATTATTATGCATTTTTATTATGTCAACAATGTAGTCAAAATGACTACTGTATTGTAAACTAACTAGGTTTACCTCTGTCCTATATCACATATACAAACAATGTATAAACTGATTCTTGGACCAACAAATAAATAAACATATTCTTAGGCATCAATGGATTACCAGTTTAGTATGGAAGGGCGGCATGGAGTGTAAAAATCGTATAGGGAGACCAAGAGATGAATACACTAAGTAGATTCAGATGGATGTAGGTTGCTGTAGGCACTGGGAGATGAATAAGCTTGCACAGGATAGAGTAGCATGGAGAGCTGCATCAAACCAGTCTCTGGACTGAGGACCACAACAACAACATGTACAATGAGTCATGAAATTTTGCGGTTTATGGTTTTTTTGAACATTTAGAATCTGCTCTTCTGTTCAGTGTGTGTCCACTGTTGATAACTCTATTGAAGCTATTTTGTCTGTGGTGCGTTGAAACAGTTTCATTCTCATGAGAACTGACTCATTTTATATCAGAACAAGTAGTTACAATAGTTCATTGGAATGATGTCACAGAGTGGGTTTAGTTCACCTGGCAGCTATAGTTTTGAGTGATTATACCTCAGGAGAAAAAATTTAGTTTATTAGTACATTCAGTAGTAGATCTGATATTGTACATATTGTTAAAAATTTAACAATGCAATCATGCACTTCCCTATCAATTGTAAAAACCATGTTCTCCTGTTTATTTCTAACTAAATATCACCTCAAACAAAATTATCAGGCCTAAATCTCTGCAGACAGTCTGCTTAGGAACATATTTCAATCAGTAGGCATAATATATTCAATGTAGCTAACTGTTATTAAGACCATGTTGTATGATGCATCTGACCAAAGATTGCTAGGGGCTACAGAGTATCAAAGTTGGGGGTATTGTAAGATCAGGAAGAGCCCTGTGAAGCTGCTTGATTACAAAATGCGCAAAGCACATGGAAAATAAAATTTTATGCTTCACTTCACAATCTCTCTCTCTTTCATCCCAGTATGTAATATTTCAGTAAGATGTGATAGGCATTGAGATTAAAACAAAATAAAGGTATTGGTTTTGATCCCTATATTGCTGACTGTACTTTTAATCCATATACTTCTGTTGTTTAAGGCATGTTCATATGATACTTTGCTTATATCAATTTTTTATTTAATGTCCATTATGCAACTGTAGCAGCTGTATATCTTTTTTTGTTACAAATTTATTTCTTCGCTGTTGCTTTGTTTACATATTCTTTTCCTACTGAGCAAGTGGCAGAAACATCAGTTCAAGTTACTTCTCTTTCACAGAGCATGTACATGATTTGTTAGTGTGGAATGTGCTAGAGCTATTAAGTCACTATAGCAAGCCAAAAAGTCACTGTGTTCTCATTCATAATCCCTTAACATACTCAGATAATCAGATGCAGTGTGTTCACTGTTGTCCTTATGATCAATAAACTTTATTTCTAAGTTTTACTATCGTGGAATAAAATGTGCTCAGTTATAAAGGTTCAGAAAAAATATCTTACAAGGTTAGAGCAGCATAGGAGATGTCAAATTAAGTAAAATTTGGTCCTTCAGATCCAGGTGGCAATAGATCTGAAATGCAGTTGTTGTGCATCTACAGTCTTAAAATGACAGCCAATCTGTGAAGAGTATGTGAAAGCGTGTGCTGTATCCTAACTTGTTCCAGTAAATATCTTGTATGCTAAAGAGCCCAGCTACTAGTAAAATTAACTCAAGGTAATTTTCAAGCTGATCAGTCAAAATTAGGCAAACTTTAAATTTTTATCCTTGGTTGGTTACTTTACAGTTTTTGTGTGATGTTTGTTGGCTACTGCATGACTGTTAAATCAACTACACTGGAAGTATTCTAATGCTATTAATTTGTTTGGATAATAAGCTGCACTTAAAAACAGTAAGGTAACTGACAGATTGTTCTGTGGTGTCCAGTGTTTTTAATAACAAAATTTGAAGCCCAGATATTTAATTTTTTGCTAATATTTTGAGAGGGCAAATGGAATTTTACTATAACTTAAATAATTTTCTAGGGCTAAAGTACACTTAGGTTGTCAGTGGCTCTAAGGCTGTGTGCTGCTGTTGGTTGTAGCCAGTAGGGTGATAGCCAGTGAGAACCGCTGAATCTAATGCCTTCTTTCTGCGAAAGGTACAAATTGATTACTTTTGTTTTTGACGCGGATAACATGAGCTTGGCAGTGATTGATCTCGTTATTATGGATTATAAAGTTGACTACTGGTTTTCATATACATTTCTTGTGTTGTATGTTTCTCTGAACATGGCAGGGTTGTTTAGTATTCCAATTTTATAGTGTGGCTGTGAGTTGGTGAAGCCAATGAACGTATGTATATGAAAACTGGTTGTGGTGACAGACTGAAGTGTAGCATAGCCCGAGGTATGGGTTAGGTGGAATGTTACAGTTTGGTTGTAAGTTGGCAAAGCCAACAAATGTGACTGGAGGAAAACATGTTGTGGTGGCAGGCTGATCTCTAGCATAGCCGAATGATTGTTTCAAAAACTTTGACGGTATTTTCGAAAGTATCTATTTCCATGGTTGTGGTAATCCAGGAATGTAAGAGTACTGTTTAAATTCTACAGAATATTCTGGCAACATTCTGCACAGTGTATTCCATTATGCTGTCATTTAATTTCATACACTATACATATTATTGTGCTAACAGTTACCAACTGCAAGCAAGCAGTGTAAAAGCCCGCAGACACTGTAAGTGCACTTTTACCATTTTCCAGCATGCAGGCAGCAAGTTTGGAAACTAGTGGAAGTGAAGCTGTGAAAATGGGTTGTGAGTCATGCTTGGATAGCTCAGTTGGTAGAGCACTTGCCTGTGAAAGGCAAGGATCCCAGGTTTCAAGTCACTTACCAGCACATATTTTTAATCTGTCTGGGTGTCTTAAGTAATTTTTCTTGTGGCCCAAATTTCTTTATTGGCATAAAAATCCATACTAAGTTACTAGGTCTGTAACTCATTGGTTGGTGCTTTGTGTAGAAGTGGTCAGTGTTTGTTGTTACAAACTTTTCAGTTTTGTTGTAGGCATGGGGACCTACCAATATCAAAATTCACCTTTGACCAGTGACATAATGATGAAGTAGCATGTAATTTCATATGTGCATAAACAGAACACTGATAATATTTGTTTTGCATGTATGACTGTCATGTTAGCCATTATGTACCGAAATCTCTATCATCCGTAGCAATCTATTAATTTCATCTGCGGGTGGTAGGCACCTTTGGGTTTTATTTATCGTATCAGAAGCCAACTAAAAATTAGATACATTACTACATACATACATACATTATGGTTTATAAATTAAACTAGTCAAGAATGAAATAAATGATTGGACACAGATTGTGTTGTCAAACAAGGTGATTTTAATCTATACAGTGGATGCCCAAAAATTTGCAACGTCCAGTGCACTTTGTGTAGCGTTTACGAGGTCCTCCATGGTGCACACAGTTGGAGGTAATGCGCATTGTAGTAGATGTGTTGATTTCATGGCAGCTCCGCAGTCACACTGGAGAGAGTCCACCTGGAAGCCCCACCTCTCCAGATTACTCTTGGATCTTGTGACAGAAGAACGCAGGCGGTTGAGTGATTTCCATGTGGACCATTTCTCTGTGTGGCCTGGGGGAAGAACTTCTTGCGGGATCAGCCACTCCTCCAGATGCTGGCATCTGACCTGCCATCTCTTCTCCCGGTGTTGATGTGGAGTGTCAGCAAGTGGTTCTGTACTGTGAAGGAAGCTCTTTCTAGACACAAGTCTTTGCTGTGCCGGTTGGTGGCCATGTAGTGGGTGGGCTTCAGATGTTAATGCCTTCTTCATTTCACTCCGTGCTGCTGTATCTCTGCTGGTCGTAAGTGTATATATTGAAGAGGGTGGGTGCCAGTACACTGCCCTGTGGCAATCCATTTTTCTGCTGCCTCCATCTGCTTCTTTGTCCATTATATTCCACAAAATACCTTCGGTTCTGCAGAAGATTTCTAATTAGACAGGTTAGTTTGTAGTCCTTGGTGAGGTTGCATAGCTTCAGCAACAAGAGTCTGTGGTTGACAGTGTCGTAGATGGCTGAAAGATCTATAAACACCGCTCTGTTATCTGCCGCCTTTGGAAGCCGTCCTCTATATACTGTGTCAAATTCAACACCTGTGCTGTGCAGCTCTTCCCTTGTCTGAATCCTGCCTGTTGAGGGATCAGTAATGGTTCTATCATACCTGTAATTCTTTGGAGGATCAACCATTTCCACTACCTTATACAGGTGGCATAGGAGGGAGATTGGCCTATAGCTTTTGGGGTCATCCCGGTCTTTCTCTGGTTTATGTATAGCTATAATTTTTGCTTTCTGCCAAGATTTTGGTATCTTGCGCTCTTGACACAATTATTCATTAGCTCGAGTAGCCAGCACTTTGCGCCTGGACCAAAGTTCTTGATCTGTTCACTTCTTATGTCATCTACCCCTGCTGCTTTTCCGACTTGGCACTTATTTAGAGCTGAGTCGAGCTCATTCAAACTGAATGGTCGAGACAATGTTTCCCTCTTGTTCAGGCTCCCTTTCCAGGGTTCGTCTCCCGATTTTACTGGTATGGTCAGGTTTACCATTTTTCAAAAGCCGGTGTGCGATCTGGTCTGCCTTCACATTTGTATGCGTATTGGGTTGGGAGGGATCATTGTTAAGGTGTTGTAACAATCTCCAGGCCTTTTGACTACTTCTACTCATCTCACATTCTGTCATCAGTTTAATCCACTGTTCTCTCTTCACCTCAGAGATTGAGGAGAGAGTATTTTGCGCAGCCAGATAAGTTTCCTCGCTATAAGGGTTTTCTTCATATAGTCGATAGTATCCGTCCAGCAGAGCAGCTGTTTCAGGTGTCACACCCTGCAGATACATTGTCCTACACCCTCTTGGAATTGATGCCCGGGAGCAATGTTTGACAGTTTGAACAAAGCTGTCATACTCTTCAGGAATAGGTCGCACAGACTTAATCTCCTCGTCCAGCATCTTAGCAAATTTTTTCCAATCAGCTTTCTTGAAATTGTATCTCCGTTTGAAATTCACCTCCTGTGGCTTTATTGCTGGAAGAACTGACACAGTAGTGGCCTGTGTTGCGTCTTTGGTATGGGCGAGCACACTGATTTGGAGCAAAGCCGTGTGATGTCTTCACTCACAAAGAGGAGGTCAGGGTTAAATCCACGTTGCCACCTGCCACTGTTGAAGGAAGGGGGTAGCTTGCTGTCATGTATAAGAGACAACTGGCAGGATTCAGCCCAGGAGAGGACTGCCTCCCCATTTTCGTCATCTTCAGAGTATCCCCACAAATGACTATGGCTGTTAAAGTCACCGATTACTACAGACGTCTTGCTGTTATGGAAGTTCCTGGGTGGTGTGAAGGGAAATGCAGCCGAAGGGGGCTTATACACAGAAGTAACCACGCAGTTACTCAGCTCCACTGAGATGACTTCGATGTTATTTTCTACGGTGCAGTGAGCACTGATTATCTGAAGCCCTGGTCTTACAAATATAGCACTTCCATACTGAGAGTGCGGTGTTTCTGCAGCTAGTTTCATGCACGGTATTTTTGGTCGTCTCTGTCGCTTATCTCTATGCGTCTCTTGTATACACAGGACGTCGCATTTTTTGTCACGGCATAGGTTGGATAACAGATGTTCTTTGGCTGATGATATGCCTTCAATATTTATAGATATGATAGTTAAAGTTGGCTCTGATAAGGACCGTTTATTTACTTGCATGTTTGTTTGCTTCTGGTGTGAGAGAATCAGCCGTCTAGGTATACCTAGACGCCCAGGGGACGCCCGGATGTGTAAGGCTTAGTTGTCAGGACACACTCTTCGTGGAGGCTTCTCTCATGTCCCCCACCTTTGGGTGATGCAGTATGAAATTATTGCTGACTCAGCTTTGTCTGAAACTTTCTTCCCACAATCTAAAATTATTTTATATTGTCCTCCATCTTTCAAAATTATGTCACCCACAAGAAACTATAGATTTCCAGAGCTTTGACAGTCAGTATAACCTTATTGGTAGTGTGACGGGTGAGGTTTCTAACACTCATTGTTATGTAACAGTACCCATGTTTAGACTTTGTGGACCTACACCTCAGGTCAGTGATCAGAATCCTCCTTTGACTCCTTTCTCCCACTCTAAGACATCTGTAGTCTTCTTTATTGGATCCTGAACTGTTGAGTAATGATGCACAATGCAAGGATGGCTAGGTGTCATTGCATTAGTCCATGCCCTCAATGGATTCCTCAAAAGACATTTGGTGTCCTTGTGTTTGTGTCCACTTCGCATACCACTGTTATGCCACACACCTGAATCCTCAGTTTAGTACTGTCAGTCTTCTTGACAGATCCTTCAGGTAAATCAGCTAGCATTTAGGACTATTGGTCTGTTACAACAGTGATCAATCTACAAAGCAAATATGGTCAGAAATTACTCATTGTCCTAAGGAATGCAAGGCTTTTTTGTCATAGCATAATTCTTCCCAGCCTTGGGGAATACTCTGCTGGCATAAACAAAAACTTTATGATTAACTTCTTAAAATAGTATTCAAATTGTAACTATTGTGGAACTGCTAACATCAGTGTGCATTGTTATCTTAGCATACAGTCCCATGACTGGGCACAATGTCAGCATCTAGAGAGTAACAAAAGAATCTTTCTTGTTCATCACCCCAAGAAAATTTGTGTCCTTGCAGAAATTCATGTAGTGGTTGGAGAAAATTTCTTATTTTTAGAATGTTATGTGGAACAGAAACTGTTTTGAATTCAAGTGAAGTCCATTTCAGCATGGTTGTCAAGTGGCTTTAATGGTTTTGAGATGTCACTGAAAAAATGACCTTGTTATATCACTAGAAAATATGCCATGTGTTACGAGGTATTGATGCAAGTTATTCATTGTTGTTTTTGAAGTATCTAAAGCACTGCATAGATAAAATGGTACAACTTTGAATTCATGATGATCATTAGGTGCTGTGAAATCGGTATCTTCTTGCTCAGTCTTGTCAGCCTTGTTTGCCAATTCTCTGTCTGTGAATCTATGGCAAGGAATGCTCTGCTCTCTTCAAACAGCACAGGGTATAGTTGTTTTGTGGCCAAAAGTAGACACTCTTTTCTTGTGATTTGGTTGGTTGTTGTAGACAGACACAGCATGCCATGTGCTTGATTTTTTTCCCATTGGAACTACAGGAAGAAATCTGGGATCATCTGGCATGATGCATGTTCTCCATTTCCTCTTGAACAATCTATCATTCTGCATTATCTGTGGCTAATGAACTCAGAAAATTGCAGCAGAATGTACAACACTTGCCAATATTGTTTCTTAATCAAGTCATGGCATGTTGGTGGTGGAATAGAAATACCCTCAGCAGTGTTGTCCATAGTGATTACCGAGAACAATTCTTCATCAGTGACATTGAGCCTTGCTGAACTAGTTGGCTGTTTCTAAGAAAATAACTTTAGAACTGTGTCCCAGTTGTTCAGGATGATTGGAAATTTGAATTTGTGTGTGAGAAAGTTTTATTGTACAGGCTGTTTTTATTCAAAATTACTAAAGCAACTGGAAAATTTTGATCCCTTGGTCAGATGCTAGAGTGATAATAAATACAGCTTATGCAGGAAAAATGTTCTCATTCAAGAAACTCATTTTGACTGTTGATGCAAGTATGCAAAAGACAGCTGATCTGGGTCCTCTTTGAAATGTAGCGATTACTATGATCCTTGTTTTCATTTAGTTTTCCTTGTGACATTATACCTGACTCCAACACAAGACCAATGACATGAAAATAGTGTATTACATGGAAAAACATCCAGGCTAGTATTTTTTTTTTTTTTTTTTACCTGAACTTGTTGAAATAACTGCATCTGTCTCTGGGCTCCAGTGCTTGACAGTTTATAACCACCTGTTGTTTATGCAAGATGTCTGTTCCCATGTGATGGCAACATTTCATTTTGCTTCATTCATTTATTCATTCAGTTATAATCTTACAATGATATAGAATTTGTTGCAAAAACAATGAAAATAAATATCTCAAAAATAGTGTATTACATGGAAAAAACATCCAGGCTAGTATTTTTTTACCTGAACTTGTTGAAATAACTGCATCTGTCTCTGGGCTCCAGTGCTTGACAGTGTACAACCACCTGTTGTATATGCAAGATGTCTGATCCCATGTGATGGCAACATTTCATTTCACTTCATTCATTTATTCATTTAGTTATAATCTTACAATGATATAGAATTTGTTGCAAAAACAATGAAAATAAATATACATTTCTATAAAATATAAAAGTATGCTTAAGGAGGATAGGGCAGATGGCCGGCTGTGGCCTTGATGAAGGAATCTTCCCAGCATTTACGTGAAAAGATTTAAGTAAACCTAGATCAGGATGGCTGAACAGAGAAAAACGTTAAAGGTGGAGTTCATGCTTGGTTATTGGTATTTATCCTCAGACTAAAGATGCATTATCAGCATCCAGCCGAACATCCTGTTTGTCTTGAAACAGTCCTATTTAATTGGCAACTTAATAAATGTGTGATAGCACAGAAAAAAATCCTCTGAGCTAATAGTACTGCCCAAACAGCTGGTGTGTGGATGAAGACATCAGTGTGTTTCCTCAACATCTTGCATACTGTCATTGTGGGAGGTAATATCTGCAGTGTTATCTATTCAGTAGACAGACACTTCATTTAGCTTACTGGTGTTTGTTAGGTCAGGGGCTGGAGGCTGTGTATGGAGATGGGGAGAAGCTGTGATGTATTGTAGAGTGAACTTGGCCATGAAAGTGTAATGAGTTTTTCCTGCAGTTTGAATGTATACATATGAAATTATCTCAAATTGTTGGTATTGCTGTGTTTGTTGATATTTTGTTGCATAATACTCATAGAACACTCTTCTTCTTGAAACTTCCTGGCAGATTAAAACTGTGTGCCAGATTGAGAACTGAACTTGCGAACTTTGCCTTTCATGAGCAACTGCTGACATGGCTTAGCTACAGCCTAGGGAATGTTTCCAGAATTAATTTTCACTTTGCAGAAGAATGTGTGCCGGTTTAAAACTTCTTGGAAGATTAAAACTGTGTCCTGGACCAGGACTTTACCTGGGTCTTTTGCCTTTTATGGCATGTGTCCTACCAACTGAGCTATACAAGTCTGACTCATGGCCAACCCTCACAACTATGCTTCTGTCTGTATCTCATTTCCTGCATTTCAAACTGGCAGAAATAAATCTGTAGGGGCAGGTCATCAGTCACACTTGGATAACCCGGTTATTAGATCTAGAACACTTGTCCACAAAAAAAAGGCAAAGGTCCCATGTTTGAGTCCCATTCTGGCACATGGCTTTAATCTGCCAGGAAGATTCAGGTTAATGCACACTCCACCACAGAATGAAAATTCATTCTGGAAGCTATCTTCTGTGGCAGTAAAATATGATTGCAAAACATGTTCCAAGTTGGAACATAACAGTGTATTGTCTGACATCCTTAACCATGCTGTTTAAATTTGTAAAGTGGTTGGCTGCACAGCTTCTTGGAAGCTGCAGAAGCTTCTTCATGTATCTCAGGTTTCTTGCACTTGTCTGCAAATATACAGTTACACCCTGATGATACATGTGATTAATAATTAAAGTTAATTTAGGATGAACTGGGAATTTAACAACCATAAGTCTAGAATTTGTTCATGTTTGCCATATTATTGGCGGAGAGCAGCAGTGAATACATGTACTGTAACAATAAAGTTATTACAAGCAAGTACTCACATAAGATATTTCATTGTCTAAACTGGCTTTGGCTTATCAGATTTGTAGATTCTGAAGGCTCTATAGTAATGGCATCATGTGCCTGACATATCTTGTATGAGAGACTCACATCTGCTCTATAGCAGTGCAGGCATGAGGAATGTACAGTTACAATACACACATAATGTCCTAACACTCCAATGCCTCAGCAACATGAGCAGTTAAGTTCCATGGGGACAGATGTTTGTGCATTTCTCAATATGAAGAGTTAATTAATGGAGGGGAAAATGCAATGACAAAATATACACCAATAAATGTAAAATGAGGTGGAAAGTAAAAATTAAAGAAAATGTTAAAAGAAGGATAAGAAAGTGGCAGAAAATAAGGGAAAAAGAAGGTGGAAGATAGTGCCTACAGCATTGTGATTTATCGTATTTCAGGGCTGAATAGTGGACAGGAAGTAAGCACATACTGTGGAACAGTTTCCTATCTGCAAAGTTTTGACTCACTTGCATTAGAAGCAAGGATCCAAAGTACTCATATTATAGGCAAGATTTGAAGCTTACTGATATTGTGATGAGATATATGCTCTGCAACGTAGAGTGTATGTTACCAACACAGACTCAGCATCTGTGTGTGTTCAGCCTTAATGATGACCTTATAATATGAATGATACTGCATGGTATGTGTGCATATTATTATTATTATTATTATTATTACTACAATTATCACAATTAATATTCTTATTAATCAAATCAACCACAATACCATCAAATTCTATTCTTTTAAATTTTGATGTGAATTAATTGTCTTTCTGTCTTAATTTACAAATTTTGTAAATTGTAATTCAGTAGTAGTGTGAACTTACGTCGATTTTGCTTTCTTTATGCCATTGAGAATTTAGTTATATGCTTTTTCTTCCACCATAAATACTTCTAATTTTTGACCGTGAATACAATACTGATTTTTGTCGGACCCTCTTCAGATGCAGGCAGCTACAGTGACATGACAGCATAATGTGCGGAAGAAAAGAAAACTTTCATGGTTTTGCACTAAAAAGAACTCTCACACTTCATACTTCCATCAAAATTATTACTCAGACAACACAGTGTACACTACATACTTCTCACAAAAAAATATGTGTTCTCCCTACAAGAACTAAAGACAGAGTCTATCTAATAATTGACAAGAGAAAATGAATGAGGCTTTTATCATTTGTCATTCACCTTCCGGCGTAGCAAAATACATCTTTTCCAACGCTTACCGAGGTTCCACTAGTCTTTATTATCATTGCTTTTTAGCTTTTGTCATAGCTTGTTGGGGATTTTCCTTATGTACATATACGAATGTTACTTTATTTATCCACTCGTGAGCCACTGAATTCGGAGAGCTGTGTTGTTGAAGACAGAGCACTCTCATCACTATAGTGAGTGGAATAGTTCAACCTCTTACTTGACTGTAATGTTGTCAGACCTTTTATAGGTAGTTAGAATGACAATGTAGAATAGGATGGGGAAGATGGACAATATCTTTATATCTGATTGTGAATTGATAGTAGGTTCCCAACATGCAATAAAATCCATTTCTTTGTTGGGCAGCCCCTCAGCTTGTCACATGGTACCTTATCAAGGGCATTCTGTGTGAAACACAATTTATGGAAAACTGCCTCTGCCTGGGTAATAATGTGATGATGACTGGGATTGTCATTGACTGTTGTGGGTTTTAGCAAAAGGACCAAATTGCAGTAGATGGTCAAAAAATGGCTCTGAGCACTATGGGACTTAACATCTATGGTCATCAGTCCCCTAGAACTTAGAACTACTTAAACCTAACTAACATAAGGACAGCACACAACACCCAGTCATCACGAGGCAGAGAAAATCCCTGGCCCCGCCGGGAATCGAACCCGGGAATCCGGGCATGGGAAGCGAGAACGCTACCGCACAGATGACTGGTCAGTTTAGTGTTAGGCAGCAACCCCCATCCCTGAGCACCCATACCATCCAGTACCTCTATGTCACTAGGAGCTACAGAAGGCACCATTCAACACATGTTCCTCTGCTTACTCTGCATCACAGCATACAGAGATCAGCATAGGCATAAATTCAACACCATTGAATGCTTAAACCACAGAGAAGTTTGGCTGGATTAATGATTTGCAAAATTTGTTGGTATTTACTGATGCCATAGTAAGAGTATGTCAAAGACAATGTGTCAGTATTTTTGCATGTAGCGATGCTTATATGTGCTGAAACTGAATTCCTGGTAAGTCTCAAATAGTTTCTCGTTGGTGAATGGTACAGGAACCTACTGTCAAATAACTTGTTTCCATTTCTTCACCTTAGAGCCCCACTGGTGTTCTGCACCTTTAACAAGAGCCATCTCTGCAAATTGATTAGGTGTGTTTGTGTGCATGAAAAAAAAAAATATTAGTTGTAAATGATGGCTGATTGGTCATGGAACCGGAATGATGCCCAGTGCTTACAGTGGTTTGTGGGATGCATCTCATGATGTTTTGCTATTGTCTTCAGAGGGAAATAAGGGGTACACATTACTGGGTAGGTGCAAGTAAGTAAATTGCTCATGAGTGTACCATGGGCCCTCTCACAGCTAGCAGTGCATTTGGTGAGGAATGTAGTAGTGTTAGATGCAGAAGTGTGCAGTGGGAGAGGCCACACAGATAGAAAACACAAATTGACAAGGAAATTGTTAGAACTGGTAAAAGTAGCTTGGCCAGGATATTGCATCCAGAGGCTGGGAAAGTGACATAAATCTTCTCTGGGTGGTAAGAATCAATATTTCTGGTAGCAACTAAACTTTTACAGTCAATCTCCATGTGACAAAAAAAATTGGAAAAATATTCTTTGACCAGGTTGCGATTTTAATAAAAAATTTTAAACTTTTCATGTAAGGCAAAGAAGACACTAGTTCACCTGTCAACAATACTTCATCAACAGAAGCATTTATTTAATACAGTGTACATATGTCAACCCTTCCAACTCACTGTTAAGTCTACCTTCTATGCTCCAATTTTTTTCCCATTGAACAATGTATACTACATTCAGCATGGCACAAACCGCTCTCTCTTAGTCATAGACCATTTTTACTGAGCATTCTTCTGGACTGCTGAGGCAGTGTTCTCAAGTATCCTACAGTGCTACAAAAAGGATCTTAAACAAAAATTAACGTTAGAACCGTAACCATCAGTACTTTTAAATCTACCACCACGGGTTTGGGACCTGCAGATTACCTATTCATTTGTACGTTTGGGCTCTGTGTTCATACTCCGTGAACTTGCAAGACATGAAGATAGTGATGAGATCGGACATCAGTTTGTGTGGTAAATCAGTTACCATATCTCTGGCTTACCAGTTGCCTGTTCTGCATATTTCCAAACTTTCCAACTCAAACATATCTAGCTGTCACCATTTGATTGGTACTTGCCTTGTTGTTTCAGTAGTACAGTGATAAAATGAAGTCAGATATATGTAGAGTGAAATGGTATTGGGATCGTAATATAGGAGAGCAAGAGTTGAAACCTTGTAATCTTATAATATTGTATATTTGTGCCCTGTTGTTTACAGCTAAAATCCAGTATGCTTGACTGGCTTTGGTCATATGAAATTGGATAGAACGTGTTGTACATCAGCTACTGTTCACTATTGCTGGCATTGCCTTGTATTAGTCTGTATGCTCTTGTTTTCTTCCAGGCTCTTTTGGAATCTCACGATACTGTAGCTGAAAAAAGTTTTGAAAAGCCTGAAGTGGAATCTCAACCTCAAACTTTTGAATTTCCAGCAAGTGAAATGACAGCCGATACAATTCGTATGGTTGGCCTCAGGAAAAGTCCAAAGGAACCCCTGGTACGTAACCGTGTGCAGTTTTTTCCATAATTCAAATTTAGGAAAGAAAACTTAATAATAATATCACTGTTCTGCATTAGTGGCTAAAATAGTGAGAATTCATTTACAAGGAAAAATGTAATCAATAAGTCACACAACCTGTTGTTTTAAGCCCATACAGTTTTTTTATTACTTTTGAGGAAGATAGTGTAGCAATGAAGAATGGAGATGCAGTTTTAAGCTGACAATTTTTGTTGCTGTGTGAGACCTGCTTCAGTAGGTCAGGTCATAAAGTACAAGGAGAAGAAAGTCACCCAAACATGTCTAATTCTGGTCTGACATGTATTTCTAACTTGTGACAAACATTAAAACACATTATTTGAGGAGGCAGTGATTTGCAGCTTCCAGAAATGTTTGGAAAATCTTGGATTGTGCACAATTGTATTGGCACTTTATTAAACAACCAGTTTTGGTCATAAATGTACCATCATCAGGTGTAATGTGACATAATCAGATGCATGACAGACTATAACTATTAATAAACATCATGTCATAAAGTGACATGTTAATTCGTCTATAAATCTGGAGCATATAAAGCAAACAGTAGATGGGTGATGAAGCACATGCCAAGGCATGGCTTATAGTTGAATTACATTTTAAATTATGACGTGATGCTGGTTAATAGTTATGGTTTGTCATACATCTGATTATGGTGTCACATTATATCTGATGATGGTCCATTTATGACCAAAACTGGTTGTTTAAGTGACAATATAGCTCTGTGCAATCCACAATTTTCCAAAAATATTAAATTCTCTCTCTGCTTCTTTCTTATTCATTTTATATATCGTGCTTAATAAAGAAGCGTGTTTTCCAGATATGAGTGTAGGTAGTTCAATTGTAATGTTGTTTAAAGATTACTAAATGATCAGGCCTGTGACTGTGATTATTAATTCTGACATTTTGACCCAGATGAATTTGGCATCATTTTATTTTTTGTGGTCTATTATTCTGTGGTAGACCATAGCTCGCACAAATAGCATACTATCAGAATTCCAGCACTCTGAATAAAATAAGTGATTTAGAACTTGATCATATTCCATATAATTTTAGCAACTTTAAATAGCTTGTTGTCATTAACCATTGCACTGGGACAAAAGTTAAAATAATTAAAATGAAATGATACAATTTTTTGATGATATAGTAATTGTTTCTTTGCCAGAATAACAGAACCAAAATGTACTATGAGGCACTCTTATTGCCAACACGTTTGCATGTAAACTTTGAAATTGTTTGTTGTAATTTGACATTTAAGTGAAGTATCTGTAATAAAGATTGCATACTTAATTTTTTAATTTACTGATGCTACTGTTGATTCATAGCTAGATGCCATCATTTTTTCAGTTCCCTTCCTATATGAAAGCATGTGTGTAATGATATGATGAAAAACTGAGCACTTTGTACAGCATGAAACAAATGATTATAGTCTGTCCAGCCAGTCTTACTTCCATGTAAATGGGACTGCCCACATCACAAGCCTATTCCACATCTGGTGACAGCTATCATGCAGTGAGGTGCAACATCACTGAGTCCCTATGAATGCCTGCTGTAGCTAGGGATACTAAATCTCTCCCACCTGAAATTGGCAAGTAGGGTCGATAACGACCAGGTTCGTATCTTTTCTGGTACAGGAGAGTTGGAGGTGTGTGGCTGAGCTCCCTGTCAGGTGATGGAGCTGCATAACCTTATATGGACTGGACAATGCAAGTGGCCTAGCTCGATATTATGCAGGCATTTGTGTTGGCAATGTGTTGGGAGATAGAGTGCTGTATCAGTACAATGGCGGCTAGCAGGGGCTTGGGCAGTGGGAATGGGCTCCCACACACTGGCTCACAAGTGTGCTTGCTGTAGAGTGGGGTAACGGGCACAGGTTGTACTAGTGACTGAGTGACTCAGTGGACAGCTGCCGAAGTGTCACATTCCTGGGTCAGAGATGGGGGTCTGTTTGTGACTCTAGCCACAGCTGAAACTGGTTTTGGTAGCTGGTTATGAGCTCATGACCAGTCACAATGTCAATCAGCTGATTTCCCCTGTGGCTAAGCTGAACCATGAGGTTCATTCTGTCTGAATGTGCATGCCCAGACACACACTCTCTATGTATATGTGGACCTGTACTTGAGCTGGGCACACTGCATGGGGCACAAGAGGTCTGTTGGGGCTGAATGACTGCCGTATACCAGTCAGATTGGATCCATTAATGGAGGTGGACCAGTATGTGGCAAGTAAACTGTGGAGCACTTTCTTGGTCAGTATCATCAACGAGATCTTGGGTATTTGAGCTTTAAATATCCTGACCACCTGCTTGGTCTCTGCATTGGAGGCAGGAAGGAAGGGGACGGTGGTCAGGTGTTCAGTGCTGTTTTTCCAGCAGAAGGCCTCCAACTGCAATGATGTGAACTAGGGACCAATGTCAGACACCACTTAGAATGAATTTAGGATTAACTAGAAAATTTACATCTGCAATACTAGAACTTCCTGGTGTTTGTCATGTTACTGGTGGAGAGTAGCAGTGAATATACGTATTTTAACAATACAGTTTATTTCAGGCAAGTACTCGCATAAAATGTTTCATTGGGTAAACCGGCTTATTTTCCAATAAGCCATGGAATTATTCTCAGTCTATATATCTAAAGTCACCGTTTGTGTGAAGCTCCTAGCATTAGATTCTACTGGTAAAAAGGAAAGAGGATTAGCATTTAATGTCCCATCAAGTCATAAGTGACAAAGCACAAGTTCTAAATGGGGTAATGCTGGGAAATAAATTTGGCTGTTTGGTTTTCAAAGGAACAGTTTTGACATTTCTCACAGTGAGATTTACTAGAAGAACCTTGCGTTATTGTAATTCATCCACAAAGGAAATTACTTAATGTACACGTGGCTAATTTTTAAGTACAGTTGTCATCTAGGCCCCTCTACCAAGTTGGATTCATGGGGGGGGGGGGGGGGGGGGGAAGGTGAGATAAAGAAAGGGAGGTGGCTGGTCACTGCATATACTTATTATCTGAAGCCACTGTCTAACTAATTGTTATTAATAAAAAATTGAAATGTCCTGTTTATGTAAACAGGCAATGAAAGCAATGGCAAATATGTGACACTGGAAACTAAATAAATCACTGATTCAACAAAAATGGGTAGTGAGAAAATTGTGCTTACAGTTTCTTATTTTGGAATTATTATACACACTGCCCTCTGCATATTCCTTAATCATAATTGTTATTAGAATTAAAATCACTCCCAAAAGAACTATTAGCCACACATCAGTAACATGAGACAAAAATAAATTTTTATATAGGCTTTGGATTTTTGTCCTTGGTTCAGACTGAGATCCCTACATAATGAGAGTGAGTCAAGAAAACTGTCTTGGATGGGAGGGTCCTGTTATATGCTTGACAAGTAGTAATGAGCATTGTAAGCAGCCCTGTAATGACTATAAGACTTGTTATTTCATAAATATCTGTGTACTCATGTTGATATAAGTCAACTATTTACTACATCTGAGGAAGTGGTAGAATTTTGCAAAATGTTTCCCTGCTTAATTTCACTATTTTAAATTTAGCCTCATCAGCCATGAAAAGTACAAAGCCACATGTTTATTGTTAATTATTAATGCAGTTTCTATTGGCTACTTATCTTTGTTAACACTTACTTTGACTCATACCATACCCCTGAAAAGTTTCCATATGTGATGGTAACCACAGAACATGATTATTGCATGAACTGATGCTATATTGCCCATTGACGTTACTTCTTTCGGTCTGGTTTTTACTTACATAAAACTGAACTTTTGATTCCTATGAAACTCCTGTAATATCAGTCACTGCACACAACACAGTGTGCTGTGAAAGGTATGTGAGATACCAGTATCACTTTGTCCAATATTTTTTCCCTTCATAGATGGTTTACAGTTCTCAGTAAACCTTAATGTGAGACCGAATTTATCTAATTTTACAGCTACGACTGTAACATGTGATACATATGGCAGGCCATAGTGTTTATGGGCTTATCTTGGAACATACAATGTCAAGGCAAATAAAATGCACAGGTCTTCTGTTCTCTCTCTCTCTTAGGATGGCCATATGATTTTGACACCACTTCTACCAAAAGTTATTACAGTATATTGACCAGTGCACCCCCATTCTCAGTCTGTATCTTGGAGCACTGCTGAAGGTGTATCATATTCTAACCCCATAGTTCTTAAACATTTGCTATACCATGGGCTATATGCACATATTCTTTTGTCTGCTTTACTCCTTTCGCCTAATTGAAGACATTTTCAACCAGTATGGTATCATCAATAAATGTAGTGAATGCCAATAGCCAGCTGAATGTTGTTTCATTTTGGACTTCTTTAAGTTGGCCAAGTATGTGCGAGACAGGATAGAAGTGAGTGCCAGCTCCCAGTGTGCTATATTCAGCATATATAAATCAGTGAATTGTCTTAGGTTCAAAAGTATAACTGCGCAGTATAGGCAAGCCTAGCTACCACTAATTGTTGGTGATCTCAACAGTAAGTGCTGCCAATTAAACAACAGCCTGTAATCTATTTCTGGAGGTGCAGTTTATCAGGTCCATTTGTTTTTGCGTGCAAGACTGTATGATAAATACTAGTTCTACCCTGGCCTACAGGAGTCTAGAAAGATGCATGTTAGGAAAACTCTTCTGCAATAAATATAGTCAGCTTGATAAATTCTAGTTCTACCCTGGTCTACAGTAGTCCAGAAATATGCATGTTGGTAAAAGTCTTCTACAATAAATATGGTCAACTGGTGACATAAGTTTGCAGCAAAAGTAAAAATGAGTGATATATTGTAAGTAATTGAATGATGCAGGTATCATGATAATAGTTGCATACAAACTGAAAGCTAATATAATTATTTTTAATGTTGAGTTGACAATGGACATCTGGTGTTTATTTATATATTGTACCTCCAGAGTTTGTGGTTGCTTTTATTGTACTGAAACATTATGTATATTTCCAGTTCTTTATGTTATAACTATTCCAAGTGATGATAACAGTGATAATTATTTCTTTGACTCATAAGTGATTGGGACATAAAAAGACAAATAAGCATGTATCGTATACTATGGATCCATAGGTCACACGCTCATTCCCCAATCAGTCTTTGGATTTTCATATGCCATTTATCACTTTATCTTTCACCTCTGACAATGTTTGTTAATGGGAAAAAATGTCAAGTTGCACTGTGGGTTTGAGTCCACATTAAACTGTAGCTCCCCATATGACTGGATGGATTAATTCAGTTCAAAGGTTAGAGAAGGCAATGGCGTACCACCTCCAATACGACAATGCCTAGCGAAGCACTGTGATGTTCAAATGAATTTTCAGGTAGATGACAATTTTACTGATTTCCTTTTCAACAGTGTATCTGTGGTAACATTTATGAAGTGAGGTGAACAGTTACTGTAAAACACTGAACTACAGTCACAATGTGGAATAATGAAGTTATTCATTGAATTACAGTGAAGCAATAAATTTCAAAGTAAAATGCAATTACATACTCTTCTGGACAACTGACTCCAGTATGTAAAGTCAGTGCTTATAATGTGGTCTATTGACATAGCCATTCTTTTGTATTTTCCCCTCACAATGTTCCCATGTGATTTACCACCGAACAATTGTATTTGTTAATTTTATATTGTATATTTTTCCTTTTGACTTTACAGATTTCCATTGTCATTATACGCTGATGAGGCAAAATGTTATGATCATGTGCGTGATAGGGTGTTGTTCCACCTTTTTTAATGCAGCACAGCAGCATTTACACATGACAGGTTTCCAGAGGTATGTGGCACCAGATCTCAATACACAGGCCATGCAGTTCCTATGAAGTATGGGCCATTGATTTGTGGGCATGGAGCTAGTGCCCAATAACATTCAGATCAGGTAAATTTTGTGACAAAGACTGTCATGCTTCTCAGAGCACTGAAGCATAATTGTAGCCTTGTGACATGGACACTTATCATGCTGGATGATGCCAGCATCATCAGGGAAGACGTGATGCATACCTGAATGCAGGTTGTCTCCAATAATGTTCATGTAGTCCACAGCTCACATGGTGCCTTCAATTACTGTCACAGATCCCATGGAAATGTACCTCATAACATAATACTGCTCCCACAGACCAGTTTGTGGTGCCATGCATGAATGAGCAGTGATTCACCTGGATAATGGGGTACATGGACTTGACCACTGACCATGATTCATACGACCTAGCAATATGTTTCCACTGATCCACATTTCTATCTCATTGGTCCAGTGTCCACTACGATCGTAATTGATGATGCCGTTGGGTCAAGACGGAAACAAGTAGGGATCTGTGTAAGTCCATTTTTATACATATGGTTATGGACCTCAGCTGTTCATTATCAAATATCAAATCAAAACACCTTCAGCCATTAAATTTCCAGTTGTTGTTTTATTTGTGCATCCAGTTTCAGCACTACATTATGCCATCTTCAAGCCCCCTCATCAAAGTGTAGAAAGAATCCCACCTCTGGTCCAGTCAAAACGGGCCAGACTTCAGTGACTGGTATCCATAGATTTCTTCTTAACACGACAATCCCTTCAATCATCACTTGCCGACTGTTAGAAGAACAAAAGTTTGTCTAACAATTTGCAAGTGATGTTTGAAGGGCTCTATTTTGACTGGACCAGAGGTAGGATTCTTCCTACACATTGGTCAGGGGGCCTGATGATGGTGTAATGTAGTGCTGAGACAGCTTGCAGAAATAAAATAACTGGAAATTTCGATGGCTGAAGATGTTTCCATTTGATGTTTTCACATCAAGATCGTCTGCTGGGGAGTCACATACTTGTCAGTATGTGCTGAACAGCATGCTCCAAAGTACTTGAGCCTGCAACAGCCTTGTACTGTTGTGCTGCAAATAAATTACTTGGTCTGGCTGGATTAAGTTAAGACATCTTTGTTGCCTAACACAAGAAGCAGAGAAAGACAGACGGCTGGGCAGACGTAACGCCAAGGCTATCCACTGATGTAGCGAGCACGGCTGCCAAAGCGTTACGGTGTTACTTCATTTCATCTCCAAACAGAGGGGCCAGGAGCAAAGTAATCCTAATGCACCAGAAACCAAAGACGCCATGGTCTAGATGGCCTGGATACTTCACTCCAGACCTGTTGTGGCAAACGTCACCAGTGCCAATGCAGTAGCAAAACAAGTATGCATCGAGCCAGTATAAATAATCCTAATTTTTAGTCAAAGGTATCACAGTCTGGCAGCCACCATCTACAACCAAAGAGGTCTCCTCTGGTCCAAGAGGTGACATTGTTCAATGAGCAACCATCGTGAGACTTGGTCTCCACTAACCACAGGCCTACTGCTGGCTCTAAGTACAATTCCGTGGACTTGACACCTTCCAGTTAGTGGGCCACTTGTGGGCCTACTACCAATCATTGCCAGCCTTCTGCTCTGGAGGGCAGCTGTTAGAGACTAGGGCAGTGCAGCCGCCTGACTAGCTTTGCCTGTATGGGCGTACTGTCACTGCATGCCTCCGCTTGCAGGGATGGACAATTCTGATGAGGTCCGTCTTCCTCTGAAAAGACTACAGCCTTTCAGTACATCCTATCCTGAGCTGCAAAGCTGCACCCAGAAGCCACAGACACTACAATTTAACTGCTGGTATCACAGCAGCGTACCGTGTCACTCAGTGCCTACAGCACAAGCCCAGTAGGGTGTTGCCACCATACAATGCCACTGAGTGTTCTTCAATAAAATGTATGACTGCTAGTGTTGTTTCTGTGAAAAATGTCATCAGTCATCATCCTGACAACAACCCACTGCCTCAACTCTACCATGCTACTGTAGACACCGATCCCTAGGCCTCTACATTTCGGTGGCAGAAGTGGGTGCAGCAGTGTCAACCACCACTAAGATGGACGTCTATAGCTGGATCTGACATCTCATCTCAGCTGTAGTTGTTAACATAGAGACATGCAGTAGGTTGAATGTGGAGTTCTTATTTTGACTACAAGTATTGTGGAGAGTCAGGCTTTTGCTGGATGTTTAATTTTGCATTTATATACGAAATGCGGCAAGTAAACTCAGTGTTTTAAAGAGATGTTGGTAGGACATGTTCTGAGGCATCAAGGGATCACAAATTTAGCATTGGAGGGCAGCGTGGAGGGTAAAAATCGTAGAGGGAGACCAAGAGATGAATACACTAAGCAGATTCAGAAGGATGTAGGTTGCAGTAAGTACTGGGAGATGAAGAAGCTTGCACAGGATAGAGTAGCATGGAGAGCTGCATCAAACCAGTCTAAGGACTGAAAGACCACAACAACAACAAGTACGAATGTTCTTTTTCACCTTATTAGAATGGGCACTATGTCTTGTCAGGAGCAATGGCTGTGGCTCATTGTCTAGAAGTGTATAAGGTGTTAACCATGTGTAGCAATTCAGGAGCTGAAGCTAAGTTTTGTCGATTTATTATGATACTGTTAGAATTGTGTATCCTACTCATCATTTGATTTTATTTTTCCTGTTGTTGATGGTTTTATTGTATTTATTTTATGTCAGAGTCTGATTATAGGGAAACTGGTAATGAATTGTTTTTTTGAGAGAGGAGTATATCTTATTATCTTTAAGCATATAAAGTAGTAGTCATGGGTTGCCACTTAGACAGAGAATTTACAATGCTCGGATAGTATTATGTTTAAATGTCGTGTTGTCCTTCTGTTTTGTTCTTGTCGTTGTTGTTGTTTGTGTCATTGTTGATACCAGAAGGTGATACCCTAGTAGAAGCGATGTGAATTTTAGCAGCTGAGGTGGCTTATTTGCAAGCAGACAGTGTATGTATCCTGAAAGAAATAAAGGCTGTGGCAACAGACCAGGCAGAGTATGTAAAGGTTGGGGAACAGAGCTTTGCGTAGAAGAATTACTCCAGAATGAAATATTCTGCAGCAGATTGTGCGCTGATATGAAACTTCCTGGCAAATTAAAACTGTGTGCCAGTCTGAGACTTGAACTTGGGACCTTTGCCTTTTGCGGGTAAGTGCTCTACTATCTGAGCTACCCAAGCATGACTTACAACCCGTCCTCATAGCTTTAATTCCACCAGTACCTTGTCTGCTACCTTTCAAACTGGACAGAATCTCTCCTGCGAACCGTGCAGAACTAGCATACACTCCACAGCAGAGTGAAAATTTCATTCTGGAAACATCGCCCAGGCTGTGGCTAAGTCATGTCTCCACAGTATCCTTCTTTCCAGGGGTGCTAGTTCTCCAAGGTTCACAGGAGGGCTTCTGTGAAGCTTGGAGGGTTGGAATTAAAGCTGTGAGGACAGGTTGTGAGTCATGCTTGGGTAGCTCACATGGTAGAGCACTTGTCCGTGAAAGGCAAAGGTCCCGAGTTCGATGATGTTCCCCTGAGCAACCATCAGTCACCATCCTGACAACAACCCACTGTCTCAGTTCACTCACCCACTGTCGAGGTCACTCACCCTGTGCTTCTACAGGACTCTGTTGTCAGATATTCCACAGACCCAACCTATTCTGCTTTACAGAGTGGGCAAGCCTCAGACATCAAAGTTCTGAGAGGAGACATGGATGTCCAACATTTTGTCATCTACTTGTAGTTTCACCATTGTGCTTCTCTTTCCTCTAGATGCTCACAACAGTAGCAAACAGTGTCCCTGCTTTACCATTTTTGAGATGTTCTTTCCTGTATATCACACCATAACACTGCGCCCTTTTGTCAAAGTCACTTGTGTCAGCGGACTTTCCCACTTAACTATAGCATAATGTGCCCACAGCATCTCCAGGCAGCATTCATTTTCATAGTTGCAGTGGTCACAATGATTTGGCTTCTCAGTTTATGTACTGGCCTTTATATCTTTGGTTAATTATTCAGAAATATTAAATAATTGGTAATTTGAAAGTAAAAATTTATTTGTCATTGCTTTCTTTTTTTAATAGGGTTTGACAGTCCAGGTGGATGAGTCAGGGAATTTAGTGATTGCAAGGATATTAGCTGGTGGTATGATTGACAGACAAGGCCTACTCCATGTTGGAGATGTGATATTGGAAGTGAATGGTGTTCCTGTTTCAACTCCTGAAGAACTCCAGCATCAGATTTCCCAGTCGGATGAATCAGTGACTCTGAAAATAGGGCCTGGTTTTGAAGATATCCATTCTCAGCTGAATAGTGGCCAGGTAAAATCACAGAGGCTCAGGAAAGATCCAGGAAACGGTGGATATTCATTTGTGGTAAGTGGTTTCACAGTGTTCAAGTGACATGATAAGATCAGAGTTTTTATTTTTGATTGGTGCAGTTAAAATTAAAGTAATGTTTGTATACCTCTACTCTTCCTAAAGGTGTATCTTTTTTAACTTGGAGTTATTGTTCATTGATTATCAAATCATGGTCAATGATTAGTTGTAGTAATAAGAGCATGAAGAAAAAAGCTATTTTTATTGATGAAGAAAGTAATTCTTCATTTTGGTTTGCAATTTTCCCAAGCAGGCAAAAAAAAGATGATGATAGTGAATTCCTAATATGTTATGCATAACACTTGTGTTACTTAAAAAGCATGAGAAGAAAAAATAGTTTCCTGCTCTTCTGATTCCCAAGAAATGAAGTCAGTGAATAAGCAGAAAATGGAATAACCTTTCTTAGAAACCTTTAGCAAAATGTGCATAATCTTTGAAATTTCCCCTGATCCTTCTAGGGAATTTTGTGTGAAACAAGACCTTAGTATTGTAGTACAGCTGCTGGTGCATTTAGCAGTGAGTGTTGTAAAAGTTATGTAACATACAAGCAATATGTACAAACTAGTGATTACTAGGCATGTGTCTGGAAGTGATAGAGTATGGCAGTTGTTGAATGTCAAAGAAAGGGCAAAGAAATGGAAGGAAAAGGCTTGCAAAGTTACTTTGTTAGCTGTGTATACTAAATATGGCAAGTGAACTAAAAAATTGGGAGCATTGTAAAGCTGTACAGGTGTTATTTCCAATGTTACAGGATATCCACAATGTTGAAATGTTTGTTACATTTCTGATGTGAAGAAATCAGATTCTCATGTCAAAACAAGTGTCAGCACACCAACAAGAGTTCATTGTCAGTTTATAAACTCACAGACAATAACAATCACTGCATCGTTTTTATGTTTGTTTCTGTTTAGAGATAGCTTCCTGTTGTCAGTGGATTGTTGCTGAACTAATGTAAACATAGCATAATATATAGGGTAATAATATAAATGTAAGACAGTAAATCTCTGTGGCTGTTATCATTTACCATTAATTAAATAATCATGTGATGTGCCATGAAATTTTTAGTGACTGCACTTACAAACAGCTACGTATATGCTTGCAATGTTCTCCTATTTACAGGTTAGTGTACTCATTCACTACATTTTCCATTATATCCTGCTAGCATGGTGTTCCACAATGTAAGCAAAATAAAACTTACTTTGAAGCTCCTATTCTATGCACATTTTGTATAATTCATGACCAATAGACTGATAATGTTGATGCAGAATACATGTACAAATTTATTGGAGTGAAACAGTTTCAATATTATTTCATTTTCATGATGCAATCAATGAAAAATATGAGACTATATCTTTTACATGAGTGAAAATAAAAACTCAGGATAAATTTTAACTTACTGGACTGCCCTCTGCCGAGCTGGCAACCTCTACTATTTCATCAGGATGCAGACCACGGACCTGCGCAGTGTCATTATGTGCAATAAAACAGTATTCTAAATGGTGCCATTTATTACTGAAAATATAAGTTGTTGCTGCTCCTTCTGCACTGACCTGTGACTACATAATCTGCTGAATCCAATAGCGGATTCACAGTTGCATCAGCTTTGAGTGGAAGTCAATGATACTCTAGTTTGGTGGTTTTGCCATCCACTGGTGAGGTAGGCATGCCCCATCAGTAGCTCTGCTTTTAGGGAAAGTGGTGACAATGACGGGTGTATTTTGATCCACATGCCGTTTCGGGGAGTGTCCCCTCGTTGGTTAACAATGTCAGATGCTGTGTAGTCATGCTGAATGCTAAACTTGGCCTGCCAATACAGTAGGCCTTCAGACCTGTGCAACACTAGAGTTAAGGGTGGCTTCTGCCCTGGATTGGAGTTGTGTTGGTAGAACCTCAGTCTACACATTGGTGCTGGCTGCTGTACTGACAGCATTATTGGATGCGGAACTGCAGCTCATGGCTTCAGATTGCTGATCGTCTTGTACGGCATCAAGTGGAAGACCAACACTAGAACAATCTTACACATGGGAAGTTACCATATCATAACCAGAGAATTGTGACATTGATGCCATTGATCCTACTGGTCAAGTGCTGAAAGCTAGTGGGAGTGGAGCATTTATGTAACCAAAGGAAGTCTATGCTAAATGACATTATTCGTAATGACGGAATTAATTGTGTTCGTCCTGAGACATCAGTGGTCTTCAATTCTGCTACATTTGCATAGCAAATTTGTTACAGGGTCTTTGCTACTTTGTCAGACTTCTGCTAGTCATTGTCGTGTCCTACCTGTGGGAGTAACAAAGGAGATTTGGTGTGCACTGTTTTAAACATTTTCAGATCAGTTGCTCACAGTTTCTTTTAAGAGTGGTGCTGGCAGTTGGTGACACATCTGCATGAGTAAAGCTGTTGCTCACAGTTTCTTTTAAGAGTGGTGCTGGCAGTTGGTGACACATCTGCATGAGTAAAGCTGTCTGTTAGAACTCAGAAAAAATTTTACTCTCACATTTCATTATTAGTTTTGTTACGTACCATTACAAACAGAACTACAAAGTTTTTATTTTCAAAAGAGTTGTTCATGCACACACAACCTTGGGGTACTTTTTACTAATATGTTTGGGATTACACTTATCATTTACCTTTCACGAATGATCAGTGTGCCCTCCACAGGATGCATAACAAACATGCAGACAGTTTTCAGACTTATCCCATACTTTGGGAGCATGTTTGGAGTTACTGAATTTGCTGCTGTTGCTTTGTGGCATCACAGTTCACTTAAAGTTGTTGGGAGGGGACGCATCTGAATGGAGAAGGTGGGGTTCGGGTCAGTAATGGTTAAAGAAAAACCTCAAGGAGGGGGTGCTAAAGATATCTTGAGCTACCTTTACTTTTACCGTAATAAAAAGTAATCAAAGCAAAGTTTAAGAATGTTTTTTTTAAACTGATTATACACATATACAAGACAATGCCATCTTATGATATAAAAAAGTTAAATTGTGGTTCTCTTCCTTAAATGATCTTATGTTTTTCTGAAATGGTCTGATCAGCATTTAATGTATCTGGTCCTCAAGGATTATTATCTCAGTCTAAATGTGATAAATCAGTTCTCATTAAAAGCTATATTGTATGAATTGGCATAATGAATTGCGTTATTGCCAGTTATCAGTAGAAAAAGTGTGACTTGGGTCCATAACATTAGTTTTTACTTTCTTTTTGAGTTGAGCAACAACAGTAGCTGCTGCAGGATGGTTGCTTCATTCTATTTAATATAGAATCCTTAGTGAGAAGTGTTGCATAAGACAATGCAGGTTTCTGGATTGCCTTCCTTGTAGTAATTGATAATGTTTATTTTTATTTGAATGGGCCATAATGTGATGTTTATGCAGGGTATTTGACTGTTATAGGTACAGATGAAAGTGTTGAGTAGAGGACAGTGAAACAAACAAATAACCCTAGTATACATAGGTCCAGAAACCAATGATTTCCCCAATACAAAATATGGCCTGGTGCAGCCATGCCAGTGTTACAGCACTGTTGATACCTAAGGCTACATTTTAAATAATGTTTATTGTTGTGAAAGGATGCATTTGTGGTTTCATGCATCATAGTGCACTGGCACACTTTCATGTGGCTGTTCAGGAATATTTTGCACTAATCTTTCACAACAAATGTTTCGATCGTGGCTTGCCAGTACAGTGATCTCCCATGTCTCCCAACATGAACCTGTTGTTTTATTTTTGTGTGAAGATATTTAAAAGCTTTGGTGTATCCCAGCCCTGTTGGTAGTGTCAATGAATTCCATGACTGCATTGGGGATGGTTGTCAGTGCATTCAGAACATACCTGGGGTTTTGAACGTGTGCGGGCACTGATGAGAGGAAGTACTGAAGTCTGCCTTCACATAAACGGGGGTTGTGTGGAACACTTATTGTAATGTCTTTATCCTCAAGCACATATCTCTAGTTCAGGTCTTCGGAGGTTCTATTATAAGGTATTCACGTACCCAGTTGTAATACAATATATTGGGAAAACCTTTGCTTTCTGGATCTTCATTAGGATTATTTGCTTGTTTCATTGCCCTCTACTTGGCACTTTTGTTTATATCTATAATAGCCAAATATCCTGTATATGTGGTAGATTGTGAAATGTTGTTTTTGGATTTGGCTAGCCAGTTAATGCCAGAAAAGTTACATTTGGTATGTCCTACAGATCAGCGTTACATAGATGTCTGATATATTCTTGTTTGTTCTAGTTCTCTGTGATTTTTCTGATTGAGGATAATTTATATATGAGAGTATAAAATATATTTTACCCAATTCTTGTACAAGTTGTGCAGAGTTGGTTCATTCTTCCCAGATGCATAAAAATGTAGTTTTCATTGTAAAGTCACAGTGATGTAAACCACCCTAACATATCATATTTCCCTCTTATGTATTGGTATCCATGAATTAAGGTTTTATAGGCTCACATAAATGGATTCATATTGAAATTAAAAAGAAAAAGACAGTAGGACTGCATCCATATCAAGCTTTGGTAGCTTAGAGTTTTCTGAATTGTTTCAGGTGATGACCAGTTAATAACTACAAATATTCATAAATCAGAACATAATGTGTTCTGCCTCTAATGACCTTGCTATCTATAATCATAAAAGGGGAGATGGGCTCTCAAAATCATTAATGTAAGGAAAAACCTATCTTATTAAAGGAAGTTATTCCTAATATCCTTTGAATGTCTAATTTATGCTTGCCTTGGTTATTTTGCTCATGTTACCTTCCACACCTAACACCATTTTTGAGCTTTTGTGTCTATTCTTATTGTTATATTATCTAAATGTATTCAGTTTTAGAATATTTTGTTATTTAATTTTTTAATTTTCTCTGATCTTATCTACCATTTGATATATACATTACCATTGCTGTTCCTGTCAAAATTTTTACATATTGGCTGTTTACTTTCCTACATGGTGGACTTATCCATGTAGCTGTGCTCAAATGGTGATGGCATTGTCATTTAAACACTGTGACAATAAGTCTTAATAGCCTCCTTTACATATTTGGGAAATGGTGGCAGTAGTTGTGGTATTAAAGGTATTCCTCTACAAAGGTAACAAGCATGATTTATTTCATGTTATGTGATTTAATGCTAGCTGTTAAGACAATGTTGTATTGTGCTTAATGTATTGAAAAGCACTAGCATGACAAATTACATGCTTCTGCCACAACACACCACCACCAAAATTGCACTCTCTGTCTCTCTCTCACACACACTTTCTCCACTGGCATTAACTATATATCATTCTTTGTTATAAAGTAACATGAATAATTACTTCATCTGAGCTTACAGCTGCATGTTAAGACAGTAAAAACAAATCCCATTTATATTGTTTTCTTGGTTTGTCTCTGATAATAAGCACAGTGGGTAAAAGCTGCGTCTTGCTTATAACCATGCACTTAAGACTCTTGCTGAAAACAGTAATCTATAAGAGTGTGAGTCAGAATGACTGGCCATTAATCACCTTCTGAAGTCTGAATTCTTAATACTGCTGGCAGTTACATATAAAAGTATGAGAAAGTGTCCTAGGTTTTGGAACTTCTCTTGCCTGTACAACAGGCAGCTCCCTCTAATGCTGAAGTCTGAGTGACCTGCCCTTCCATCCAGCTTTCCCCAGCCTATCCCTCTTTTTTCTGAAGAAAGAATGGTAACTGTTCTGAAAACCAGAATACTTTTATGTGTGACTGTCATCAGTATGTACTAAGAATTTCACTCCCTGAAGGCAAGTAGCAGGTAGCCATTCTGCCTGATAATTTCATAGTTTTCTCAAGTGAATTTCCCTTTTGAAAATTGTAATCTCTCTGCTTAATAGCACACAAAGCAAGTAGCATATATTTTTCACGAATTAACTGTACTAACATTATCCGTTACTTTTTGCCGCATTGTTAGTGTGAATAGAAACATAGCCATTACTGCATTTCTGGCACAAATATATTTTTATGATAATGATAAGAGAGCAGTGAGCTTTTTTCTTTGTCATCTTGCTTCCTTCTGCATTGAAATCTTTGTCAGTAATGTCAAGCTATGTTGACAGTATCTTACACAGCTGGAATTAAGACTCCAAGCAACGATATTAAGAGCACTGACTGAAAGTCTTCTGCATAATGCAGTGTAAGTGAAACAATGTGTTAATATTTGTAGTGGTATTTTGAGTTTATTATAGATCAGTTCAATCAGCATTAAAACTGCATGATTTTTAAACTATTTTTGTTTGTGTGGATTTGCACAACAGAAAGATGGTTCGCTTTCGAGCACTGCTGTAAATATATTGGTGAAATGTGAGGAGATGATTTTATATTATACAACAAAAATTTAGATTTATTGCTGCAAAAATTAAAGCTGAAATTAGATCAAAAATTAAAAAAAAAAAGGTTGTATCTGACGAATTGTGGTAAGGACACACAGAAGTTTGTACTAAACCCCAAGTTTTGACAAGGCACTGGGTCTTTATGATTGGAGGTTTGTAAAAACCAGAAAAGGAAGAAAGGAGAAAATAAGAGACAAAATATAAGTTCAATTTCTATAACTTTTCAGTCTGCGCTTTCAGATAACTGTCCTTCCCTTTACAAAATCTGCCACCTTCGGCAGAAACCATAGATTGAAAACTATTTGTGTGTGTGTGTGTGTGTGTGTGTGTTTTACACACTCGCAATTCTGGTTTTAAATGGGTACAGCCTTTCATTTGCATACCACAGTTTTCAGATGTTAAAGTTACTGAGCTGTGCAGTCAAGACATTAGGCTTTTTTTCTATCTTTCTTCTTCTTCTTCTTCTTCTTCTCCTCTCTCTCTCTCTCTCTCTCTCTTTAAATTGTTATTTTTCTGTTCCAGTGTTACATGAGAGCATTATTCAGCTATTCTCCAGATGATGATTCTCTTCTTCCTTGCAAAGAAATTGGCCTTGCCTTCAAACATGGAGATATTTTACAGGTAAGAATTTGTTCTATCTCGCACATCAGTATGAAATATTCAAAGTATACACATGGTAACTACTATGTTTTGGCTATGTCATTGGCCCTGATATGTTCTAGTTAAACAGGAATTGCCCTCATGTTTGTAATGTAGTACAATGTAAGTAAGTATGGCTTGTAGAACATCAATCATAGGAAATGCCAGTATGTGTATGCTACGTGTGTGCTTTCTATACGGTTTTAATTTTTCAAAGTACCTGTGTGAAATACTCCTTTCACATAAAGTTGTGAATATTTTCAGTTGTGCACATGACATTCTCGTTTCCATTTAGATTAAATCCTTGTTGAAATTCAAATAGTATTATCAGCTCATTAGGAGAAACTGACAGTTTAACAGTAATAGCCATATTTTATGCTACATTATACTTATTGTTGTTCAGCAATGGAGTCATGGAAAGTGAACATTGCTTTGATTACAGCATATGTTATTGCAAATCACTTTTTGACAGCAACATAAAGAAGGAATTGCTTAACACCTATGCAAAATACAGATATACTGTATTGCAAAAGTATCAGATTACAGGATGTAAGAGGTGGAGAAGACAGCTATCTAAAGATATTCAGATGTTAGAACTAACTGTAGATGAATAAGTCATAAACAGTTGTTGTCTTGACTGAAGCTACTTATAATACATAATTATAGCTGTGGCTCTGTCATCCTGTGGGAAACATAGACAGAATGAATTGTGTTTTAACTGAAGGTGGAACTGACAAAATTGGAGGTGAATATCTTTTGTTCAGAATGTCCAGACTGATGTCCAGGTCATGTAAGAAACAGATTGACTGTCCACTTGCTCTGGCAGGCAATCCTCATCAGGCAGCAATGGCATCACACACTTACTTGTGACAGCACTCTGTTCAGTGAAACTTGTGGCAAACTTGCCCGAGCACAAGCAGCACCAAGTCACATGCCACTCCTTGGCCTCTGTGGAGGGTAGCTGTTTCTGTATGGCATCACCAGTGAATCGAGTCATCATGCTAAGTGTCTGCAATTGCATCAGTTGAGGAAAGATCGGGCAGACAAGTCCTGGACTAAAAATGTTCTGGTTTCCCATCCAATATGAAGAAAGGTTTACAGGAGCTGATTTTGAATTCAGGTGAGTGAAAATGTTAGTGACAAGTAACAACTAGTAAAGAGCCCTAAGCACTTGATCATATCTAAATTTTGTTGATCGTAGGTTTTGATATGATCCTGCAACCATGCTTCTTGCACAGGAACCGTATAACACCATATTTAAATGTAATCATTGCTGCCACTTGACTGTGATTTTTTAAATCATTACAGGCCCAATAAAGACAATGTCAAGATAAATATTTATTTCTCTTTTCCTTTCTCTTCCTCCAAACCTCATTCAGTTCTCAGAATGAGCTTTTCCCCTCTCATTCGACTGTTTGGCACTAGTTGTTTTTCTGTCTGTTTTAGCTTCCTGGAAACTTTAAATTTCTTTGCTTCTAGTCTGAATTTGTCTCTGTTGAGTAACAGCAATCCCGTCCCATCTGCATTTCTAATTCTTGCCTCCCCACTCATTTTCTTCATCTGTTTGCCTGTTTTAGAAGAATATGTGGATCGTCTTTGTTAATCTGTCTTTCTTTGTTCTCTCTAGATGTTCGTAGAGTGTAACACATCATTTCCTGATCTTGTTTGTTATTTTAGAGCAGAATGAGTGTATTTCTTTATTTGGTCTCATAACCCAATTGCCTCTTTTGTTCTTGATTGACCTGATATTTTTCTCAAGATTCTTCTTTCTATTTTCTCCAAATTTTCTAACAACCTTTTGCATCCAGATAAAGGCAGTGTTTCTGACCCACAGAGATCTTTTGGTTTTACAATGGTCTTATAATGGCTTAATATAAAATGTTTAGAAAAACCTTTACAGTTGTACAGATCTCTCACTTTCATGTACGCTCTTTTCATTTTTTAAGTCTTGATTTTAATTGCTCCTTTTTCATTTTTTATGTTTATATTTTCATCTACATATTTGAAGTTGCCTGTTTTCTTGATGTTATCACACTTGGTTTTTAAATTTTTTGATGTGTTACATAATTGTTGAATGTTTTCTGTCTTTTCAAATGATATTTGTAGACATGTCTTCTCAGCTTTTACCTTCAGGAGTTCTAGTCTTTTATTTGCATTGTCTGAGCTGCCAGCTGTTGTTATGAGATAGTCTACAAAGGCCAAAAATTTATTGTTTCTTTTGATCTGTCCAATGTTTTGTTTTCTTCCTCTATTTTTCATTCTCCTATAACTTTTTTTCCGGCACACAGATGAACAACCATGGTGACAAGCCATTTCCTTGTGTGACTATTGATACAGTTTGGAAGGGAACAGAAGTTGTTCCAAGAAATTTAACTTTAGATACTATATTTCTAAAAGATGTTTAGTTATTTGCAGAATTTTCCTATCTACAGCAAATTTGTTCAGGTCTTTACGAAGGGAGACTTTGTCTATTGAATCATATGCCTTTTTAAAATCAACAAGTATTTCACTATCTTTTTATTTGATGTTTTCATATACCTAATTGTTTGTTTAAGGCTTAGAATTTGCTCTGGGCAGGATCTGTGTCTCCTAAATCCAGATTGATGCTATCCTATTTGTTTATCTAATTGGAAATTTAACATGTCCGGAAGAGCTTTTGGTAAGATTTTGTATTCTAATGGTAGCCATGAAGTTCCTGTGCGATTACTGGTATCTGTTTTTTTATGAAGTGGGTGAATTAATGGAACCCTCCAGTTTTCTAGAATTGTTTCAGTGTCCCAGACATTATCTAGTCTTTCTTTTATAATTGTGCCACCTAGGTCTTCACTAGCTTTTAGAATTTCTCTGGTGAGGTCATCTTCACCTGGGGCTTTGTTGTGTTTTAATTGTTTAACTTTTAATCATATCAATGTTTGGTGGTTTTGAATTTTCATATGGAATATCATCAAGGAACTCCAGTTGTTCAGTTGGTTTCTTCACAGTTCAATAGTTCTTTGAAATCTACTGCCAGTAACTCACAGTTTTCTTCATTGTTGAGTGCAAGTTTTTAACTTTTTTCCTTGATGCATAGCAATTGCAGAATGTATCCAGACACAGAGATCTTGAATGTTTTGTCTTGTATTATTTTTTTAAAATGTTCTATACTTTTAAGGTGCTCCTTTTCAAAGCATCTCTTTTATGCCCTAATAGTTTAATCTAATAGTTTGGATTCCGTAGAAATGTTGGAACACGTGAGGCAATACTAACCTTCGACTTATCTTAGAAGAAAGATTAAGAAAAGGCAAACTTACGTTTCTAGCATTTGTAGACTTAGCGAAAGCTTTTGACAATGTTAACTGGAATACTCTCTTTCAAATTCTGAAGGTAGCAGGGGTAAAATACAGGGAGCAAAAGGCCATTTACAATTTGTACAGAAACCAGATGGCAGTTATAAGAGTCGAGGGGCATGAAAGGGAAACAGCGGTTGGGAAGGGAGTGAGACAGGGTTGTAGCCTCTCCCCGATGTTATTCAATCTGTATATTGAGCAAGCGGTAAAAGAAACAAAAGAAAAATTGGGAGTAGGTATTAAAATCCATGGAGAAGAAATAAAAACTTTGAGGTTCGCTGATGACATTGTAATTCTGTCAGAGACAGCAAAGGACTTGGAAGTGCAGTTGAACGGAATGGACAGTGTCTTGAAAGGAGGATATAAGATGAACATCAACAAAAGCAAAACGAGGATAATGGAATGTAGTCGAATTAAGTCGGGTGATGATGCTGAGGGAATTAGATTAGGAAATGAGACACTTAAAGTAGTAAAGGAGTTTTGCTATTTGGGGAGCAAAATAACTGATGATGGTCTAAGTAGAGAGGATATAAAATGTAGACTGGCAATGGCAAGGAAAGCGTTTCTGAAAAAGAGAAATTTGTTAACATCGAGTATAGATGTAAGTGTCAGGAAGTCGTTTCTGAAAGTATTTGTATGGAGTGTAACCATGTATGGAAGTGAAACATGGACAATAAATAGTTTGGACAAGAAGAGAATAGAAGCTTTCGAAATGTGGTGCTACAGAAGAATGTTGAAGATTAGGTGGGTAGATCACGTAACTAATGAGGAGGTATTGAATAGGATTGGGGAGAAGAGAAGTTTGTGGCACAACTTGACTAGAAGAAGGGATCTGTTGGTAAGACATGTCCTGAGGCATCAAGGGATCACAAATTTAGCATTGGGGGGCAGTGTGGAGGGTAAAAATCGTAGAGGGATACCAAGAGATGAGTACACTAAGCCAGATTCAGAAGGATGTAGGTTGCAGTAGGTACTGGGAGATGAAGGAGCTTGCACAGGATAGATTAGCATGGAGAGCTGCATCAAACCAGTCTCAGGACTGAAGACCACAACAACAACAACAACAGTTTAATCTGCTCACTTCTTCTCAAACTGACAGATTTTGCAATTACTTGTTGTTTTTCTGCTGTACCACTTATTCCAGGCTTTCTTTTTTTTGTCTGCTTCTCCACATTTATTATTCCACCATCTATGCTTTGTTTGCTTGTTCTCTGGACCTATTTCAGATGTGATATGTTCAATTGTTTCTGTAAAGTTGTCGGCTTCAGTATTCACTTCCTTTAGCAACTTTTTAAAATTACACTCCTTTTCCTTAATAGTTTCATTATTAACGCTCTTAGTCTATCTGGTTTGTATTATTGATCTCAGTTAGGTAGTGATCTGAATCAACTCTCATTCTTATTTTGACTCCACATGTTCTTAATTTCATGAAAATTATATCTGGAGATGGCAACATGATCAATGTGAAACTCTGTTTGTTTATTTTACTATCACAATTTTGGATGTAAAGCCATTTTCATGCATAAAGTGAAAACTGAAACCAATTCAATGTATGGATAATGAAATGATACACATAATGTGATAACATTTGATAAACATAATGTAGGGCACATTACTTCAGTTTTCACCATGCACATGAAAATAATGGCTGAAACTGTGATAGTGAAATAAAACTATAATAAAAGTTATCAGTCAAGTGGCAGCAATGATTTCATTTAAAAAGTATATTATGACTGAGATTCCCAACCAAGGAGAAATCGTGATGTGATACAATTTCCGTGTTCTAAAGCTTGTGTTCTAGAGAAAACGGAAGTGAATATAAGTGAATGAGTGGAAAGCCTCATTTACACCACGGCAAAACTGAAACAACAAACACAAGGGAACAAGCATTCACAGACAAGTCACCAATGTTCACTACCATTTATGTGTATCTGTGAACAAGTGCTTATACTCTAGGGAAGGGAAGGGAACAATGAGAGAACAAGCATAGCATACCTCTGCGTATTTCCCACCACTCCCACCCCTGTAATAACCCTCACAGAGGTTTCACAGGATAACAGCACTAATTATAGCTATGGTATAAATAATGGAAACTTCAGGTATGAATATCAATAATGTAGGAAAATATAGATTGCTACTTACTGTAAAGAAGACGTGTCAAGTTGCAGACTGGCACAATTAAAGGACATTCACATGTAGCTTTCGGCCACAGCCTTCATCAATAAACACACACACACACACACACACACACACACACACACACAAAAAAAAAGCAAGAACACCTCACGCACAAATGACCACCAACTCCACCATCTTGGGCCATGTCTTCTTTACGGTAAGTAGTGATCTACCTTTTCCTACATTGTTGATATCAAACTTTGATATTGAGACAGGATTATTTTTTTGCTTTTTTTGACAAAGTATGTAAAATGGGGTAAGAAAATAGTTATGTAGGCATCTGAATTTGTATATAATCATGAAATGTTTGGAGATAATGCATTATAGCTGAACTGTGCCTCAAACACTTTTTAGCATTATTCCAAAACTTTGCACATACATTGGTTGGGCATTTTGCTAGGTCCTCATTACACTTAAAGAGGAAATTCAAAATCATAGCATTAATTACCATAAAACAGTTCCTACAGAAAACAGCAGACAAATACTCTCTGTGATGCTTTTGCCATATAAGAGAGGACATGAGCTTGTTGAAGTGGAGAGAAGATGAGCTTCCTTTGATGCTTTGCTAGAAGACTGACAACCAGCTGAATGTGAGCAAAGTATAGCAAATGCATACTGAAAAAGATTGACTGTTTTCTCCTGTTTGCTCACCATTTCCACTGGAGAGAACTGTCTGTCACTTGTGTTCATTGTGGTGGAAACCAGCCTTAATTGAGCAGTTCATTAGTGCTCTCTGCCATTCTTTCCTGTTACTTGGCGTCTTTCATGAGCATTTACTCAGTAGTGAAAGGAAGGTAACATGACAGATTCACACCACACAAACACTGGCAAACATTGAAATTTTGCATTTGCTGCTAAATTGTTTCTTGCAGTCAATATGCACTAAACTATATAATGATCTGGCAATCAAAGTGTTCAAACTCCAACAAAGCTTGAAAATAAAGAGCTCTGTTTGCAAATTCCCTCAATTAATATGAAAATTGCAACTTTGTCACTGCAGCTGTCAGAACTTGTATACCAACTAAAGAATTGCAGTGTGATGTAGCAGAAAATACAGTTTGTTTTATAGCATTTATGAACAAATTGTCTGATGTTTTGAAGTGCAGGACAGCATTTTCCTCTAATCTATATAGGTGTACATTATCAGAACAATGTCTAGTAGTAATGGAAACAATAGAAAGGGCAAAAGAAGTTTTAAGTGCTGTACATAAAATTGACAAAAAGACAGGTAAAATTATGTCACCATCATGCATTACAGGATACAGATTGTTAATGCTTATGCTCAGTTTTTGTCGAGACACAAACTGTTAGCGTTAAGTTCTACAGATTAACAGGTAAACTAAAGCTGTGTAGAGAATTTATTTTCAGTGAACTGCCAGAAAGGTGACCAAAACCTGAACCTAGCAGCAAGAACACTAGATACATTTCCCTGACAATTACTATTAAGTCACTCATGAAACCTTCTGACACTTCAAACTTTGAGGATGATGCTGATCAGATAAATGTTACTGAGCAATTGTGAGTTGGAAAAGGAATTAAGCTTAGCTGTTGGAGAGCTTTGGAATTGTGGAAATCCCTCCTTTGTGGATGGGGAAGGAAGTACCATTGAGGCTTTCTTCCTCTCAGAAAGAGCTCTCTTGCAAACGGTGTTCAGTAGCATATTTTGCTTGCTACGTAGCACATAAATCCACCCAGAAGTATGGTTGGTTAAGGTGTTAGGATATACTTACTTGTAGCTATGACCCTCAAGAGAAGAAAAAATTATTTATTCTTCTGAAAAGTCATGTTTGCATGATTCTTCAGCTGGGCTCAATGTCATAACTATTGAGTTTAGTAATGTTACTGCAATGCCATTACAAGCACACAAGTCCTGTTTTGTACAATTTACTTCTAAGAGAAATACAGAGTTTAGGATCTTTAACTACATGAAATCCACACTAAATTTTTGTGGCTGGATGATGAAGAATGAGGAGAACACAGACTTTTTATTTAAAATGGTCTTGCCAAATGCAAATTATATTACAACTGCAGCTGTATTGCAGCATTCAAAGACAGGTTTTGTCAAACCCTCTCAAAACTTAAGGTACTAAAAAAATGTAGTTTATTTATAGTGTGCTCAAGTGTGAAATAAAAATTCCTAGTTACACTGCGCTAATTGTTTTCAGTGTCTTTCCTTCATTATTTTACCCCATTTAACTGGAAGGAAGTAACACGTTAAATCTGAGTGAAACGGTACTGTTTATGACAGTAATAGATGTGCTGACAGGACACTGAAGTTGTTGACAATCTCACAATTTTCTTGATGATGCAGATGTTCAGTCCAGAAATGAAATGACTTTTATTTACAGCTAATTGTAATTAAATGCAAAATGTGGCTGCAGTTAAGAATGCAGGCAGAAATACTTACAAATGAAGCAAAAACTCTTTCTTAAACTTGTTTATTGTCTTAGAATGAAAAATATATTGCCATTATAATTCCTATCTACAGTATGTAAAATAAAGGATTATGTCGTAGTGTCATGACATGATACCGATTGGTACTCAAGTTGTATGTACTAAAGGAGCTGTGCTCAAATCATTTACTTGATTAGCTTTTGTAATGAACCATCCACAAGTGTAATACTACAGCTAATGTGTGATTACTTACATTCAGATAAATTTATTCATACCATTCTAGCATCTCATAAGCAAGAATCAGAGAGAATCACTACATTTATATTGGCTAGTGATTAACAACCGTAAAAGAGCAAAGCTGGAGAAAAATTACTGAAACAGCTGTAGTCGAATTTTCTACATGCATTCGAACTCAAAACCACACTGCTCCTGACAGTTAACCATTGTTTATTTATGAAATTTCCTGGCAGATTAAAACTCCGGACCAAGACTTGTTGAACCCTGGATTTTTGTCTTTTGTGGGCAAGTACTCACAGAGAAATAAGGCAAGAATGTCAGTGCCCAAATAAATGAAGATGATTTGAGAACTTCCATTCTGTCATTTGGTCTATAATGTTAAAGCATTACGTATAAGTGTTACAACCTACTGTGAGCTACAAGTGTTGAGTGATCGCTATCACCCACAATTCCAAAAGTAACTGTACAGTGGAAACATTAATGTTATAATACAGAAGAGTTATCGTGAACCTGCTTACGTCATTTCAGTAGCTTAAATAGATCTTTGCACTCTTTCATCATCTGACTTGACTGCAAAGGAAAAGAAATCAAATGGCACAATTTAGTGGCATTTCATAGCAGGTCCACTACAGCAGTCAACTTCAAACACAGCAACCAAAAATAATTTGGAAGGTAAAGTTGACATACATGCCTATATACCAGGAGACATTAAAGTTTCGCTTAGTCTTTCATTATTAATGGTAGCTCATTTTCCCTTATGTCAACTATTCCAAATATTGGGATTTGGAGTACATGCTACTGAGGTTCTGTTTTAGAAGCTGCTCTGGGAGGAGCATGTTTTAATTGACAAAGCAGATTATTTCATTCAGTGTAGCCCTTCTGTGATCTTTGTTTGTGGTGGTGGTCTCATCGCATCTTATCATTTGTTCTGTGGCAGTGCTAGCTACGTGACAAGTCAGTGGGTTTGACTAGTGGCAACATTTCCGCTCTGCAAGTTGGTAGCAGTGTGCTGCTGAGCATCCAATCATCCAAAACATCTACTGACCACATAGTAAATTTATAGGTTGGAAGAGTTGTCATTTAATGCTCACCCAATTTAGACTTTCCTATGCCTGAAGCCTTGACCAATGAATAATAACACTGTACCATGAGTAAAGGGAATGGCATAATAATGGTGACACATTAAGGATGTTTGCAATGAACTACTGAATTACATCTGTTGCTATACATTTACAGTTTTACCTACAATCAGGGCCAGTTTAAGGCCCAAGTGACACAAGCCACCACTTGGGATGCTAAGCCTAGAGGTGCGTCAGAAGCACCACAACTGGACTGAAATTTCTATGAAGTGTGTATCACAATTAGTAGTGAAAACAGACACGTGCAAAAGCGTACGAGAGGAAAAGGGGGGGGGGGGGGGGGGATTGCCAAATGATAAGTCACTTGTGTGGAAAAATGTTGTCAAAACAGCCCTGGCCATATGAAACCATGACTTTTTCACTATTAGTCGTGATTTGCTTTGTTTAACTTGTAAACAAAACAAGTCAGTAGCAGAGCAATTTATATTCGTTATATCTCTTATGGGTGACAAATATTTTGTGGTAACGAACCCACAGGCTTCCGAGCTAAGCTCTCAGTCTAAAATTCATAAAACTGGTTGTCCCTTCGTAAATGCCATAAGCAGTGCAGGGTACAAAATTACTAGAAATCTTCATGACATACTGGAGACAAATTACACTTTTGAAATTACGAGGGAGACTCTGAAAAAATTTTAGAGTGCCCCAGTTCAAAAAACAAATTTGTTTTTAGTCTACCACACTATTATTGCACCTGGGAGTGAGAGTGCTTTGATGTGCTTATCGTTAGTCAGTGCACCTTTGAGGTTGATAGTATGTGCACAACTGACCTGAAAACATTGACATTGTGATGAATTTTCCTTGGTCACCACTGAACTCTTTTACTGTAGAATCACTGTGTATTTCCAATAACAGCTAAGTGTAATAATATCATGGTTCAGTAGTAACTTATAATCTTTTGCAAGCTGATTCCTGTGTAGTTTGTCCAATTTGCTGTACCAATTTAATTATCATAATGCAGAGATTTGTGTTCATCAGAAAATGATCTTGACCAGAGAACAATTTTTTTGGGTTATGATTTTTTACAATATTGAATCCTCATTAACGCGTAAACAGTGTGAAGGTTGGCTTAGAAATGCATTTGGGAAAGAAGTCCTATCTGAGGCAACAATGTACAATTGGTACAGAAGATTCAAAACAGATTGGTATTTTCTTAGTGATGAAGTTTAGTGGAGGGCATCCACGAACTGCTATTACCGATGAAAATATTGCTGCTGTTCAAGCAGTGCTTGAAGAAGATTGATGGACATCTTACAATTTTATTTGCATGATATTGGTCTTTAGTATGTGTCAAATTCAAAATGTTTTGTTTTGTTGTCCATGAATTCCACATAAACTGACTCCCAATCAAAAACAACAGTGTGTTGATTTAATGCAATTAAACTCTGGAAAAATCCCAGGGCAACACTTCAAATTTGGTTTGGAATCATTACTGGTGATGAATCTTGGATTTGTTGTTATGATCCTGAAAATAAAAATTAGTTGTCTCATTGGATTTTTGTAACAAAACCGAAGTCTACAAAAGTCCAATAAATTGTCAGTACTGGTAAGAATATGCTTGGTAGTTTTTTTTTTCTAAAATGGGTCATATTACTACTACAGCAGCAAGAGACAGATATACAGTTAATGCCAATTGGTACAAAAATGTGTGTTTACCACAAATTTTTGAAAAAAATTCATGAAAACATCCAAAATGAAAAATAATGTTATATCCCTACAGCAGATCATCACATACAGCAAAACAAACAACTGAGTATCTGGATGCCCTTAAAGTCAGCACACAGCCTTAACGTAGCACACTGTGTGTGTGGGGGGGGGGATTTCTTTTCCCAAAAATTAAAGCTACAATGTATGGAATCAGTTATATGTCAGCATATGAATCAGTGCAACATTATAAAACCCTGGTTTCTGAAGTGTCTCAGGAGTAGTAGTACCATTTCTTTCCGGTTGGCCGTGCGGTCGGCACTAATCCACCTTGCGGATTTGTGTCCAGGTCCGATGAGCTGGCCAGTCTGTGGATGGCTTTTAGGCAGTTTTCCATCTGCCTCGGCAAATGCGGGCTGGTTCCCCTTATTCCACCTCAGCTACACTATGTCGGCGATTGCTGCGCAAACAAGTTCTCCATGTACGCGTACACCACTATTACTCTACCACGCAAACATAGGGGCTACACTCATCTGGTGTGTGACATTTCCTGGGGGGCTAAACTGCACAATAACCCTGGGTTCGGTGTGGGGCGGCGGAGGGGTGAAGTGGACTGCGGCAGTCGTCGTGGGGTTGCGGACCACTGCGGCTGTGGCGGGGATGTAGCCTCTCTGTCGTTCCTAGGTCCCCAGTTAACATAACATTGCGTAACCATGTCTTTAGGGGCTGATTTCCTGAATGGAAAAACTTAGTGAAATTAAAAGGAAATATTTGGAAAAGTAGGAAAATCATTAAATTTTTTTTTTTAATATCCATTCCAGGGAAGTGGAAGAGGAGCAACATGTGACTGTTGCTGAATGTTCACTGGATCGTATGCAGGAACAGTTGAATGAAAATGTGTCCATGTCTGTCAAAGTGTTCAGCAAAATTATCTGTAATTGTTTACAGAAATTCGCGGCTATAAAGTCAAACAATCTTAGACCTGAATTGTTTTATCATGTGGTTTCCTGCTATTTCTGTGGAATAATCGATAGAAGATATACTTTTGCTGACCAATCATTTGGACAGCTCAGTACTGTCCAACAATTTAAATTTGTTAATTAAAAAAAGGTCACTCGAGTTGCTGATACACACTTTATTTAAGTTCATGACTGGTTTCAGACTTCGCATTCAGGCCATTTTCAAATGAATCTGATGTTTCTTTTGTATTTCTTCACAACAGCACAATTTTCAGACTCACTTGAAGATGATCTGGGTGTGAAGGCCAAAACTGGTCACAGTAAATGTGTCAGTAACTGGAACAGACTTTAAACAACTGTGGAGCAACAGCAGTCTCCAAACATGCAGAAACTAATAATCTAAATTAGTTACAGCAGAAAACACATTTCAGATCATCACTTGCAACACATGATACAGAAACCTGGCAAGACATTAAAATAACGTGTAAAAATATGGAATTGTCAGTTTTGTTTGTCATACAGTAATTTGCTTGCTACATTTTCACTCTTTGAGAGGAGGTATTCATTTTCAGAGTCAAGTCCTACATCAAAATCCATATCCATACCCTGAAAACTGTTGTACAATGCATAATACACACTATTTAATGCACCATTATGTTTTTCATTTCCTATTGGAATGAAAAGAAGTTGTTGTTGTTGTGGTCTTCAGTTCAGAGACTGGTTTGATGCAGCTCTCCATGTTACTCTATCCTGAGCAAGCTTCTTCATCTCCGAGTAACTACTGCAACCTACATCCTTCTGAATCTGCTTAATGTATTCATTTCTTGGTCTCCCTCTATGATTTTTACCCTCCACGCTTCCCCCCAGTACTAAATTGGTGATCCCTTGATGCCTCAGAATCTGTCCTACCACCTGACCCCTTCTTCTAGTCAAGTTGTGCCACAAATTCCTCTTCCCCCAATTCTATTCAGTACCTCCTCATTAGTTACATGATCTACCCATCTAATCTTCAGCGTTCTTCTGAAGCGCCACATTTCAAAAGCTTCTATTCTCTTCTTGTCTAAACTATTTATTGTCCATGTTTCACTTCCATACATGGCTACACTCCATACAAATACTTTCAGAAAAGACTTCCTTACACTTAAATCTTTAGCACACTGGACTCGCATTCGGGAGGATGACGGTTCAATCCCGTCTCCAGCCATCCTGATTTAGGTTTTCCGTGATTTCCCTAAATCGTTTCAGGCAAATGCCGGGATGGTTCCTTTGAAAGGGCACGGCCGATTTCCTCCCCAATCCTTCCCTAAACCGAACTTGCGCTCCGTCTCTAATGACCTCGTTGTCGACGGGACGTTAAACACTAACCACCACCACACTTAAATCTATACTCATGTTAGCAAATTTCTCTTCTTCAGAAACACTTTCCTTGCCATTGCCAATCTAAATTTTATATCCTCTCTACTGTAACGTCATCAATTATTTTCCTCCCCAAATAGCAAAACTCATCTACTACATTAAGTGTCTCATTTCCTAATCTAATTCCCTCAACATCATCTGATTTAATTTGACTACATTCCACTATCCTCGCATTGCTTTTGTTGATGTTCATCTTATATCCTCCTTTCAAGACACTATACATTCCGTTCAACTGCTCTTGCAAGTCCTTTGCTGTCTCTGACAGAATTGCAATGTCATTGGCAAACCTCAAAGTTTTTATTTCTTCTCCATGGATTTTAATTTCTAATCCATTTTTTTCTTTTTTCCCTTACTGCTTGCTCAATATACAGATTGAATAACATCGGGGAGAGGCTACAACCCTGTCTCACTCCCTTCTCAACCACTGCTTCCTGATGGTAGAGTTTTGTCATAACTGGCTCTTCCAAGGCTGTCAGTAGTTCTAATGGAATCTTTTCTACTCCTGGGTCCTTGTTTCAACTTAGTACTCTGTCAAATTCTTCACGCAGTATCATATCTACCATTATATCTTCTTCTACATCCTCTTCCATTTCCATAATATTGCCCTCAAGTACATCACCTTTGTATAGGCCCTCTACATACTCCTTCCACCTTTCTGCTTTCCCTTCCTTGCTTAGGACTGGTTTCCCATCTGGGCCCTTGATATTCATACAGGTGGTTCTGTCTCTTTCATTTTCCTGTAGGCAGTATCTGTCTTACCCCTAGTGATATATGCCTCTACATCCTTGCATTTGTCGTCTAGCCATCCCTGCTGAGCCATTTTGCATTTCTTGTCATTTTTGAGATGTTTGTATTCCTTTTTGCCTGTTTCATTTACTGCATTTTTATATTTTCTCCTTTCATCAATTAAATTCAGTATCTCTTCTGTTACCCAAGGATTTATACTAGTCCTTGTGTTTTTACGTACTTGATCCTCTGCTGCCTACACTATTTCATCTCTGAAAGCTGTCCATTCTTCTTCTACTGTATTCCTTTCTCCTGTTCTTGTCAATTGTTCCCTAATGCTCTCCACGAAACTATCTACAACCTCTGGTTCTTTCAGTTTATACAGGTCCCATCTCTTTAAATTACTACCTTTTTGCAGTTTCTTCAGTTTTAATCTACAGTTCATAACCAGCAAATTTTGGTCAGAGTCCACATCTGCCCCTGGAAATGTCTTACAATTCAAAACTTCCTAAATCTCCGTCTTACCATTATATACTCTGTCTGAAAACTTCCAGTGCCTCCAGGCCTCTTCCATTTATACAACATTCTTTCATGGTTCGTAAACCAAGTGTTAGCTATGATTAGGTTATGCTCTGTGCAACATTCTACCGTGTGGCTTCCTCTTTTATTACTTACCCCCAGTCCATATTAACCTACTACGTTTCCATCTCTTCCTTTTCCTACTATCAAATTCCAGTCCCCCATGAGGCTATTAAATTTCATCTCCCGTAACTGACTGAATAATTTCTTTTAATGCATCTTACATTTCTTCAAAAGAAATTACTCCCCTTAAATTTTACCCTTCTTAATTTCCATTTTAATTATTCATAGAAAATTGTGTTTCATTTTTTCCTCGAAGGACATCAGTTTTATTATTCGGCTGTTTGTATTTAAATATTTGTGTTACTTGTTGTTAAATCATTGCATTGTATACAGGTACTAAATCAGAAAGATCCTAATTGGTGGCAAGCAAAATTAGTTGGTTCAAATGGCCCTGCTGGACTTATACCATCGCAGGAGTTGGAAGAAAGAAGAAAAGCATTTGTCAAACCAGAAGCTGATTATGTCCACAAAATTGGCATTTGTGGTGCAAGGGTATGAAATTCTCAATATCTGTGTTAGCATATTTTTGTTTTGAATGCACTATTTATTATTTTACACTTCCAGCTAAAGTACAGAAAAATTAGTTGATTTTATTCACACAGAATCAAAACTAATAACTGCAAATACCTTGAGAAACCCATATAAACAACAATGTTGTTTTGCATGCAGTGATTACAGAATGCTCTATTTTTTATGAAGAGAGTATTATCTTTTACATTAGCAGCAATTCTGCTGTGTTCGGTTTCCTAATTTTTTTGACTGCTGGTAAGTGGGAAGAATCTTTTGCTGGATTTTGTCTGTGTACAATAGTGCTTTCTTTTCAATTCTTTGGTTGTCTGGGAGTTGTGTAGGGTCAATCAGGATGACTGCCTGAATTCTTGTCTGAAGCAGTTACCAAGGTACACAACCTGTACTCCGTCAGTGTTTCAACTTGTTACATACAACTTGGTGCAAAACTTTATTAGAGACAACAGAAGAATGTTACTCTGTGTTGTTGTTATTCTCCAAAAGTAAGCTAATAAATAATCAAATATGAGCAAACAAAACTCTCCAAACTGTCATAAATCTATTTTAATAATTTTATGGATATTTTTGATCAGGAAAAGGGGATTTTGATGCTATTTTTACAATAGACTTGGATGCTTTTGTGGACAATTTTTGTGTTTTCTCATTTTCAGGTTTCTGAGAATGCTTGTGGCTTTCATTGGTTTTATTTTCATTCAGCTTCACTTCTGTTGTCAACATTAATTCATTTCATTTCTGTTGAAGTAAGTTAACATGTGTGGTAGAATTTTCTTGTCATAGCTCTAACAGAATGAAGATCTGTGGGGAACATAGTTATCTAGATGTCATGTAGAAAATATGAAAGCTTATTATTAATTAAGTTTTGTGGTTTAGCTGTGAGCACAGAAAAGACAGAAAAAAAACATTAAAGATGAAATTAGTGATGTGAGAACTATAATGGATTTATGATAGTAATAGCTAGCTGTTATTTCCCACTTTGTCCTGATGTCACTTTTCACTTTTTTTTTTAACATTGATTTGTTTACTTATCTACTTTAACAGCTGTTAAGTAACATTATATTAGGACATTAATGTTAAGGCCACATAATTCCAATACAACTTTATTTCTTTGTGTGCTGAGTGTCAGAATCTGTACCACAAGCTCTATGGAATGATAACTCTCACAGAAAGTATCAGATTTTGTTAAGCAACATGTATGGAATCATACAATGTGCCATATATGGTGGAGTAGCTTCATTTCAGAGCCACAAAAAATTGTTCATGAACATTATTAAAAAGCCTTTCCTAGGAAGCAGTGGATATTTTATATGAGACCTGTTGTATGTCTAGAACGATCATGCAGTGTAACACACTTAGCATTCATTCTGTAAGGCATATGGAGAGTGAAGTGTGTGTTACCCAGTTTGACTATCAGTTGTGTAGAAAGAAACATCAAACCTTCAAACAGTACATAATGATCATGGGAGCAACATTGCAATAAATATAATAGGTTTTTGGCAGATGCTTTGAATAATTTCCATGAATTCTGCACAGTTGTACTCAAGGAATGGACAATTAATTTAACTCCATCTCTGTTATGGTTTTGATTGTTTCATTGTATGATGTGTTGATGAACATACAAGGTGTGGCAATAAAAATACTGGACTGATGTTCTAACTCTTTATTAGAAAAACTTATGCTACTGAAGTATTAACCCTTTCAGTGTAGTTTGCTCCATGATCCCTCCACTGCTCCATATAAATTTTCCGCTGTTGGAAACAGTGCTGCAAGTCTTCTTCTGTTATGCTGTTCTGGAGGCTCATCACTTTTTTCTTCACTGCATCCACAGTCTTGAACCTGGTTCCTTTGAGCGCAGTTTTCAGTTTTGGGAAGAGAAAGAAGTCACATGGTTCTAGGTGAGGCAAATATCTTGGATATTCCATCACTAGAATGTTGTTTTTAACTGAAAATCTCTTCACAAACATCATGTTATGTGCAGGGTGTGTTGTCCTGATGAAGAATCCACGAGTGATTCTTCCGTAGATCAGATCTCCTCCATTGCACATGTTCACAGAGTATCTACAGAAAAGTTACATAATAAGGTTGACTGACAGTCTGACTTTCAGGCACCCAATCAATGTAGATAATCCCTCAGATTTCGAAGAAAAATTCATCATTGCTTTGAATTTTGATTTGCTCATGTGTACTTTCTTCTTCCTATGGGACAGAGGGCTCTTCCAATGCATGGATTATCACTTAGTCTCTGGACTGTATTGGAAAATCCATATTTCATTACACATAATTACTTTGCTGAGGTAATCAGGCTCATTTTCAGTGTTTTCAAGAATGTCGGCACAGCAGTCCACTCGATGTTGCTTTAGCTCGTTTGTGAGGTTCCTTGGCACCACTTCAGCACAAACCTTAGTTATGCCCAGATCATTATGTAGAATCTGTCTAATGGTTTCTTTATTGATGTAGACAAGTTCTGAAGTCGTTTGAAAGCTCAGGCGGTGGTCTTCTCAAACAATTCTACTGACCCTCTCCACACTCTCTTCAGTTTTTGAAGTGGAAGGATGGCCCGATTTCAGGTCGTCACTGACGTCCTCCCTACTATCCTTTAACCTCTTAACCCACTTGAAAACTTGAGTTCTAGATGGACACGGATCACCATAAACTTTTTTCAACAAATTGTAAGTTTTTGTAGCGGATTTTCCAAGTTTTGCGAGGAATTTGATGTTAATGTGTTGTTCCACTTTAGAGGGTAGCGTAATTCTGACAGAGTTCAGACACATGACCTGTTTCTCAGAAGGCTAAAAGCTACCACAGTGGTGTGAAATTTTGTGCCTGTGGCAGGGAGATTCCAAGGTTATTCCCGCACTCTTCTCTTAGTCATCGACAAAGCTGGAAATGCGCACAACTAGTCCAGTTTCTTTATTGCCATACTTTGTACTTCTGACAAGCTGTCATTTTATTCATTCATTCAGTTAGTCACTCACTTTCTAAAGAGGGGGAATTTTACCTCACAAACTCAGTTCTAGTAGAACTAAATTAAAGAAATTACCCTCTTGTCCTTTTTACGTTCCAAGGCTTTTGATTGTGTGTATTATAACATTTTACTGGGGTAGCTAGAACTTTATGATGATGAAGACATTCCCCTTGCATGGATGGAGTTATATCATAAAAGCAGAGGGCATGAGTGACTAACAGAAGAAAAATTGTGACTTAATGATGTGGGTGTGCACATTTAAAAAGCTGTAAACGTTCTTCTTTGCCAAGAAACACATTTGAAACCATTAGTGGCTTGAGTTCTGTGTGTTAATTTTTTTATTAGTGCCCTAACATATGTGCTAGTTAGGTTACCTCGGCAGAGCTGTGGTATATTTCATGAAAATTTTGGTTGACAACAAGTGAGCCCTTCGAGAATGTAGATTCAGTAATGTGATACTAATGAGTCTGCAAATTATTTGCAGGTATCCAAGAAGAAGAGGAAAACAATGTATCAATCAAAATCAAATTGTGAATTTGACAAGGCAGAATTGCTTTTATATGAGGAAGTTACACGTATGCCACCTTTCAAAAGAAGAACACTGGCATTGATTGGGTCACAAGGTGTTGGTCGTAGAACTCTCAAAAATCGTTTGATCAACAGTGATCCTGAGAAATTCGGTGGAGTTGTTCCACGTAAGTACCAATAAGAAAATCATCTTCTCTTCAGAGAATATCAGACCAATGTATTTTTCCTTCAGAGGGAACCTATTGGTGATGAATCCTGTGAGCGTGTCAATTTTTCTCAAGTATTGCTTCAATGATGAAGCACATCAGAACTGTCTCTCTGGTGTCTTTACCTTTCCTAGAGTCAAACTGATCATCATCCACAATTTGTATGGCTATGACCACGTTAAACGATCCTGTCTGAAATTTATGTGGTCGACTTTGGTTTATTGGGAGAATTTTAGGAAAGTGTGGTTTTACCTGTAAAGGAGATCGCATGTAGGGCACTGGTGAGACCTATTCTTGAATACTGCTATAGGGTGTGATATCCGTACGAAGTCAGATTGAAGGAGGACATCAAAGCAATTCAGAGGCAGACTGCTAGATTTGTTACTGGTAGGTTCAAAATGCATGTAAGTATTACAGAGGTGCTTTGGGAACTCAAGTAGGAATCTCTGGAGGGAAGGCAACATTCTTTTTGAGGAACACTATTGAAAAACTTCAGAGAGCCAGCATTTGTAGCTGACGGCCAAATGATTTGTACTGCCACCAACATACACTGCACGTAAGGACTGCGAAGATAAAGTACGAGAAATTAGTGCTCATCCAGAGGCATAGAGACAGTCACTTTCCCCTCACTCTATTTGCAAGTGAAATAGGAATGGAAATGACTAGTAGTGGTTCAGGGTACCCCCCACCACACACCGTATAGTGGCTTGTGGTGATTTTACTAAAAATCTTGAAGAATTTTTTACCAAGTTATTTTAGATTTTTACACGATACTGTTACGAACATTTGGATGGGCAGAGGCTATATATTTTCAATGTTTATAATATATAAATATACAGAGTATGTAATGTATAAAGGGGAAACATAGCTATTAAAAATCTCTAAAAGTACTTGGCCAAAACTTTGAGCTGTAATGTGGAAGAATGGAGAATGACAAACGCCGGAGACGTAGACTCCTCCAGGCTCAGCCACGTCCTCCACCTTCCTTCAGCTGTAATGTCTGTGGCCACCTGTTCCATGCTAGGACTGGATTGCTAAGCCATCAACGACACTTCCATGTCTGAACCGTGACAAAGGAAATCTCAGGAGAGAAATGAAAACTCAGATACGAGTATCAGCCGACTAATAATGATTCACCATGTAGAGGAGATGTTGAGTTGCAGACAGGCACAACAAAAAGACTGCTAAACATGTGAGCTTTCGGGCAAAATGGCGTCTTTTAAAGTAGATAACACACACAGATTCACACAACAAGAACTCATGCACACATGACCACAGTCTCTGGCCGCTGTGGACGTGCTGTGAAAAATTTTGCATGATAGGAAGAGCAGTCAGGGTGGTGGGGGTAAGGAGGAGGTTTGGGTGGTGAGAGGGAGGGGGACAGTTCAGTGCTGCTTGTGGGACACGCATGGACATGGTGGGGCCAGGGTAGAGCAGCTACGTGCACTTGGGAGGTTAGATGGGAGTGGTAGTGGGGGCTGGAAAAGGATAGAACTAGAGGAGGGGAAAAGGGAGAATGTGAGTACATTATTGGAACAGAAGTCTGTGTAGCTGGAGTTGGAGTAAGGAAGGGAAAATGTGGATGAAGGACAGGTGCTAATAATGGAAGTTGTGGCCAGGGCGAGGGGGGGGGGGGGCAGGTTGCAGGAATGTAGAATATATTACAAGGAGAGTTCTCAGCTGTGCAGTTCAAAAAAGCTGGTGTTGATAGGAAGGATCCAGATGGCAGAGGCTGTGAAGCAGTTTTTGAAATGAAGAACATTGTGTTTGGCAGCATCCCCTTCCCTGCTTCCACTCCCAACACTACACAGCCTTGTAATACATCAGTGTCTCCTTTCTCCTCTCCTCTACTTCTTTTCTCTTTCACCCTCCCCTCCCCCCTCCTGTGTAACCTAACTATTGCAACTAACTGCCCACACTCCCACAAGCAGCACTTTACTGCTCCCATCCCTATTATACTATCCCTCCTCCTTCGCACCCTAGACTCCTCCTTACCCGCACCACCCGGATTGCTTCTTCCATCATGCACAGTTGCTTGCAGAACATCCTAATTTTCCAGAGATAGTGGTTGTGTGTGTGTGTGTGTGTGTGTGTGTGTGTGTGTGTGTGTGTGTGTGTGTGTGTGTGTGTTATCAGCTTTAGGAGGAGGCCTTCTGGCTGAAAGCTCATTTGTTAAGCAGTCTTTTTGTTGTGCATGGCTGTGACTCAGCATCTCCTCTATATGAAGAGTAGCAATCTATCCTTTTCATAATTGTCATTATTCCATCCTGCATTTTCCATTGTTTAATATGTAACAGTGAAGCATTGTTAGCAAAAATTTTGAAAGTTCTTGACAGATAGATTCCAAATTTTAAAAGATACTCTATTAAATATTCAGATGGACATATTTTATTTAAAAAAATAATAATATAGTGTTTTTTTGTTAAAACTGACTGTGAGAAATAAAATTCTTAGCTGTAAAAATGTGAGGGGTGTTTTTTTTTTTTTTCCCTCCAGGCAGTTTTAACTATTTGAAAAATTGCCTCTCCCATATACATTCTTTCCCATTACATGCATTTTTAAACATAATTTGTATACCTAACATGTACTGTTTTATTTTCTTCCCCACATATGGTTCTCACAGGTAACAGGAAAGTTGTATTTCTGGCTTATTGGGTTATGGTTTTAATATTACTACAGAATCTTACTTTGCAGTGACAATAAACAAGGTTCAAGGTGAGAGGGGGGATGAGGAGATGGACAGAGGGGCAGGAGGAAATAGACATAGAGAATAGAAAGGAGCTGATGGATAGAGGGGGACAGGGCGGGAGGCGTTGGAGATAGAGGAGGGAGAAGATGAGAGGAGGGGAAGGAGGAGGACGTGATGGACATAGAGAAGGGGGAGGAGAAGGAGATGGACAAGGGCAAAGAGAAGGGAAGGAGGAGATGGGCAGACAGGGGGGAGGAGGAGGTTGTGACATATATCCATCTCCCGTATGTGTTAGAAATGCATGCTTTCTCTTTTCTTTCTTTTCAATTTAATGAGACTGAGCCACATCATTTTGGAGCTGTGGGCAGCTAGTCTATTATAGTTATAGTACAAATAAATTGATAGCTACATACTTCACTTGTTTGATAATATGATTGTCAGAGTGCAAGTACCTAACATTTCATAATTAAGCATGATTATCAACATGTGCAAGTAAATTATTAACACTTTCACTGTATCACTCGCTCATTACACTGTGTTTCCAATCAGATTGTCATATCAAAACAAACAAGTTGTTTACAGTAAGTAATACTTTTCACAGCCTGATTCTATTCTCACAGTTGGCATTAGCCATTATTGGAAGATCAACACAGTTTGTTAATTAAACTTCTGAATGTAAAATTTAAATAAAACTCAGTAATTTCCACTTGTAAATTGTACTAACATACCTGTGGTGTATTTCCCCATATATTGGTGGTCATAGATCTTATACATTTCATAAATCTCTGCAGACTGACTTTCAACTAGGCTCCAACATATGTCTTTTATAACTTTATAATAATTAAAACTGAATTTAACTATTTTTGTTTTGGATTTGCATACATTGAAATTGAAGATCTACATTGCTGAGAAACTGAATAGTGAGTGGAGACTCATTTGAAAATGAAATTTCAGATACAGTAACATGGGGAGACTTCAGTTTTCCTGTTTTGTCTGAAAAGTACTTAAAGCAGATAGAGAACCATCTTGTGAGGGAAATGTCTTAGACCTGAACTTGGTGATTTTAGTTTTATGGGTTTCAGCCTGTGGTCCCAGGCATATAAAACAAAAATCACAAAGGATGTAAACACCATCCATGAAAGCCTGCATAGTATGATTAGAAATCTGAGCTTTTTGAATGAGTTAACATAGGGGGCTGGTATCAGTCACTATAATATCAATACAGCTGTTTCAAAGAATATTAAAAATTAGAAAAATATTTTTGCTTAGCAATAGTGTCAAGATATAAATTACAGAATATCTGAGTCGTCAACATTACACATTCAGCACTGGCGGGCGATGAAGATATGTAACACAAATGGATAAAATTGAGAAGTATTGTGCAACATCTAACAACCCTACCACAACAAAGGTCAAAATTTTAATAACGATTGTGGTGTTGCTCACGCTGCTAAATACTGCATTATCGGGCAACAACAGTCATATTATGTGGCAGGTGTCATTAGAGCACAGTTAATAGTCTTTTCATGTAATAATGAAAAAGAAACTAGGCGCTCATCTTTTCGTGTTTCCCACGCTGGTCTCGTCGTAAAATCATGGCTCAATCGTTGAAAATCTAGGTGGTTATGATTTCAAGCTCGGATGCAAAGAGACCTAGGTTTTATTCTGCTATATTCAAAAGTTTTGTAGATGCACTTCACAAACCATTCTTGAAGATTATACTTTTGCTGGACAACGGTGATGTAAAAAAATAATCAGCACTCCGAAATTAAGATACACTTCCTTTTAATTGCTTTTATTGCAATATCACGTAACACACAAAACAGCACTTCACAATACAAAACATACTTGAAAACATCTTCCTCACAGTCACTGTTAAAGTTCACATTTTATAAGCTGACTACGTTAAACGTCTTTCCAACATGACATCCAAGACTTGACTTTCTCAGCGTCCGACTCTCCAACAACTCAACAACTAACTAACAATCGCTTACGCACCCAAAAATCAGAGTTACAAGTACGTCAAAGACCATAGTGACAAAAGAAAGAATACACATAAGAATAATATCATTGCAATATAAACATATCGATGTATCAAAAATGAAATCAAATCTGAATGTTGTCTCAGAAATATGTTAAGTAGTTAACAGAAATACAGTAGAATATTACTGGTATCGAGAGGTTCAGGTGAGGTACCATAATGGTTACGTAATTCAAGTACCATTACAAACACCAGTAGGTGCCGAGCAAGGTTGTGAAGGATGGGGAGGAATCATCATGGTTTGATAACCATGTTAGAAAGTGCCTACAAAAGTAAAGAGAGCTTGAATGAAATTTTCACTCTGCAGTGGAGTGTGTACTGATATGAAACTTCCTGGAAGTTTAAAACTGTGTGCTGTATCAAGACTTGAACTCAGAACCTGAACACAGGATGTTTGCATTTTGTGGAAAGATGCTCTACCTACTGAGCTAGCCAAGCAAGGCTTACAACCCATCCTCACAGCTTTACTTCCACCAGTACCTCATCTCTTACATTCCAAACTTCACAGAAGCTTTCCTGTGGAACTTGCACATCTAGCTCTCCTGGAAGAAACATGGCTTAACCACAGCCTGGGAGATGATTCCAGAATGAAATTCTCACTCTGCAGCAGAATGTGCGCTGTTATGAAACTTCGTGGTAAATTAAAAGTGTGTGCCAGACCACAGAAGAGCTTCTGTGAAGCTTGGATGGTGGGAGATGAAGTACTGGCAGATGTAAAGCTGCGAGGGTGGGTTGTGAGTCGTGCTTGGCTAGAGCTCTTTTTCATGAAAGGCAAAGGTCCCAAATTTGATTCTCAGTCTGGCAGACAGTTTCAGACTGCCACAAAATCCCAAAGAGGGCTTCATTGCAGATGTAATCTAAAAAATCTAGTTGATAACATAAGCTGAAGCAAAAGCAGAAAGAAACTGTAAAAAGAGTGCAAGTAGGGCAATGCAAGAAATGCTCAGTGAATTCAAAAGTAAAATTTTTCCAAACCATCTTACTGACAATCTTAGACAGTTTTTGTCATGTGTAAAGTCATTAAGCAGAACAAATTCATCTGTTCATGTGATCAGTTACAATATTTACACTAAAACTGTCTTCAGAAATTGTTTCACACTAAAACATTGTAATACAGTTTCTGCTTTTGGTTAATATTGAATGCTGAACTGGCAGATAGTGAGATAAGTAATCACAGCCTAGAAAATCAACTAAAATTGCTCAATTATTGAAAGGTATCTGTTACAATGAGGATGAGAATGTACAGAGATTATGCAAAAGAAGTTGCTCCCTTTATAGCAGCAGTTTATTGTATATTTCTGGAGCAATGAAGGGCACCAAGTGATTGGCAGAAAGCACAGGTCATTTACAGCTTTAAGAATAGTCACCAGACAGGTGCACTCCATTGTACACCTATATCACTGATGTCAAGCTGTAGCAGAATTATGAAACATGTTATACACTCAGTGAACAAAATACAAATTTGTTGAGTATTGGACCAGATTTTTGATTGGACATAGTACTTCTTAGGTGGTAGAACTCAGCAAAATCAACATAGGTAAAGGTGATTTCAGAACTATCACAAAGGAGTGTTGTGGTCTGCAGCCCGAAGAGTAGTTTGATGCTGATCTCCATGCTACCCTGTTCTATGCAAGTGTGTACATCTCTGTGTAACTACTGCAGCCTACATTCATTTGAATCTGCATATGGTATTTAAGCTTTAGTCTCCCTGTATTTTTAACCCCCCCCCCCCCCCCCTGCCTGTCCTCCATTTCACTCCGCATTTCCTTCCATTACCTAACTGAAGATTCCTTGATGCCTCAGGATGTCTCCTATCAGCCAATCCCTTGTTTTAGTCGAGCTATGCCACAAATCTCTTTTTTTCCCAATTTGATACAGTTATTCAGTGCTTCCTCATTAGTTATTCAATGTACCCATCTCTCTGCAGCATTCTTCTGTAATACTACATTTGCATATGGTATTTAAGCTTTAGTCTCCCTGTATTTTTAACCCCCCCCCCCTGCCTGTCCTCCATTTCACTCCGCATTTCCTTCCATTACCTAACTGAAGATTCCTTGATGCCTCAGGATGTCTCCTATCAGCCAATCCCTTGTTTTAGTCGAGCTATGCCACAAATCTCTTTTTTTCCCAATTTGATTCAGTTATTCAGTGCTTCCTCATTAGTTATTCAATGTACCCATCTCTCTTCAGCATTCTTCTGTAATACTACATTTCAGAAGCTTCCATTTTCTTCTTTTCTGAACTGATCATCATTCACATTTCACTTCTGTACAAGGCTAAACTCCATAAAAATGCCTTCATAAAAGACTTACTAACATTTAAATTTGTATTAGTGTAACAAATTTCTCTACTTCAGAAATACTTGTATTGGAACTGGCAGCCTGCATTTTATATCCTGTCTACTACAGCCATTATCAGTTGTTTTGCTGTTCATAAAGCTAAACTAATCTGCTTTTCAAGTCTCAATTCCTAATCTTATGCTGTCAGCATCACCTGGTGTACTTCACCTGGTGTAATTCGAATATGTCCCATTGCGTTCAATTTCCTTTTATTGATAAACATGTTATAACCCTCAAAGTCCTTTGCCATCTCTGACATGCACTTTACTGGCAACCTTCCACATTTTTATTTCTTCTTCCTGAACTTTAATTCTCCTTCCAAATTTCTCCTTTGAGTCCTTTCTGTTAGCTTATTTACATTGACAGCTGCCTGCAAAGCAAATTACTGTGTGAGGTGCATACCAGAGGGTATGTCTCATTGTACCAGTTTAGAGTTTCTTCCTGTTCCATTCAAGTATGGAGCATGGGAATAATGATTGTTTGACACATCTGTGCATGCAGTAATTATTGTAATCTTATCCTCACAAACCCCATGTGAGTGATGCATAGGTGTTGTAGTATATTCCTAGTATAATCATTCAAAACCGGTTCTTGAAACTTCGTTAATAGACTTTCATGGGATAGTTTACGTCTCTCTTCAAGAGTCATAGGATACTACATTTTTCATTTTGTGAAGTGCACAATTTTCCATTTCTGAACATTTAAAGCAAGTTGCCAATCTCTGCACCACTTTGAAATCTTATCAAGATGTGACTGTATATTTAGGCAGCTTCTTTCAGATAGCACTTTATTGTAGGTAACTGCCTCATCTGCCAAAAGCCTGATTTTACTATTAATATTGTTTGCAATGTCATTGATATACAACATGAACAGCAAGGGTGCCAACACACTTCCCAGTGCACACCTGAAGTTGCTTCTACATCTGCCAATGATTCTCCATCCAAGACAACATATTGCATCCTCGCTAGCAAAAAGTCCTCATTCCAGTCACAGTTTTCACTTGATACCCCACATGATCACACTTTTGACAATAAGTGTAGGTGTTGTACTGAGTCAAATGCTTTTTGGAAATCAAGAAATACTGCATCTACTTGGTTGCCTTGCTCCAAAGCTTTCAGTATGTCTTGTGAGAAAAGTATGAGTTGGGTTTCATGTGATCGAAGCTTTCAAAGTCCATGCTGGTTGGCATTGAGGAGGTCATTCTGTTCTAGATACCTCATTATGTTGTGAACTCAGAATGTGTTCTAATATTCTACAACAAATTGATGTCAAGGATATTGGACAGTATTTTTGTGGGTCACTTCTACTACCCTTCTTGTAGACAGGGTGTGACTTGTGCCTGTTTCCAAGAACTGGGTACAACTGTAGTTCAAGGGATCTACAATAGATTATAGTTAGAAGAGAGGCTAACTCAGGCATAAATTCAGTGTAGAATCTGGCAGGGATTCCATTGGGGCCTGGAACTTTGTTCAATTTTAATGATTTCAGCTGTGTTTCAACACCACTGGCACTAATACTTTTCTGATTCTTCTTTTCAGTGGTACGAGGATTACATTGCGGCTATTATCCTGGGTTTTCCTTTGCAAAGGAACATTTGAAAACAGAGTTAAGCATTTCAGCTTTTGCTTTGCTGCCCTCAATTTCAGTTCCTGTCTCATTTGCTAGGGACTGGACACAAACTTTGGTGCCATTAACAGCTTCTACATACAACCAGAATTTCTTTGGGTTCTGTGAACGATCGCATGATAATATTCTGCTACGGTAGTCATTGAAGGCATCATGCATTGTTCCCGTGACAGCCAAATGCGTTTCATTTAGCATCTCTCTATCTTTAGCCCTATGCTTTGTTTTATACCTATTATGCAGTAATCTCTGTTCCCTTAGAACTTTCTTTACAGTGACTGTGTATAACATGGAGGTTTCCTCGCATTATAAACTGTTCTACTGGGTACATATCTGTCCAGTGTATGGTCAACTATTCTTTTAAACTAGAGACCTAGTTCCTCTACATGCTCCTGCCCTGTGCTTCAGAAGTTTCAAGTTCCTCATTGAGAAATGACAGTACTGATTTTTTATCTAGTTTCCTGAACATATGTATCTTTCTGCTTGTTTTAGTTGTCCTTTGTACTTTGAAATCATTGTTGCCACAACTGCATTGTGGTCACTGACACCAATTTCAATATGAACATCATCAAAGAGGTCATGTCTGTCTGTTGCTGTTAGATCCAAAGTACTTCCATCATGAGTGGGTTTCTGAGTTATGTCTTCTTCAAAGAAGACATTTAGTAATGTTTCACAGGATGTCTTATCACACCCATCCCTAACAAAACTGCAATTTTTGGATGATTAAAGTCTCTACCAATGATTACAGTATGACTAGGGGACTTATGTGCAAGTGAACTGAGGTTTTCTCTAAAGTTTTTGGTTACATCAGAAGATATGTCTAGTGGGCGATAGAAGGAACCAATTATCCTTTTATGTCTACTCCTGATACAGAGTCTTGCCCAAACAGTCTCACATGTAGCTTCAATTTCTATCTCAATGGATTTGATTTTCTTGTCTACTGCGACATTTTCCATTTGGATAGCCTTTCAACATACATTTAAATTTTCCTCAAAAATTTCACTGTTATCAATTTCATTTTTCAACTAGCTTTCTTTACCTAATATTATGTGAGCTTCACTGCTTTTCATGAGCACTTCAAGCTTTGGCACTTTGTTGTGAATGCTTCAACATTTTACCATTAGGATTTTAATACTCTCACCTGTGGGAGGCATTTCTTTCAATCTTACTCTGGTACTTCCGGTTTTTCTACAGCTACCATCATCTGACTTGGCTGGAGAGTCACCTAATCTAAAAAAAACCTTTTGTGCACTCCACACAAAGTTAGCTGCCTGAGTAGCAGCCTCAGATGTGTAGTGCACACCTGACTACAGTTCTCAGCTCTATGGTACAAGTCCATGAAGTCTCAGCCAAGCTTGTCACAGAACCTTCAGAGTCTCTGGTTCAGTCCTTCCACTCGACTCAAAATCAAATGGCAACAATCAGTTCTGGGGACAATATTGCAAATTGTGAGCTTTGTTGAAACTCGATGTGCAAGGCTGGTCTTCTCAACCTTCTTTGCCAGTTGCTGGAATGACCCAAGAAAGTCATCAGGGACCAGATGAGTAGCATCATTTCTTCCAATGTGTACCACAGTCTGCAGCTGGTTGTACCCTGTTCCCCCAATGACTGTTGGAATAGCCTCTTCAGCATGTTTAATTAGACCCCCAGGCACACACACTGAGTGCACCCGGTGTCCTTTGCTGCCATTGCCCTAAGGGGTACCATCATTTGCCATACATTTGAATTGCCGACGATTAATAGGCCCTTACCCTTTTGCATTTGCCTTGTTCTGACACCAGACGAAACAGGTGTCTCCAAGAAAGGTGAAGTGAGTTGGAGTAGCTCAGTTTCAGTTTCACTAAAAGATAGCACCTCAAACTTGTGGTTAGTATTATCAATACAACGTCTTTATTCCTCCCTGATCCCTGTACATCCTGTATAGGATGCATAGATCTACCACTGTTTGAGAACAGCATTTACAGTGGGGCTGCATTTTAGCTGGTGCAATGTATTGCAAGGCTGTAAACAAATAACTTTATATTAAGCCTGCTGATTATCTTTTAACATGTTGAGGTAAAAAGTTGATAATTCCCTATAAAAATTGAAGCAGGTACACAAAACGTGATTTCTATGAAGGCAAATCAAAAACCTGTGGTAAAAATTATTAATTTCCTGAAACATTTTTATGTTAATTATAGTTGTTAGCAGACTCTAAAACAGAGTTAATTTATGACAAATGCAGATAATATACAGGGTGACTTTTTTCCACTGTGTACAAACTTTAGTGATTGATTGATGAGAGGATACAGAACAAAAAAATTCCAATGAACATATGTCCAGGCATGCATAGTTTCCATGCTAGAGACCATTTATTCAGTCATACTGTGTTACAGAGACTGCAGTCTAATATGCACTGTACCATGCAGCCACATTACAGTATGCATGATTTCCTTGTAGTGGATGATATTGTTCCTCACATCATGCCCTAATGCCCTCTCCTGCCACAGTAAATGGTAATGTTGTGTCCGGTTCACTTATCTTGCTGACTCACCTTGTAGTGGATGCTCCACATTCAAATCACGAGCTTGCCGACATGGTGTTTACTTACAGAAAGGCAAATGGAAATGGCCAGTGGGCAGCAGGATGGTATCAAGAGCCCTATCCCTGCCAACAACAACCACAGCATTCAGTGTTTGCAACATTGTTTCGCTGCTTGTATGAGACAGGGTCATTTCAGGAAGCAGGAAATCATTAAGGATGTACCCAAAATGTTTGAACACCAGAGTTGGAAGAAAATGTGATTAACACTGCGGAAGGAAACTGCCATGTCAGTACCAGGCAGTTGGCCTGCCAGTACTGTGTAGAACATTCTCCATGACAGTTGTTACTACCCTTACCACTTACCACTTACAGGGTGTGCAGGGCTTACTAGCAACAGACTTTCCACATCGGGAGCAGTTTCGTCACTGGTTTCTTCACCAAACAACAATGATTCCAGGATTTGTGTCATCCATCCTATTCACAGATGGGGCCACCTTTATTTGGAGTGGTATCTTCAACTTTTATAACTGGTATCCATGGCATAGTATGCAGCCCGTGGTATTGTGACAGTGCAGCATCAGTGCAGCTGGAATGTGTGGGCTGGAATAATTGGCGATTGTATTTTGGGACCAGTCTTCCTTCCCCTTTTGCCGAACAGGCCAGAACTATTGGTGTTTCTTGCGGATGACTTTGCCCCTCCTGCTGGAAGAAGTGCCATTGATGATTTGAAGGGTTATGTGGCTGCTACATGATGGTGCTCCAGCCCACTTCGCCATTGACATCCGGACGCATCTCAATTGTGTCTTCTGTGGTTGATGAGGGGGTCCAGTTGCATGGCCTGCTCGTTCACTAGATCTCAACCTGTGGCTGCATGGTACAGCATGTATTAGACTGCAGACTCTGTAGCAATGTATGATTGAACAAATTGTCTCTAGCAGGGAATCGATCCATTTTCTGACATAAGTTCATTAGACGTGTTTTGTTTTGTATCATCTAATCAATCAATCCCTACAGTTTGTATATGGTGAAAAAAAAATATTGTGTATAGGGTTATTCCTCTGTAAGGGAAAACTAGATGTAACACAAAATGTTAGAAAATCTGCTACAGTAATGAGAGAATAGGCTTTCTTGTTTTTATTTCCTGTACTTTGCATTCCTCTAAAAATATTCTGCAGTTCCTAATTCAAACAGAGTGGTTTCCAGAGCAGTTTATACATTTGGTAGTAGATGGCCTTACTGCAGTCGCCACACATCACTTCTCCCTAATGCCCTAGGGTTTTATGCCCAATGCATTGGCATTTAAAAAGAAAAAAAAAAAAAACAGTATGTTGGGTTTGGGACATATGGCTGTACTTCAAGACGAAGAAAGCCTGCCTTGGTGTGTTCTGGGAGTTTGTTGATTTTGAAGGTAAGAGTGAAGGAGTCAGATTTCACCAGGCCTCCATCCACCCTTTTCGTAATGTTGTGAACATCAACAATTCCCTCTGGAGCCCGCTCACTCTACAGTTCTTTTATAGGAATATCAGCTAGGTCCCTACAGGACACAACACCTTTTCTGAAGTTCAAGGTGCAGTGGATATCTGTGTCAGTGACATATTCCCCCACACTTAGCTCTCTGTAGGTTAACAGCTTGTTGGTAACTGGATGTTTCAACCAACATTGTCCCATTTTGCAACTGCTTTACAGATTTTAGAGCCCTGGCAATTCCTTCTAAGCCCTTCTGGATGTAGAAAGGTGAAACTTGCTTGGAACTTACTTCTTTTCTTTTTGTTACTAAAACTCATCCTGATTATCAGCCTGCGGTCTGTTACTCGTTACTGCTTTGTTCTTATTTATTCCTGCATCTGGAGGGCTGGCTATCAGAGCCCTCTTACTAGGGTGGGTGGTGGTACCTTCCAGCAGCCCACTGTGTGCACTGGGAGGAGGAAAAGAAAATTTTGGAGGATCCATTTTAGTCCCAGGAGCAGGTAGGTAAGAAAGGGTCCATCCAGACAGGGCCCTGCGTGTCTGAGTAAGCCGTATACAACGGAGGTGAGGCAGGTTCCCCAGAGGTTATGCTTTAATGACTGTTCCACCTCAACAGCCATGCATCTCATAGTGTGCAGTGCACTTTGAGCCTGACGGGTCATAGCGGTTTATTTCATCCTCACACTCTGGGGAGATAGACCTAGATCCCCATTCTGTGAGACACACAATGTTCCATAGCTGTACTGTATGGTTGTTACTGAAACATGCCCAGAACTTACGATGACAGAGGACTGATGGCATTTACCAGTCCCCAGATCAGGAACCCCAGGGTCACCAAGCCCGTATCCAGCAAACGAATGTTGAGACCCTGAGGCCCAAAAGATCTACAAGTCCATGCAGCCTCCCACATTTGCTATGTCTTTTGCATCAATCCTTCAACAAGCCTATTCTAAACCTGATGCCTCTACACAAATGGAGATTGCAAGTGTCAGCACTAACACCTGCATGTGTCAGTGCACTTGAATGACAGCAAGTGTTCCGGAGCGTGTAGCTCCGCTAGAACAGCAGAAAAAAGTACAGTGGCCAATCTAGTAGAGCCCAAGGCACCTCCCATGGCCAAGGCTGTTATGAAGCCCAGCTCCAGCTAAGCCCTCAAAACAGTGAAAAGCTAGTACAAAACAGCAACGAGAGGTAAAATCAAGTAGTAAACCGTTGCACCGTGTCAACGTGATTCTACCTGATACTTCATCTGGCTCTTCCCCAGAAATGATGGAGTATGAGGTATGATGGAGTATGAGGTATGTGTGGGGTAATCATCTTGCCCCACAACTGAAGCTCTACCCACTTCAGTCTCCTCACAACAGCGGAGAGGCAGGATGAAGGTGCTACCCACGTGATTGATGGAGCACATACTTCAGTGGAACTTGTAGGGATTCAGGACGCATGTGGAAGAACTTTGTCTATTATCCCAGGGCACTCCACTGTGTCTGTGTCTTCAGAAAATTAATTTCACTCACTCATTCACCCCTGAGCTTAAAAGGCAATGTACACCCCAAAAAGGATGACCTAAGTGGAGAGAGAGCTAAGGAGGGGTAGGTATTTTCGTCAGTACCAACTACCACTCCTTGGTTCTTTCCCTGGCAATGAATTTACAAGCACTTGCCATATCAATGCATGTGAATCATCCATTGACAAAATGTTTTCATTACCTTTGCCCACACGATGCACTCAATAAGGATGCTCTCAATGACCTTCTTAAACAGCTCCACCACTCCTTCATCCTCTGTGGTGATTTTAATGCACACAGTTTGCTTTGAGGCTCAGCAACTACCTGCCCGAGGGGTAGAGCAATTGAGAAGCTTCTCATGTCATCATGTACATATTTGCTAAAAATGCAACAGAGTACTGACTGCTGCACTGCAAATGGGTCGTTCTCTGCCATCCATCTTTCGCTTTGCTTCTTTTGCCCTCGCTCATACTGCACAATGGGAAGTACATGACGACTTGCACGGAAGTGATCACTTCCTGATCTGTATTCACCTGCCAGATAGAGTGGAATGCGAAGGGAAACCACTGTGATGTGTGCTCAGTAGGACAGACTGGACACTTTATAGTCAGCTAGCCCAGTTTGAACATCGTGTCAATGTTGATGTATGGGTGGATCATATTACCAAAATAATCCATCGCATCACTGAAGCTTCCATTAAAGTCCATGCGACAACTGAGGAGGGACCACTGAAGCATCCATTCCAAAGCTCATGCGACAACTGGAGAGGCAGCCTGTCCCTCGGTGGAGCAAAGAATGCTGCTCTGCCATCACAACTAGGTGTGCGGCTCTGCGTAGGTTCTAGTGCTGGCCCACTGCAGAGAATCTTGCAGTCTTTTGGGAGGTGAGGGCAAAATGTCACTGGATTATTCAAGAGAGCAAGAAGAGGTCACAGCAACAGTTCCTGATCACCATTAATTGTTCCATGAAGAGTGATATGGGAGACCATCAGGAGAATTTCTGGGAGAGGAGGGAGGAGCCTCATGGCTGCTGTAATGGAGAACGGCACTCTCTAAACCAGTCCACAAGACATTGCCCAGACTGTGGTGCCCTATTGTGCCACAATTACTGCAACCACCAGTCAGGATCCAGGTTTCCAGACCCACAGATTGGTTGCTGAGAGGAGCAGTTCGGACTTCTGGTCCACCACTGATGAAGATTACAACTGTACATTTACCATATGGGAGCTAGATTCTGCATTGTCTGCAGCCCATGACACATTCCCAGGTCATGAAAGAATCCATTACAGTATGTTATGGCACCTCACAAGGTTTGAGGCAATTTTAATTCCTCTTTTAAAACCTGGGAAAGACTGTACATGCCCAAGTAGTTATCATAGTGTTGCCCTCACTAGCTGCATGGAAAAGACATTGGAGCAGATGGCCAACCGCCACCTTGTCTGGATCTTAGTATCCAGTCATTTCCTTAGTCACTTTCAGTGTGTGTTCCATCTCTGAGAACCTGGCCCTCCTGGAGGTGACTATACAACAGTCTTTCCTTCTCTGGCATCACCTTCTAGGTATAATTTTTGTCATTGAGAAGGCCTACAACACTACTTGGAGGCATCTTATCCTTGAGCAGCTTCACATATGTGGTTTTCGTGGATGTATTCCCATTTTTATTCACTCCTTGCTCTTGCCATGGTATTTTCAATACCGAGTCGATGATGTCCTGTCTGATCACTTCAAAAGAACCATGTCCCTCAAGGTAGTGTGTTAAGTGCGACTGTCTTTGCCATAACTGTTAATAGCATTACATCAATTGTGAAAAGTACTGTCCAGTATTCTTTGTTTGTGGATGACTTCTCTGTGTTTTGCTCTTCTTCAAGCCTTGCAATGACCATACATCGGTTGCAACTAACTGATGTTTGGATGAATGGGTGCAGAAGATTGGTTGTAAGTTTTCCACCGAGAAGTCTGTGAGTGTTCTTTTTAACCATTCTTGTTCCATTTTAAACTTTCCTGAGTTGAGGATGAGCGAAACTGTTCTTAATTCTAAGATGCAGTGAAGTTGTCCCATGAGGCTCTAAGTATTTTAAAATGTCTTAGCCACAGTACATGTGGAACAGACAGGACTTTTCTGCTGTGGTTTTACAGAGTCTTTGTGTTATCTCGGCTAGTAACTGACAAAAAGCAATGAGGTCCTATGGGATTTGTATGAAGAATTGTCTTTTCTAGATGAGTGTGGCCGGTCTTAATGTTTTACATCGTGGTTGGAGATTTCCCCTTTGGCTCCTCCAGAGGCCCAGACTTACTTTAGACTTGACCAATTTTACGAAAGATAGTATACCATATTTTACATTTCAATCTGTGTTTTAACATTTCAGATATACATCATGGTTTCACAGTAGTGTACACTGATGACTCCAAACAAAGGGACTTCTCTTGGCTGCTCTGTAGTGTTCCCCAACCATGTCACCAGGCATTAGTGATGAGTATACTGTTTTCTCAGTGGAGCTCCAAGCGATCCTAAAGGTACTGGAGCAGATGCAATGTATTCAGGACAAAACTTTTCTCATCTGCTCTGATTCCCTGAGTGCCTTACAATTGTTACAGAACCTGTACCCAGCTGATAAATTGGCCCAGCTGATATTTGACCTACTACACTTGCTCCAGCAGGTGTCATTCTGCTGGGTGTCAAGGCATGTGGGGATACAGGGCAAATGGGCTGCCAAGGAGGCCTGCAGAGGACATTATGTGGTACAGTGTCCTATTCCCCTGCAGGCTGTCGTTTCTGCACTACATAGGAAGTCCATGCAGTTGTGGGATGAGGAATGGCTGGCAGTAACAGACAGTAAGCTGCGGTTGGTAAAATCAACTATCTGGCCATGGCATTCCTCCTGCCGGTTGCTCAAGAAGGATGAAGTGACCTTCACACATCTTCAAGTTGGTCTCTGCCCTATTACACATGTCTTACGGTGAGAGGATCCCCTGTTTTGTTATGCTTGTGGCGTGCAAATCCCTCTATGCCATATTTTAACAGAGTACATTTTATATTGTGATGCAAGGGCTGAAGCAAGTATCAGTGCAGATTTTCCGTCTATTTCAGCGGACAATGAGACGTGTGTGACTCAAGTTTTAAAGTTTTGTGATGTGTCTGGACTATGGCCTAAGCTTTTAGACTGGAGGTTGTAGTATGTTACAGAGTGGCTTGTCCATTCTTTTTTATTCTTGTAGTTAGCCAGCCATGTCCATCAGCTCTATTATTTTAACTGCTTATACCACTTTCTTCCTGTTTAGTTAATGTTTTAATATTGGCATGATACTTCGTTTCATACTTCTGTGTGGGTACACATATAGTTTTCCACATTTTGTTCCTTTTAGTTTCTGTGCTGTTTTATAATCCTGTTTAGTGTATTTTACTAACACTTGTTTCAAACTGTTTTTGTGCAGGCACTGAAGGCCTTGGTGTCATGCGCACATACCAACATACCCATCCAGCCACCATCCTACTACAGTAACTAAATCACAGGCACTGATTTGCTACAGATTGCTCATAGATTATGCAAAGGACAGTGGTAGCTTCCAAAAATTCTCAAAAATGTTTGTTTATTTGTGTTGATATACGGTGAAATTCAGGGGTAGTGTATTCTTTGGCCAAACTGTGACCACAGATGTTGATTTGCTATGAAATAAATTAGGTATCCAAAACACTTTTACTGATAATTTACAGAAATATTGTTTTGTAAGCATCCAGAAATTTTCAAACTAACCTATTTCTCATGTAATTGAACAATGAAATTAGAGAACCACTGTTCTGAAAGAGGATAGGTCTACTGTTCTCAAAAACTTTATAAGTGAACAATTTAGTTTGAGCCTACAATTGACAATAACAGTACTAGTTTATTGTGGCACTAATGAATGTTCAAAATTTCATGATATATCACAATACAAATGAGTATTTATACAATCAATGAAAGATTATGCAGAAATGACACTAACAGGAAAATATGTGAATCTAGAGCTGTAAGTTCACCTCTATCAAAATCGATATAATTTGCGGCACCAACAGAGCATGTCTTCTGCCTGTTGCAGCTAACAGTACAGCACTGAAGTGGTTCGCTCTTGGGAGGGTAACTTTTGGGAGGATCAACAACTTTGACTCACTCCCTTCTCAGTTTCTGCTTCCCTTTCACATTGTTCAACTGTTAGAACTGCCATCTAGCTTCTGTACCAGTTACATTTAACATTTTGCTCTCTGCATTTTATTCTTGGTACTTTCAAAATTTCAAAGAGTGTCTTCCAGTCAACATTATCAAAGCTTTACCTAAATCTACAAATGCCATAAATGTAAGTTTGCCTTTCTGCAGTCTGCCTTGTAAGATAAGTTGTAGTGTCAGCATTTCCTCTTGTATTACCACTATCCTCCACAATCCAAAATGATCTTCCCTGAGATCAGCTTCTACTAGTTGACATTCTTTGGGAAATAATTTGTGTCAGTATTTTCCAATCATGATTTATTAAACTGTTGTTTCAGTAACACTCACACCTATCAGCAGCTGCCTTTTTAGATGTAGGATTTGTTTAATTTCCTCTTGAAGAATGAGGGTAGTTTGCATGTCATCTTGCGAACCAGGTGGAATAGATTTTTCATGCCTTGCTCTGCCAAGGATCTCAGTATTTCTAAGGGAATTATATCTATGCCAGATACCTTGTTTAGACTTAGGTCTTTCAGTGCTCTTTCAAATTCTTCCAATTTTATCTTCATATACATCTTCTTCTATTTCTGTAGTATTATATTAATGTTCGTTTCTCTTATATAGAACCTCTGTACATTCATTCAACCTTGCAGGCTTCACTTCTTTACTTAACATGTTCATATAACTGCTTTTTTTCTCCAAAGGCCTCTTTAATTTTCTTGTAGGTGGCACTTATCTTTCATCTAGATGTGTATGCTTCTAAAGCCTTGCATTTCTTGTGTAGCCATTCCTGTGCCATTTTGCACTTCCTGTCACTATAATTATATAAAGAATGGTTCTCTTTTGCCAGCTTCATTTGATGCATAATTGTATTTTCTCCCTTCAACAACAGATTCAGTAGCTGTTGCATTATCCAAAGTTTTCTCTTGACTTTGTCTTTATTTATTTATTTATTTTTATTTTTTTAAAATTTGGGTCCCTGCTGCCTTCACTCTTTCATCTCTCAAAAGGCTCCTGTTCTTCTTCTGTCCCTGCCCAGAGATGTGAATGGTGGACTATTTTACCTAAAAGGATGCTGTCATTATTAAGCCACCCAGCAGAGATCAGGAAATATAACATTGCTTTCAGCTGTTTGCAGTGCTCATGTCTCAAGGGGCCATGATGGCTAATGTTACAAGCCTAAATCAATCAGACTGTTGACCCTGCAACTACTTTAAAGGCTGCTGCCCCTTTTCGGGAATTGTATGTTTGTTTTGCCTCTCCACAGATGGTTGTACCAACAGTATGGCTGTTTGTACCATAGAGGCATGTGTGTCACCTCTGCAAGGTCCGTGGTGTGTGTGGTAGGAGGGAGTGTTAGAGGGTCATTACTACTTACAGTACATATAAATGATCTTGTGGATAATGTGCTGTTGTCTACAAGGAGTTACAGTGCCAGACGATTGTGGGAAAATGCAGAAAGACCTGTGAAGGATAGATGATTGTTGTGGGGACTGGCAGTTGAGCCTGAATGTTAATGAATGTAATGTATTGGGCACAAATAGATGAAGAGATCGATTATGCTATTGGTTATAAAACACTGGGAACATTAATCGCCATAAAATATATGTAGGCCTATCTGTCAGAAGCTCCCCAAAGTGAAATTATCACATAAAACTAATTATAGGAAAAACAGATTCCAGGTTGAAATTCAGTGGTAAAATCCTAAGGAAATTAATTCATCCACTAAGGAAATGGCTTACAAAACATCCTTTTGAGCAATACTTTAGTATTGCTCATCAGTCTAGTTACCTCTCTTACAAGGTTGGATTTACAGAGAAGATCCAACAAAGAGTGGCACAATTTATCATATAGTCAGGAAGTAAATTTGAAAGCTTTATGGAGATGATCAGCAAACTCCAGAGGCAGACTCTGCTAGAAAGGTGTTATGTATCACAGAAAGGTTTACTCTCTCTCTCTCTCTCTCTCTCTCTCTCTCTCTCTCTCTGTGTGTGTGTGTGTGTGTGTGTGTGTGTGTGTGTGTGTGTGTGTGTGCGTGTGTGTGTGTGTGTGTGTGTGTGTGTGTTTGCTTAAGAGTCTGGCAGCATATTACTTCCTCCCAGATATGTCTTCCAAAATTACTTGACAAGAATATCAGAGAAATTAGAAATCATACAGAAGCTTATCAACAGGCACTCTTTCTGTGCACCATTTATGGATGGAACAGGGAAGGGGACAAATTATGGTGGTACCAGACATACCCTCCACTACAAACTGTAAGGTGGCTTGCAGAGTGTAGATGTAGATGTGGACTGGAATGATGGTATGAATACTGTCTGTGCTACAGAAATTATCTGCTGTGTTCTTGAGATGCCATACCTCACCTCACCTTGCCTTCCACCCATAAGCATAATATATTTGTGCACTATTTCTGTTTGCTCACAGCTATACTTTTCAGACATAGTAGTATTACTAGTCCTCTTTTTCTATTTGTTTTTTGTTACTGGTGTGGAGTCTAGATTGTGCTTCTTTTCAGTAAGAGCCATTGTTAACTGCTAATCACAATAACTTGTCTTGGGCTTTTCATTGTTACTTCAAACCATTCAATGTATATGATATGATTCCATCTTCAAAAAGGCCTTAGGCAATTCTATTCGTGACATTTTTATCGCTGCCTTCTTGTAACGTAGTATGTGGCTCTTCTTTCCAAGTATTTGTTGTTTCCACAACTTTTATTTTGGAGTAAGGTACTTTATAACAATGTTTTATCATCACAATAAAATCTGTTGTACAGAAACATTTCATATCAGCACATATTAATTGTAGTAATACAGTTGTAGAAATAGTGGAGCATAACTAACAAGTAGTGACATATGGGCACTTCATTTGTAATGGATACAAAGTAGCAATATCAGAGGGACTCTGGGTAGAACTTTGGTTTGTCAGCTGATTACTTTCTGTTGTGAACTTGTTTAACAGATTACTGATGTGCTGAACCAGTGCTTGGACCTAAATAGAAAGATCTGATTTGTAAGAGAGAAGACTGGTTGCTTTAGGCTGTAAATAATTATTATTCCATGAGAGGAATTGTAGTTACATTTCTTAGTCTTTAAAAGCTCTGCATACAAAATACAGTAATGGGATCCAGTTATTGTCTGGCGTTCAGTAATCAAACTTGTTTGCATTTTTTATGGGAATTAGAAACAAAGTATGTACAGTTCTCCACTATTTGTCCATTTTTAATGTTATGATTAACATAATACACAATAGCTAATTTGTTTTATTTATTGTTTCCAATAATTAAATATATTAAGTATTGTTGCTGCAGTGTTGTTTTTGTGTATGCCCCAAACGTCCAAAAGTTTCACAGAGAGATTAATAAAATAAAGAGAAAAGTTAAGATGTCATTCCAGTGCTTCAGGTCTTCCTCCTCTTGTGCACAATGCACAGAACAGTCATACAACCATGTGAAATTGACAGAAAAATCCTTTTTGGGGTGTTGTTCAACTCATGCCTCACATTGGGATGAATGTCAGATATGTCGCTAAAGTGTTGACCCTTCATGTGAATTTCTGCATTTTGTGGTAGGTTCAAATTGATGAAACCAAGCCATCATCAGAAAAGAACTGTCAACATTTTGCATTTCGATAAAGTCGTGGCAGGGATCCACACATCATTTTTGTTAAAGAGTCATGATGTGTGGAGCAGACATTGCATACACTTTCCCCTTCTTCAAAACATTCTGGAGAATGCTTTGAACACTTTATTTAGGGATGTTTCTCCATTGCAATTGACAACATGATAACACTATCTGACTACAGCTGCACTTTTATTAGTTAGCATTGCCTGCTCCCGCTGAATCATCGAATAAACATTTGTTGTTTACAGTTGTTAGTCCAAACTGCCACCATGGTTACTGCATTGATACCATTTATATGCAAGGAATAAAACTGGTCACGAAACTTTTTGGATGGGTGATGTACGTCCCTAAACTGATTCAGAGTTCTAAAGTCATCATGGATAAAATTATTAATAACTGAATTTTATTTGTACAGATACTTCTCGTCCTCCTCGTGTTCTTGAAGAAAATGGAAAAGGTTACTGGTTTATTGACAGAGAATCTATGGAGGAGGACATCAGGGAGCATAGATTTTTGGAATATGGAGAGCACAATGGTCACCTTTATGGCACAAAGTTGGATTCTATTAGAGACGTCATACGCCAGGGCAAGATGTGTATACTGGACTGCAGTCCAGCAGTAAGTATGCTACTGTATTCCAAGCCTATGAGGCAAGCATGCTATGGTTACTTTGTGCCATGGTTAAATGCAGGTTCATATCCAGCTAAGCTCATAGTTCTTTATTTTGACAAACTAAAACAATATATAGTGTGGGATACAAATTCCACGCAGTGTACAGCAAAGTAACTGCTTTGCTTTAGTGTGTACTTGATTTGTTTCCTTCAGAGCTCCTTCTCTTTTGGTCCACCCTAACAAAAATATATAGCCTACAGCTTGACATTTACTACTAAGTGTGACATATGTTCCACAAAATAGTTTTGCCACAGGAGGTGGCTGTGAAGAGGATCTTAATCTATGAACATTGATCTGCTGGATGCAACTTACTATCAAAAGTTAATGAGGTAAAGCTGGTACTATACTAAGAAGGAAGTGAAAAATACAAAGTCACCCAGTAGAAGTGTAAATAACAAGCGACCAAATAAGTTCACTTTGTATATCAGCTTTCTGTTATTCATGTTGCTTCCGTAGCAGTTGACTCTTCTTTACACAACATCTCTGACTATATTCTTAAGAATTTTGTATTTCATCTTTGTTTTTCTATCTCATTGCCTGTCAACAAGGTTATTACACAAGAGAGATAAAAATTTCTTGATTTATACTATATATTTTTGGTAATAATGGAACATTAAATTTTAAGTAATATCAGTTTCTTATGTTAATGTTAAAGCTATTATTAAGCAAGTTAATGATTGCATTTCTAACTTTCCTTTTTTTGTTTAAGGCACTGAAAATATTACATAATTCATCAGAGTTCATGCCATATGTCATATTCATCGCTGCTCCGGGAATGGAACAATTGAAACACTTGTATGGTATGGGTCGGACAATAGGTTCATCAAAGAGTTTGACGGTAAGTTTTGTGTTCGTGAACATGTTTCGTATTTATAGTTGAATGCAATGATATAAATGTTGCAGCAGGAAGTCTGCAGTGGAATATAAGTAATGGAAGGAGTAAAGGTAACAAGCCACCATATATTTGATGTGTTGAATGGTTGACAGGCATAAAACTAGACTGAAATGTTGCTAAGTTTTTAGTGATGTTCTTTTTCATAGCTGACTAGTACAGAATACACATACACATACACCTGCATGGCTATTGTCCTAGCTGACTACATTATACTGACAGTTCAGCTTGACAGGATTTGAAATGGCTACTGTGGTGAAGATGAGAAAGGAGGCGGGAGGTTGTTGCATGGACTTTTGCTGACAGTTGAGAGTGAAAAGCAATGCCAAAGTGAGCTCATCAGTGCCACATACCTATCCTGTGCACTTGCTGCATCCTTAGCTGATTGACAGCATAGAAAAATATAAAAAATGGAATAAAATATTTACTGTGACCAAATCACCATAAGAGACGTGATTGGTGGTGTAGGCATACCATTTGGCTAATGCCAAGCACTGTATTTCGTATTTAGTGGGTATGAAATATATTACAACACAATTTGATCCAACATTCTTGAATTTTGACCAAATGCCCTGTCTAATCAGCATTGCTCAGGTGTTGCTGAATGAAGTTCATGGTGCTATAAATGATGATTCAGTATGTTGATTTCAAGTTTAAAGGAAGCTTCCTGGAGAACCAATAATAAAAAAAAGTTAGCTAAGTTCATTTAAATGTGGAAATTCTGCTCGCTATTTTCTTTCATTTTAGTGGCATAGTGTATCACATGTTTTTGGCACCACATAGTGTGGTCACTTTTGAGCAGTACCAGGAAGTTGTATGCTATTCGGATGAAGCAGTCTAAATTTGAGGTAAATGTTTTGTCAAAAACAACACACTTGCAATGCCTTGGCCTCTGTGTTCAGCAGACATGACCCCCTGTAAGTTCTTTCCACAACTAAAGTGGTAAAAAAAGGAATAACTAGAGGAACTACATGTCATATCAAAATTGCTTTCCAGAAGTGCTTTGACTATTGGAAACACTGTAGACTTCAATGTGTTACATTCAATAGGTAAAGCTTCAAAAGTAAGAAATGAAATTAATAGTGATGAATAAATAAGGGGAGTTGAGATAAACGGAAGTCTATATATTTTTGAACAAAACTTGTATAGGCTTTTCAAAATGGAAATCACAAATTCATTCATTAACTCTTTAACTGATATGTGTTTGAGAAACTATGCATATTCTTCAGCTGACATAGTGCCTTGGACTTGGAGACCTTCATCTTTTGAACATTAACACTGTTAAGTGATTAATCTATAATTTTACACGTTGTCTTTGTCTTTTAATAAAACTTCTGGTAAAGTAACAAAAAGATTTGACAATGTTTCCGAATCATCTTGGGTAACAATTTTCCTTACAGTATTGTGTTCCTCAATTTACCCTCCCAGAAACCATAAAAATAAACATGCCTTTAAACAGTATCCAAAAACGCAGTGATTACTTTTAATCAGTTATTAATTTTGAGTTAGTTAGAATATTAAAGCTGCCTCAAAAATACCCCAGAAAGTAGAGATGAGAATTTTAAGAAAAAACAGTTGCCAAAACTTACAGATATCTTTTTAAATAGTGAAACCATAAGATTAATGTGGAGAGTAAAACTGGAAAGCTCCCCATAATAACCAAGAAAATACTGGCATTGTCATAGATGCAATTAGCAAACTTTTAAATTGTGCTGACCCAATGGAAATGTTCCAAGTAAACACCAACATAGTCATTATAACCACCCCTCATCAGTAAACACTGACATAGGCAATATAACCACCCCTCATCAGGTAATTACTCCAAAATGCAATGCATTATAAACCACAGGAAACTAAGGAGTTACTAGGCAGATGGTGAAGACAATGCAGAAACCTGGGGAAAAAGGCAGAAAAACCCAAGATTTATAATTCCCCGCAAACCTCTAATTCAAATATGGGTCATGGACAAAATTCTAGACCTAAGGAATAAGATATCCAGTATTTTTTTTTAAAAAAGGAGATAAATCCAGTCCGTATGATTTCAATGACAAGGAACAGCTCTTGGGAACAGGACATACAAAATTTAATCCTGCATAATTTACAGTAGTATAGAAACACTATGTTTAAATTATGAAGAGAGATCACTGCTATCAGTTGCAGTGGGACATTAAGCGGAATCAGCGGCAATGAGCAAAAATGTGCGGTAACCACTGCGTTGTTGCTGTTACTGTGGACATCAATAGTGTTGTCAGTGACATTATTTTGTCGTTGGATTTATGAAAGTGATTGAATCATGTAGGCCCAACTCTCTTTGCTGAGCATATGAAACTTTTTGGCCTCAATTTTAATTGCTTTTCAGTGTGAATATAACATACTTATTTTGTAAGTATTCAGTTGGTGCATAAGTTTATAGAGTTTTTCCATAAGTTTCTTAAAACACATCATTACACAAAACAGAGACTTTAGTCATCAATAATATATCCTCCATCACTATTTACAACAACTGCCAATGCTGGGGCAACTTTTTGATTCCATGTGAGTAGAACTCCTCAAGCCATGTTGAAAGTGCATTTTCATCCAGAAAGGAAATTTCTTGAAAGTTGTACAATAGAGAATGGAAAAGATCAAAATCTGAGGGGACAAGGAAGGGGAGGGGGGGGGGGGGTGTAGATTGAGTCCCATACCCAACTCTTGCAGTGTTTTTTGTCGCTCTGACAGAGTGCAGGTAGGCATTATCATGGACTAGCATCACTTCATGCAGTCTTTCTGGTTGTTGTACTTGGAATGCATCTGCAAGACACCTCAGCTGCTGACAATAAATGTCAGCTCAGCAGTGATGGTTACACCTCAGGGAAGTAATTCAAAGTACACCACACTGTCGCAGTTCCACCATATGTATAACATTATCTTTTGTGGATGCGTGTAGATATTTGTACAGGGAGTTGCTCAACCAGTCATTTATTTCCCCTATGTTAGCATATAGACACTATTTCCCATCACCAGTAATGGTGAGCCAGTAACGTCAAAAGGATCCTCCTTAAAACAGGAAAACCATTTTCTTTTCATACTCTGTCCAATGGCATTATCCCTGTACATGGCACAAATGTTTCTGGCTGCCTCCATTGCTGTTATTCTTCTATTGAATCCAGCAGAAGAATGTGTTGTCAATGTTCCAGTTTCTCCACTTAGCATTGCATTTTCTAACATCAACAGCTCCATTATAGTATGTAAACTCAAATAGAAACAGTGAACTACAAGTAAAAAACTGACAATCGATAAATAAACCCAAAGCAACTGGAATACCGACATAAAAAAAGGGCAATAAACTTATGGACCAACCTAATATTCATTTTAACCGTAGAGCCTATTAGTTTGATAGTGTTTGAACATGGTTGACCAGGAAGTAATCTAGTAAATGAATGTCGATGTTTGAATAGGATGCCATAAATTTAAATATGTTAAGTGTTTCTTTATTACATTTGATATTATTAGTTGTTATTTTCCTCCAAGGAAAGATGCCCTAAAATTTATCTTCTCTGTCAGAACATGAAGCAATGTTCTCGCTACTCAGTATACACACTGGCCATTAATATTGCTACACCACGAAGATGATGTGCTACAGACGCAAAATTTAACCGACAGGAAGAAGATGCTGTGATTTGCAAATGATTAGCTTTTCAGGGCATTCACACGAGGTTGGCGCCGGTGGCGGCACCTACAACATGCTGACATGATGAAAGTTTTCAACCAATTTCTCATACACAAACAGCAGTTGACCGGCATTACCTGGTTAAACATTGTGATGCCTCGTGTAAGAAGGAGAAATGCGTACCATCATATTTCCGAGTTTGATAAAGGTCGGATTTTAGCCTGTCACGATTGCGGTTTATCGTATCGCAACATTGCTGCTCGCGTTGGTCAAGATCCAATGACTGTTAGCAGAATATGGAATTGGTGGGTTCAGGAGGGTAATACGGAATGCCGTGCTGGATCCCAACGCCCTCGTATCACCAGCAGTTGAGATGATAGACATCTTATCTGCATGGCTATAATGGATCATACAGCCACGTCTCGATCCCTGAGTCAACAGATGGGACATTTGCAAGACAACAACCATCTGCATGAACAGTTCGACGACATTTGCAGCAGCATGGGCTATCAGCTCGGAGACCATGACTGCGGTTACCCTTGACGCTGCGTCACAGACAGGAGCGCCTGTGATGGTGTATTCAAAGACGAATGGCAAAACGTCATTTTTTTTTTCGGATGAATCCAGGTTCTGTTTATAGCATCATGATGGTCGCATCCGTGTTTGGCAACATCGCGGTGAATGCACATTGGAGGCATGTATTCATCATCGCCGTGCTGGCATGTCACCCAGCGTGATGATATGGCATGTTGTTGGTTACGTGTCTCGGTCACCTCTTGTTCGCATTGACGGCACTTTGAACAGTGACCGTTACATTTCAGATGTGTTACGACCCGTGGCTCTACCCTTCATTCGATCCCTGCTAAACCCTACATTTCAGCAGGATAATGCACGACCGCAGGACGATTGCAGGACCTGTACGGGCCTTTCTGGATACAGAAAATGTTCGACTGCTGCTCTGGTCAGCACATTCTCCAGATCTCTCACCAATTGGAAACGTCTAGTCAATGGTGGCCGAGCAACTGGCTCATCACAATACACCAGTCACTACTCTTGATGAACAGCGGTATCGTGTTGAAGCTGCATGGGCAGCTGTCCCTGTACACGCCATCCAAGCTCTGTTTGACTCAATGCCCAGGTGTATTATGGCCAGAGGGTTGTTCTTGGTACTGATTTCTCAGGATCTATGCACCCAAACTGCGTGAAAATGTAATCACACGTCAGTTCTAGTATAATATCTTTGTCCAATGAATACTCGTGTATCGTCTGCATTTCTTCTTGGTGTAGCAATTTTAATGGCCAGTAGTGTATATCACTTATTTGATCAATATCTGTATTATCTATCATGGCACATGTATCACCACTATTAATTTCCATTTTCATCATATTCCTGGAGCATTTTGTACTCCGTATGGTAAATTATTTAACTTCCATGTCAATTCCAAGGCCATCATTGACCAAGTATTTTAGGCTGCCCACAGACAACACCAGTAGTCTCAATAACTGGTGGTTGAACATTATAAATAATTAGGATTTGTTTCACATTTCATGAAGATATATGTATATTGCAGGATAAAGTTCTGACACTGGGTCAAAGGTCTTACACAAACTGTGACAAACCATCTTAAATGAGTGGAGAGATTGTCACTACGGGACTGAGCCAAAGTAGTTTGGGCAAGAAAAAAGATTTTCTTGATTTGTGACTGCAAAATTTCAAAACAATAGCACTTGTGCCACTAACAACATGATGGCAATTTCAAGTATGTAATGACTATTGCAAATCTTATGGCAATGTTCATTGGTGTAGTTCCAATTGAGGCATAGAAATTACAGTTAAGAAGAGAGGAGTATTGCTATAGAAATGACCCCGATGTATTATTAGATAGGTTTCCATGCTCACATAGTTGAATGCCAATCATATTCTCAAACTCCTTTCCACCTATACAACTTTCACTACTTCATTGATAAGTTTACACATATTTCAGAATAATCAAATGGTGTCATCTCATTAATAGGTAAGGTCAGGTTAACTTATTTCCATTATCATTGCATGTTACATTTTAAACAGACTGACTTGTTTGTTGTTTTTGTTGTTGTAGATTTATCATGATTTGCTTATGGGATTAAATTTTGTGGCATGTTATACAAGTGAAATATTTTGGCTTTGGTGATAATAGCTACTGAAAATTCCATACCTTTGTTCTACATAAAGATAGAAAGTGTCAATATTTGTTTTGGCCTCATATGACATCTAAAACATACCATTTTAATATTGGTTAGATATATTCTACAAACCTCTTTCTATTGTGTCAGGATCTCAGTAACTTCAAAATCAATTCCCTTTAGATCCTATTTTTATGAATGATTTGCTGCTGCAGTGAAAGTTTGCTTCTGTTTGTAGCATTTACTTGATAGTGATTTGTGATATTTTATCATTTATCCCCAACTTCAAAAAGGATTCAATTATGTTTTACATATAGAAATGTCTAATTGTACCTGCTTGAGGAATGAGTAGTACTGAATAGATGTCAATGATATTGGCATGAGAGATGTGTGAAACATGCATTTTATTATTTAGCAGTATATGTAAAGTATGGCATTTTTATTTTAAATGTTTGTTGAATATTTTTGTTTCATATTTATGTTGCATGTTCAGTTTGATCGGGCAAGTTCCATTAGGTACAGTTCTCGAAGAGCAAGAACTTTAGAATCGTTAGCTTCACTTTATGAGGTAAGTATCCCTCATGTTATTTATGTAATTTGTCTTATCCTGAGATTAATATAATTATTGTTAGCTACAGTAAAGAGTATAAAATTGTAGCTTTCTGATTGTGTTTGTTTCTTTTAAGGAAGAGGACCTGCGTCAGACTCTGGAGGAAAGTGCTCGTCTTCAAAGAACTTACGAGAAATATATTGATCTTACCATTATAAATGAAGACTTTGATGGTACATTCCGAAAGGTTATTGAAGCACTGGAAGTCCTGAGCACAGAACATCAGTGGGTACCAGTAAACTGGGTGTACTGAAGTATAAAGTATCTGTAATTTCAGAATTTCTTGTTTTCGTCTGTTTTTATTGCTCATACAAACCATTTTGATTGTTAATTTGAGCAAAGTTACACTTGACCTGTTGTAAAACAAGAAAACATTTCGAGAATGTTTGGTGCTTGTTAGTAACAGTGCTTGTGGACAAACATCCAAATGCCTGACATTGTTCAGAATGGTCTGAGAATCTCAGCACCTTTATAAGCAAGATAAGTTATTTGCAAGTGTATTGTAGGGGACGGAATATGACATGAAGTGTGTCTCTGGTTTCATTCCCTTTTTATTTTGTTCATATACTGCCACATTATTTTAAATTGAAAATATAATTTTTTTTTTTTTTTTTTTCGTATTATTGCATTACACTAGTGTCTAAGGTAAGTTTCGTTTTCTGTTATTTGATGTGTGCATAAATTTGTCAGAGTTAAATGCTGTGGTTGTGTGCACCTTCTAAAAGAAAATGGTCTTTCCATGTCACTGACATTTAACCTTTTAGTAACTCCTAAAACAATTAAAACTATGACCTGAGCCAGGAATCCAGATATGTAAAGTTTGTTCAGTTGGTAGAAATTTGCCTGTGAAAGGTGAAAATAGATCTAGTCCTGGTCTGGTACACAGTTTTAATCTCTGTAGATAGTACCATTACGGCACATACTCCACTGCAGAGTGAAACATTCTTTAACTGTAATGTACTTACCTTGCAATGAACAATAATGTTTACAGTTGTGATATTAAAATTGTTGTAAAATTGTTCTTTTGTGAAATTGCTCTTTTGTGAAATTGCTCTTACAGCTTACTTTTTAACACTTCCTTGTTGACAAAAAGGTGTGTCTGAGTCTGACCCATTCTTGACATGAAATTGTAGTGGCACATGTATATCTTTTGATTTGTAATCACACAAGATGTTCATGCACATTGTCTGACATTTAAGTTGCACATAAGCAAATGTGTTCATATGAAAATAAAATTATAAAGTATTCATTCATAAGATCTCTGACTATGTATTATTATATGACATGGCTTTCTGCTTGTTCACATATGTTTATCACTTATAACGAGAGTTAATAATTTCATAAAAGGGATCATTTTTCCCAATAGTTTTTATCAAATTTGTGATGTGATACATGCCATCAATTGAAACATTCCATCGCTGTGATATTCATTTCTAGATTTTTTGTAAGATTAAAATGAAGTTTTTTAAGAAAAGTATAACTTATAGTGTCTTTCATCATACTGTTGCTGCATTTTATTTTTATGCACAAAAGATGTTGCAGTGTTTTGTGTGTTGCTCATCTACTGATACTGAAGAAAATTAATAATTTTGTTGTGTGTGTCATTGTTTTCAGATATTTTTATTTTATGATTTTGTATAGTTTGTCATTTAGAACACACACATAATCTATTACTCATCTACTTAGGTACAGTCTTTCGTTCCTTTTACCAAAAGAGAAGAGGAGTTGAGAATAGTTTGCACATTGCTATTTTTATTTGTTGAATATGTATTACTTGAAAACTATTTGCGTCTGTAGATGTAGAAACAGTAGAAACTAACCCGTCCATGTGTTCAGGGAGAAAAATAGTATTGAAGGTAATGTATTTTATGTGCTTCATTGAAGTGATGTTGTTAAGCAGCTACATGTACTGTTTTAAAATTACATTAAAAGACATGTTTTATGTAAATTATAGCAGAGCTGTATACTGCAAAAACTGTTCTTATATATATTTAAAATGTCAAATAAAAGTACTTTACATTTTTATCTACTTCTTTTTATTCCAATATAGTAGACATCCCAAAAAGATTATTTCTCCTGTTTTCTATATGTCAATAAGAGGAGAGGAATGGTGGAATAGGCAAAGCTAATCATTAGCACTTAGTGAAGTTCTGATTTCCGTGTGTGTGCAGGGAGGAGGAAGGGGTGTGTAGCAGTGAGTGCATTCATCCTCTAATAGGGAAAACAAATGTTTATAAACTAAATTACCATGCTTCAGTTCATATCAAGTGTAGCCTTGTATCACTGAATGCCTGAACTACATGAAGAGTAGTTATCTTCATTGACTACATGGTTAGTATTTCAGGGGCTGATGATTTTTTAGTGTTAACAGAGGGACAATATGTATAGCAGGTACTTAAGTGTATGGGAAGCTCTTGCTGTTTATCAGACAAAAGGGTAGATAAAAAGTAAAGCTGCAGTGTAGTCACTGTGAGCATTCATCATTAGCAGTGTCAGCATTACTTTTTCTCCATGCATTAAAGGGTTACATATTCTACCATGTATTCTAATTTTTTAATTTAAACATTGTTCACTGATCTGTGCTGCTTATTTAACCAAGTGGTAGTAACAACTGAATGAGTAAAGGGAGTCGCTCACCATGCAGACATAGCGTTCTGCAGTGGATAAACCCACAACCAAGAAGATGAATAATACACGTTATTTTGAATGCGTTTTCTTTTTACCACACACCGGTGCTTTCTCTCCTCTCTACAACATAAGTTTTCCCTGTGTTTCATTTGTAGAAACATAAGTTTATTGATACCATTGTTTATGTTAAACTTGCGGTTCCATAACCATTTAGGCAGTGGTATTATCCACATATAATACTAACCACATTGTATTTCATTAATTCTGTTCCAGCTGCTACGTATATGATCAGTAAAAATAGATGTCATGTGACTAGGGCATCCTGTTGGGTAGACCGTTCGCCGGGTGCAATCTTTCGATTTGACGCCACTTCGGTGACTTGCGTGTCGATGGGGATGAAGTGATGATGATTAGGACAACACAACACCCAGTCCCTGAATGGAGAAAACCTCTGACCCAGCTTGGAACTGAACCCGGGCCCTTAGGATTGACATTCTGTCACGCTGACCACTCAGCTCCTGGGGGCCGACACATGATCAGTGAAATAGTATTGTCAATAATTATACTGTGTTACTTCTAGTTTACACTGAAAGTCAAAGTTACAATTAAACATTAGAAAATTGATTCTGGTATTTTCAGAAGTTTCTAACTCTCACATCTAAGAAAAATTAATTAAAATCCTCAACTTCATTGTAACAACTGCTGAATTGTTGGGGAAAGAACTGATGACTCAATTGCAATTGCATTACAATATAGTACATCTCATTATCTGGTAAAAAATTTGTGTTGACTCAAAATCCACATTAACCTTGTTAATTTCAAATTGATAGTCACCCTTTTTACTTTTCAAATATGATTCATATTAGGACACATACATATATAGAACTCTCTTCCCTACAATGTTTTTTGATACTTCATTTAACGTAAGATGCCTCAAACCTTACACATTCGACACATCCATCCTATTGTTTCTAATTTTGAGTAGTTATTCGTATTATGTAAGAAGTTTTACCTACCATTAAGGTATATCTTGATTTGTCCATTTTGATACACCATACTTACCAGAGTAGAAATGGAATGATTGTGTGGCATAATTGGTAAAGAACCCTGTCTGGGATTGTTTGGCTGCATGATGCAAATTATTTATTTGATACATCTTCAACAACTTGCTCATTGATGAAGATGAAATGAAACAGGACAACACAAACGCCCAGCCTCCAAGTGAAGATAATCTCTGACCAGACCACTAATTGAACCCAGGACCTTGTGATCTAGTAGCAGTAGCACTAACCAGTAGACCCTGAGCTCTAAATATAAGACGAGAACACCCCCCCCCCCCCCCCTACCCTCCTTCTTTAATAACACATTCTGGATGATCAAAATTACAAACAGTTTTATCAGTATAAAGTTTCTACCTAAATAAGTTAGCATTATGCCATTTCAAAATCAAAACTCGTAAACTTGTACCATTTCTTGTATGTGTAGATTTTGATAATGATAATATAAGGGGAAATAAAATAAACGAAAGCTGGCCGCTGTGGCCGAGCGGTTCTAGGCACTTCAGTCCGGATCCACGCTGCTGCTACAGTCGCAGGTTCGAATGCTGCCTCGGGCATGGATGTGTGTGATGTCCTTATGTTAGTTAGGTTTAAGTAGTTCTAAGTCTAGGGGACTGATGACCTCAGATGTTAAGTCCAATAGTGCTTAGAGCCATTTGAACCAGTTTTTAAAATAAACGAAAGAAATATTTTACATTAATTATTATCTTCACTTCCTTATTTGCTTACTATCTAAGCCAGTTGTTGTGGTATCATTATTTTTAACTATCACCATCACCATCAGGACTCACTATCTTCATTTGTAAGCCTACTTGCGTCTCTTCCTTCCTGACACTTCTCTCACACTATCTCACCTTTTAAGTCATCAAAAGCATTGTATATGCAGCACTTTTTGAATCATTTTATGATAGATTCACTTGAGATTTTGTCCCAGGCAGTAACGATCCACTGGCCCAGCATGAATACAGAGGGTTACTGTAACTTCTTGCCTGGACAGAGGGCATGGCGTCCTTGAGGAAGCCATTCATTATAAAGCTGTTGTAGTTGAGCCTTAACGGGCTGTGCACAACAGAATCCATTACTTCAAGTGGTGAGGTAATGCTGCCAGAATTATCATCAGGTTGTGTTGTTCTTTTTGCTATCAGATCCTTAACTTCCTCCTGAAAGAGGCATCCCCTGAAAGAGTCCAGCACCACATTTTCCTTTTCGTAAGCAAATAACCTGGTATTCTATTCAAACAACCTTCAACCAGTCTAGATTCAGGTCATTTGTCATCCACCCCTTGTCATGCATCTGAAGAGAAGTCCTCTTGGCAGTTTTTCTTTTAGTAGGGTTTTCGTTTTCAGAGAGGATGATGGATGGGAAAAAGTTAACAAAGGATGAATAAGAAATTTAATTATTTCCTAAAAATATCTCTATAACAAAATGTATATTCTTTTCCTGTACATTGGATCAGGAACACTGCAGTGAAAACCAAGAGAGAGAGACCAAAATTTGAGATCAAAGTACCTTGTGCCTAGAAGAATACTGGTTTTATACACCAGTGTAGCACTTCATGTGTGTTTCACACAAAAAATTGTACTAAAAGTGATGTGTCTTGGGAACTTTACTCTAATTTGATGTATCACTAAATCTGTATATTTTTGTAATATGCAACTGCAAATACAAAAACCACCAAATATGCTGTGTTAGCTTCATAAACACTGAAATCAACATGGTGACTGCTCAGTTTGCTTCTGTTCACAGCACAGGACACATCAGTGAGGTGTCACACACTGAATAAAGGGTGTAATAGAATTACATTTTATAAATTTGGGAGACTGTAGAGAAGGAAATTTTCGAAGTTTTGATGTAACTGCAAATGTAGAATAAATTTCCAGCGGCCAGTACTGGGCTGTTGAAAATACATGCATTACCTGTATTAAAATGTAAAAGGTGAGTTTCTCAGGGAACATTTTCAGCTGAAATTCTTGGACGTCACCGTATTAAACACCATGTATTATCAGATCACTTGAATGGTGCATAGTATATGAACTTTCTGGACACTGCTTACCTGAACTTCTGATGGATGTTCCCATGCAAATGTTCACTAGTTTGTGGTTTCTGAAGGATGGTGCTCCAGCGCACTTTGATTATCGGGCCAGGGCATATCTCACAGACAACTTCAGGCAGAGAGCAATTGGAAGGGGATGCCAAGCCCTTGGCCTGTGCACTGTCCTGATCTCCCCCCTCTTGAATTCTTCATCTGGTGTTATAAAGAGTTCTGTATGTACTCAACATCAGTATGAAGAGTGCCTGATCTTATTGAGCACATCTTTACAGTATTCGATACCATCAGAGAGAAGTGTGAAACCTTGCACAGAACAAGAGAAAAGATGGTTCATCATTGCACATTATGTAATGAAACAATGGAAAAATGAGGATGGAATGTAACGGTATTACGAGAAGGTTAGATGCTACTCATCATACAGTGGAGATGCTCAGGGTAAGGATGGGGGATGGTAAAGCATTGCTGCGGGATCATGCAGGTACAAGGTGGAGAGAGGATGGGCAGCTGGCTGTAGTTGATACATTAGATGGAGGGGGGGGGGGGGGGGGAGCGGACAAGGAGAGAAGTGGTGGAATAGAGGACTGTGAAGTACTGGAATGGGAACAGGGAGGAGCTAGATGGGTAAGGACAGTGAATAACGAATGAAGTTTGAGGCCTGGAGGATTAGGAAATATAGGATATATTGCAGATAGAGTTCGCACCTGCCCAATTCAGAAAAGCTGGTATTGGTGGGAAGGATCCAGGTGCCACAGGGTGTGGAACAGTCACTGAAATGACTTCAAAGTATGCAGTTTGAGTGATAAACCACATTAAATATCTTTCTAAAATGAGTCAGTCGTAGAAAAGTTTGTTTTTCTGAAGTGTCAAGAAATGCTAAATCAGCATGTGAAACCTTTAATCCAAAAAGAACTTAATTTAATGTAGTGAGATAGTTGTAACCAAGACTTACAGGGGACTACTAGCAGTTTTGCAAATTTCTTACTGTGTTGTCAAAAAGGCACGGATCAAATGCTATGCACAAAAATTAAAGCAATGTCAATGTGAAGTACTAGTTGTCATGAAATGAATAAAATCCAAAAGGCAAATGATATTCAACTCCTTGATAATTAGAGCCTGGATTTTTATGTAATATCAACATGCAAAATATATACATAAGAAATGTATATATAAGGAAAATTGTTGAAATATATAAGAAAATATGTAACTGCACAAAAATATTTAATACGACTTTTAACATAAAACAATTTTATTTGAAGTACATTCCTGCATTACATCATAGCTTACTGTGTTGTCTTAATATGCACTTAAATGTACCAGAAATATGAAAAGTTCATTAAGAAGGTACATTTTACATTGTTGTTGTTGTGGCCTTCAGTCCGAAGACTGGTTTGATGCAACTCTCCAAGCTAGTCTATCCTGTGCAAGCCTCTTCATTTCCGAACAGTTACTGCAACCTACATCCATTTGAATCTGCTTCCTGAGTTCAAGCATTGGTCCCCTTTCAAATTTTTGCCTCCCAAAATTTCTTTCCATACCAAATTGATGGTTTCTTGATGTCTCAGGATATGCCCTATCGACCAATCCCTTCTTTTTGTAAGCTTGTGCCAGAAATTTCTTTTCTCCCCAATTCTATTCAGTACCTCCTCATTACAGGATCAGTACTTCATTTTTATTGTGTAGTCTATACTGAACTAATAAATGAAGATCATTTACAATCACATCTGTGTACTAAAACCGCCTTCCTCAATGTACTATGATTCTGTACCTTACCTTTAGTTCTGAAGCACAATGAACAGCTAGGTACAGTACTTCTCCAAATTCCCTGCAGTCACTGAATGTTACTGATTAGAATAAATTTTTTGTCAGAGGAAAATGATGTCTTCAAATCACAAGAAATTGATGTTGCAAATTTGGGAAATGAAGCATTCCTGGAGATGTGTTCACTGAAGCATTTTCTGTTCTGATTTTAGCTTCAGTACTGAAATAGAAGAGTCTCTTGGAAATTAATCAATCACAGATTACACAGTTTCAAAATGTTCATTATGAAACTGACAGCTACAACCTATGTATCCCAACTTGTTTGGACAAGCTCAGGTGGCAACGCTACTTTTGGCAGCAGTTCTCTAAGAGTGGCGCATGGTGTGGGGCTTTGTCAAACACTTTCTTGGTGTATGGAATAATTTTATTTACTTCTGGATAACAGCCACACACACCTCAGTGATATGTTCGGTGCATTGGTAAAACAAGTGAAGTGGATTAAATGAGGATAGAATACATCTGAGGGCTGTTGCTACTTTCAGCATGGTGACTGCACCATCTGAATACATAACAAGAACTTGTTCTTCTTGAATTCCCTCAGGCCACAGCACAGATTGCAACTCATAAAACTGATTACTGTCAAGTGATTTGTGCTTTCCAATATTTTGCAGGAAATCAATAATGGCTTTGATGGTTCTTCTCCATTGAATTTTCAACAATGAGATTTCCAATGAAACATCCAGCTACCTCCCTTGTTTCATCAACCAATATTGATATGTGGTGGTTAAATAGTGCTGCATATTTTTTCCTTATTATCAGGAATGTGTTGGCCACAGCACTTTTGTAGAAATGCGAGATATACACACACTTTAAGTTTGTACCATAGAGTATTCCGCTGGCAGTCGGTTATCATGTGCCAATGTGCTACAGCACATGATAAATATCTCACTAAAATTATGCCCTTTCTCTTTGAATACAAGTCAGAATGCACACTAAATAACACTGTTTCTCTTCAAATGCAAGCCAGAATACATACTAAAACTAGGAAGTTTCTTTTTGAATGCATGCTGCTATGCAAATAAAATGGACGAAAACGATCACTGAAAGAAGGGTCACAGCTGTCTGTTTTCAATTGTTCATGCTCTGAATCACATCATCTATTCCAGCACTATGAGTGCTACATTGCCCACAGCACCAGGTCAATATTTTTCTTTGAAAGTGCTTGTAATACACTATGCAAGTGTAGAGTATGAGGATTTTTTTAGGGGTAGGTGATGTAATGGGGTTGCAGCCAAATGGTTAAGTCCACTGATTGACAGTTCTTCGGCTCTGATTCGATTCCCATTCCTACCATGATTTTCTTAAGATTTTATTTTATGCCTCATAATGTTAAACAATGCATTACAAAATTTAAATATATTTAAACAATTCAATTTATGTATGTAGAATTAATATATTCAATTTAGTTATGATTACTACCCTTGCAAGTCAGAAGACTGTAGATGATGGTAAATAAGAGTGAGTGTACAAAGAAATTGAATATGAAAATGTCTTCTGTAGATGGTATGCTACACAGGCCCTTTTCCAGCACCTCTTTGAAGGAGAAAGTGAGATGTAAAGGGTTAGGTAGATCTACTACAAATGTAAATCTAACAAAAGGAGGCTGTGGCATGAGGCTCAGTAGTTTGGCTCAAACTATGTGAGGAGAAGCATGTATATATCCCTTTCAAGTTCCTTGAATGTTTCACCTGAGTGAGCGGTAGGAAAAGGGGGATTCTGAGCAGAGTTCACATATAGGCATGGTGAAACATACTGAATGGCAAGTTGTGGGCGCAGCTTTGATTACCACTGCTGCCATATTTTTTTTTATTCTGATAATGTTAAACAATCAGTTAAAAAAATTAAATATATTTAAACAGTTCAATTAATACACACACAATTATTATATTCAATTTAGTTATGATTAGTACCTCTGTAAGTCCAAAGTGTTTAGGCCACCACATTGTAGCACATTGGTAAAATTTTGCACAAGCTGCCACTGGAATGTTCTCAGGAACCGTAGCACAGCACATACAACAGGAAAACTAGTTTTTCGAATTTGGAGTCATTTGCGTCTGTGACAATAACATTTGCTTCTTAGGCAATTGTACTGCTTTATTCTTTGTGTGCACACGGTACTGAGTCAAATGATTTGCGGAAATCATAAAAGACTGCCTTGATCCAAAACTATCAGTATGCCATGTGAGAGAAGTGCGAGTTTGGTTTCAAATGACTGATGTTTTCTTAATCCGTGCTGGTTGACATGGAGGAGGTCACTCTATTTGAGTTCACAGTATGTTCTAAGATTGTATAACAAATTTATTATAGGATATTAGATGGTAGTTTTCTCAATCACTTCTACCACCCTTCTTGTAAACAGATATGACCTATCATTTCTTCAAACTACTGGGCACAGTTCTTTGTTTGACAGATCTACCATAGATTTTATTTAAAAGAAGACTTAACTCAGCTGCAAATTCAATATAGCACCTGATAGGGATTCCAGTTGGCCCTGGAGATTTGTTCAATTTTAATAATTTCAACTGTTTCCTAACACTACTGACTCAAATATCTATCTCACTTATCTTTTCAGTGGCACAAGAATTAAATTGGGGCTGTTCTCCTGAGTTTTCCTTTGTAAAACAGAAAACAGTTAAGCTTTTCTGCTCATGTTTTCCTACCCTCAATTTCAGTTCGTACCTCATCCATGAGTGATTGGACACTAACTTTGGTGCCACAAACAGCATTTACTACATATGGCCAGAATTTCTTTAGATTGTGTGAAAGATCATTTGACAAAACTCTGCTATGGTACTAACTGAAGGCTTCATGCACTGTTTGCTCGACAGCCAAACATGTTTCAGTCAGGATCTCTTTATTAATAGTCCTATGTTTTTTTTTATGCCTATTATGCAGTTGTCTCTGTTTCTTTAGAAGGTTCTTTATGATGATGATGGAGAGTCCATCTCATTATGAATTGTTCTGCTAGGTACACATCTATTCAGTGCATGGCCATCTATTGTTTTAAACTTGAGCCATAGGTCCTCCACATACTTTTGCCCTGTGCTAAAAGTTTCAAGTTTCTCACTGAGATATGACACTATTGCTTTTTTATGTAGGTTATTGAACAAATATGTCTTTCTATTTGTTTTAGTTGCCCTTTGTACTTTGGTAATCATTGTTGCCTTAATTGTGTCATGGTCACTGTTACCAGTTTTGATGAGGACATCCTCAAAGAAGTCAGGTATGTTTGCTGCCATTAGATCTAAAATATTTTCATCGTGAGTGGAGTTCTGAACCATTTGCTCTAGGTAGTTTTCAGAGAGGGCATTTAGTAATGTTTCACAAGGTGTCTTGTCACACCGGCCACTAACAAAACTGTTGTTTTCCCAATTGATTGCTGGGTGATTAAAATCTCCTCTGATTATTATGGTATGACTGGGGAACTTAAGTATAAGTGAACTGAGATTACATCTAAGGTTTTTGGATATCAGGAGTTGAGTCTGATGGTTGATAGAAGGATCCAATTACAATTTTTATTCCACACAAAGACAACTTTCTCGTGATGTGACCAACACTGTCATGAGGTAGTGCATCCAGACCGAGGAAACATTCTTATGCAACTCTAGAAAACAGACAGATACATAAAATCACAAAATTAGCACTACGTATGAAGTTTTTGATACATAAAAATTGTTATCACTTTCTGGAGTGGCAGCTTTTATAATAAAGAAAAATCTTCCATCATAACAATGGGCACTAAGCAACATAATTACATACGTACAAAAAAACATGAATATCAGGAAAATCTTACATGAATAATTTGTTGTCTTGTCAATATGCCTCAAACATAAACATTGAAATAAAATATACAATGCACTGACCTCTGCTGTGGCACCAGTTGCCAACAGCAAAGCAAAACAATGAATAAAGTCTGTCAAATAAATAGGTATCGTACACTGAGATACATTACGATCATTTATGGTAAATCTAGTGCTATTTACATTCTGCACATATGATAGAAGCAATGAAAAAATGTGTGCCTCTGATGTGAACATATGATGCTGAAGTTCGATCAAATTGAACTTTGTGTAAACACTCTGAGTGTATTAAGCTATGACTGGTGTGCTATAATTCATCAGAATGCCTTGATCCACAAACTGTTCCTTGCAATGTCCTTAGGGAACCTACGTATCATAAACATAGAAGTTTGAAGCCAGTGAGCATAAACACCAAAATAAATAGTCTATACTGAAACCAAAAGTATAATTTTAGCTAAAGTGTTTAGCTAAAATAATAACTGCAAACTTTCCATTTCTGTTGGTGCATCCTTCAGCAACAACTAACCATTTTTACACTAATTTACATTTATATTTCAATGAATAACTCTACAACACACACAAGTCAATGTTTTGGTCTTCACATTATGGCCGAGTATATAAGTCAGTGCCTTCGCATTTACAGCATTAGGGCATCTCCAAAGATTCTAACCTCCTTGCTCTTTACCACATGCAATAATGGCTACTACAATGTGTTAACTGTAAGCTGGCCGATACAAGAAGGGGGAGAGGGGGTTCGAGGAGTAGAGGAAGCAACTGGCTCCCAGCTCAATGACTGCCATGGTGTGCGAAGCCGTGGGGAGGGGGGAACAGGCCCCAAGCCCTCCCTGCTTCCTGCAGTGTAGATACCTTTTTTTTAGCTTTACCTGTGGTTCATATTTCCACAAAAGCAGTCTTGCAAGGAGCTGCAGATCACTTAAATATTGTTCATAATCAAAACTGAAATTGCCCTATGTATTGTCATGTTCAATAAAGATCCTAACTGCAACAAGTATGTACACTTATTACCAGGAAAAGGAACAGTATGACACAGAATGAAGTACAACACAGTAACAATGACTACTGTACATAGTACTGTCAGCTAGATAACATTGGCTGCAGTCATAAACAAATGAAGAGTGGAAATTACAAACATTCTAAGTGCCAAACACATAGCACTGTCAGCTAGATAACATTGGCTGCAGCCATAAATGAATGAAGAGTGGAAATGACAAGCACCCTAAGCGCCAAACCTCACATTTGCAGAAGACTCAAGAAACAATGTGTGTCTTCTCATACCTAACTTATTTGTATCCTAAAACTTGAGAACGAATTCTGATACCACAGAATTTTGCTGTTTACCACATGACTGCAAGAAATAATGAGATGTGGTTCTAAGTGCCAATACTAAAATTTTCGTTTGAAGTTTCATGAACACTGGAGCACTACATTTTATTTAAGATAATGCTCATGTGGAAATACAGCAGTAATATTTTAACTAGTAGATCTGTAGTCATCAAAAACTATTTCTTGTATCTTTTAAATATTTTACAAGAAAATAACAAAATTAAATTCAAGAAAAAATCTCTTGGCATTAACTTCTTTTTCTTACACAACATCATTCTTAGGATCAGATGTTGCAAATTTTACTGTAAGAGTTCCTACACTGTTGAGGAATTAATGGCAACGTCATCAGCAGGTCTTTCAGATAAAGTATGGCAATGCATAGATCAACCATAACTTTTTATCTTTCAAATGCACTGACATTTTTTACGTTGAAATATTTCCATTCTTTTATTTTGTTATACGAAGTTTTGATAGCTATTTGAGATGGATGAGTGTGAGATGCCATGATGATACTCCATTTGGAGATCTTACACACCTGCATTGACAACAGTGTTTCAATAGCATATTTAAAATCAAGTAAGTCACTTGTAAGCATTGACATTACACGGAATAGGTTCATAGCTTTATCTGACTCATCAATTGTGTGTATAAATCTATGAGAACTAAGACTTCGGCTCATGCACTTTGAATTCTAGGGGACAGTATTCTGTGGCACAAGGACCATGTGCCATTTCGTAATGAATGTTTGTAACATTTTCTCCATTAATTGGCACTTGGAACAAGTCTAGGGACATGTAACAGAGTATCAAGAACATAACAGCACTAAAATGCATTTTGTGAAAAAAAATGGCACATAGGATATTAGACATTTACACTCTTCAAATGTCTACTGTCTGAAGCCTTCAGATGTCTACCGACTTCTACCAGTTCAGGAATACACAGTTGACTGGACAACTTAAGGTTAACACACTGCACTGTACAATGCTACCTGTGGCTCATGCTTCCACAAAAGCAGTCACAAGAATAGGGAGTTGACTGGACAACTTGATGTTAACACAGTGTACAATGTTATGTGCAGTATTGTTATTGTATTTACTTTGCTTCTGAATCTTACAGAATTATACAGGAACATCTACTTCACAAATGACTCAAGGTGCAATAACCATGTTTTATTGCACTAGAACATGATTTTCAGAGGTAATTTACTGCCTATAGTAAACTGTTGAGATAGGTTAGATTTGAAGATTTTTCTAAGGGAGCAACCTGCTGAGGCTGTTGTCAAAATATGAAGGATGGTCAAAAAAGAAATAATATGTAATTTTATGTAGCATAAATTTAAAATATATAAATATGGTATCCTGGCCTGGTATGTTTGAAGACTTGCTGGACGGTATGGACATCAATGATAGCCACAATGTGACAATAAGCAATAAAGTGACACTGAACATAAAGAAAACTAATGCCACAAATTTCAGTTTGAAGAGGAAAAATGACTTTGTTAAATTAAATTTAGATGGCATCTCTATAAACTGTGTAACAAATGCAAAATTTCTAGGAATGAATATTGATTCTCAGTTGAAGTGGTGTGAACACACAAAGGTACTTACAAATAGAATGTCATCAGCATGTTATGCCCTTAGAATCCTATCATAAGTGTGTAACATGCAGTGTCTTTTAGTTACATATTATTCATGTGATCACTCAGTTGTTAGCTATGGCATTCTTTTTTGGGGAACAAACGCACAAAATATGAACACAATTTTCAAAATCCAGAAAAGAGCCATAAGAATAATAACCAAAAATACTAGTCGAGCTCATTGTAAAGATCTGTTCAAAACACTGGGAATTTTAACTGCTCCTTGTGAATACATTTACCAGTCAGTTGTACACATCAAAAATAACATTGGTAATTATTGCACAAACAGTTCTGTCCATGACTATGCAACAAGAGATAGACTCAACTTACATTTACCAAGAAAAAATAAACAAAAAACTCAAAACAGCATTTTATACTAAGGAATAAAACTGGACAATAAATTACCAAAAGAGATGAAAGAAATTGCAAAAATACACTTATTTAAAAAGGCAGCTAAAAAGTACCTGTTATGCAATACATTTTATACGTTGAAGGATTACTTAGATAAAACAAAGTAAGGGTTTGATAAAAAAATATTACACAAATAAATAATAATAATTATTATTACATGGGATTCTGGATACAGATCATAATATACGTAATAAAGAGTTCCCTAGTTTTGTATATACACATACATTTTACAATAAAGACTGATACGCATGAATTACAAAGGCAGACTGAATTAAACATGGCAGCTCGTCAGAGCAGTTAATGTTCCAAAGATTGCAATTTATGTGGTTGATGTGACCTATTGATGCCACAATTATAAAACATCAAAAATTCCACATAACACCTTCACTTTATGTTTTCTTTTCCCTCTTCTTTCCTTTCTAGAAATACTTACCTCCAAGCTATGCATAGCACAATACTAACACGTCTTCCTCTTCCTGAGCTCAACATCTCAATCATTATGGAGGGATGATGACTCAGTTTTTCAGGGTAGCAAATGGGAATTGCGGCACAGAAAATGGACCAGAGATCACTGATAGTGAGATATGAGTGAACAGTGTGGCATTACATTATTTAATAAGTTAATTGTAAAGAAAGTATTGTATACCAGGAGTAAATGTAATGATTGTCTCTAACTAGAAGTCTGTAAATATACTTGTAAACGAATTAGCTTCTTTTAAATTGATCTAAATTTGTAAATACTTTGATATGTCCTATATCCTTGTAAAAATAGATATACGGATGAATAAAGCTACTACTACTACTACTACTACTACTGCAATTGCAATTGTGGGCACTGCAGTCGCTGATGTAGGTGCTGCCATAAATCATGCTTGTGCGGCTGGCCTATCGGGGCTCGCAGCCACTCTTTAAAGGCAGCAGCATCGCTGCTCTATCTGGTAGTTGTGATTTCTCTGCATTACTATATAGATCTCATTACACATTGTTGTCTTGGTTCTAAATTTCCTACATCTTAAAGTCCGTGTCATGTAAGAAGGCTACCCAATTTGCAGCCATTCTGTGCAGTCCTCTCCATTTACCACTGGCAGCTAATGAGATTCATTCTCTCTCCAAGTGGCTAGCCACGAGTTATAACTAGATGGTCAGAATGTCTCTCCTGCAGTCTGCACAGTTGCCACATTTCAGGACAACCAAATTATTCATGCAATTGCCAATGTTATTTCTTTTTAGCAATTAGCTGCGTATGTGTGCTTGGACATGTATTACTGCAAATTTCCAAATAAATATTTTAGATGAAGGCAATAAAATGTGAAATGCTTCACAAGCAGGCAAGGAAGATTATTTACCATGTTTATAACTTTTTCTAATGTGATTTTGAATGTGGCACTCCTGCTGTTGACATATGAAGACACAAGAACAGACTCCAGAAGCATGTGGTGTTGGCAAGAGAATTGTAGAAACCAAAGTGTCAAGAGCTGTAGAAACTTCAGGAAAAGTTGGCTTTGTGTCACCTTGAAAACATCAAAAACTGCAAGAAACCTGTAACACAAATGGATGGCTTTGACAACAATATCTTACAGGGCTCCTTGTTTGAAATGTATATAAGAGGTGAATACTTGACATCACAAAACTTGTTACCACTAAGCATGAGAATGCTGGCATCAATCCAAAGAATTTTAAAACACGTTGGCTACAAATATTTAAGAAGAGAGTTATTAATTGAAAGAAGTGGCACAGGTGCAGCATGTACCATATCCCTTATAAAGGTGCATGATACATTAGAAGTAGGTTGCTCAACAGTGTATTATCTTGATGAAACATGGGTGAATCAGAGTCAATCCAGGAATACCTGCCAGAAAATGAGTGGTGATACTGGCAGTTTTTAAGTTACCATAGAGAAAGGTACTCAGATAATTATCCTGCATTCTTATTCTTCTTCTGGGTTTGTTCCTGAGAGTTAACTTGTATTTAATGTACAGAAAACAGCAGTGACTATCACTCACAAATGAACACTGTCTGTTTAAAAAAAAGTTCACTGGGCAATATTTTTGTCATACCTTGCTTCGACGTCAGTCATTTTAACAAACCACACTACTTATCAGTCAGCTGTTACAGAGAAAGTACAAACATCAGGAAAGTGAATATTGTGCCCTGTATTAAATATTCAACATAGTATAAACTAGACTTGTGCTGAACTACTGCAGCTCATTAATTTATACAAGTTATGCAACAGAATGTACAATTTAGACTTTCTTGCACATGAATGTGGTCACACAGTTTTGTGTTTACCCACATGTCACTGACACTGTCAGCTGATGGAATTAATTTGGGAACAGGTTAAAGACTAAAGACTACATAGGAGCAAAAAACAAAACATTCATGATAACAGATACCGAATCACTAGTGCATGATGCAACAGACAACATCCCCCTTCAACATGGGCAAGCGGCATGCAGACAGAGAGGTGAAGATGGGTGTAAGCCTTGAAACTATCATCATAAATTTACAATCAAATGATTCAGACACAGGCTCAGATAACAGTGATGATGGTATTATGATGTAAACTTTGGAAAAAAATAAATTAATAATGTTACCTGGTTTTGAGGACTCATGCTTTTAAAAAATGTGTCTGTCAACATATCAATTGCCTACATCGCTTGGTCCTATGAAATAATAATGTTAAACATATTGCCCAAAGTGAGGTTAAGCTGTTCCATGTGTGTTGTATGCATTAGTTCACATGGTTCAGATGGCTCTGAGCACTATGGGACATAACATCTGAGGTCATCAGTCCCCTAGAACTTAGAACTACTTAAACCTAACTAACCTAAGGACATCACACACATCCATGCCCAAGGCAGGATTCAAACCTGTGACCGTAGCGGTCGCGCAGTTCCAGACTAAAGAGCCTAGAACTGCTTGGCCACACCGGCCGGCTATGCTTTAGTAAGTTGCAAGAATGCAGATGTATAAATTCGTTAAAAACTCTGATATTTTGACAAGTAAATCGCTGTGATTTTCAAGGTGTGAATTGGAAAATATCTTAAAATGACAGGGAGGGTTCCCTGTTGAGCTACTGGTGGTTTTTAGTGTCATTGGTCAACATTCACAGTAAATAGTTAACTGTTTGCTTTTTCAATGGATCACAAATGCCGTAATCTCAAATGAGTTAGTTCACACTCATTTACTCATAATGCCCATTGACAGTGAAAAATATGAAAACGTACTGACCGTTTTTACAACAGTCTTTTGCATTAGTCTTTGCTACCAGTAATTCTTTTTTACACACATTGATTTACAACTATAGTCAAACACAGCCACATATAAGCATTATAAACATTTTTTTGTTTAAAATTATGAATTAGAAACAGTTGTCAATCACATATAATGATTTTGGTTTGTGTTTGAAGTTAATTTTGTTGAGAATTACATTCTTACTTAAATACAGTTAAAATTGCAACAAATAGTAATTATTGCAACCAATTTCAATAACCTTGACATTAGGCAATCAATACTTTGAGAAAAATGGAACTTGACTTTTCACAAAGCTACGACAGCTGTTCTTGGTTTCTGATTTCAAGTGGACTGGAGCTGTGGAGCAATGGACACGATGTTGTCAATATGTGAAATAAGGTTTCTCTCATGTACACGACTGATCAAAATCTGTTTTAAAATTTTTATTCCCCTCATTAATTTGAACATGTAATATGATGTACCATAGACAAACAAATCTGACTATTGTTCACAACAACACAGTTTGGAAATGCAGACCTATTTTTGCCCACTCTCTGTGCCATGCATGAGCAGATCCCACCTCCTCCATGCTGCCGTACTGTTCTGGCTCGAAGCGAGCAAGCGCTTTGCTAAATGACGTGGGCTATAGTACTCAATCTTGGTTTTGCCTTTGGACTTGTTATTCTTCCATGCTGTCTCCATTGTCTGTCATTCTCTCATTTTGTCCACCTGCTGTTCTCTGAAGACTCATTTTTGATGCTCCTGGCCAGTTGGCCAACCACCACTAGTTCTGAAATCATTCCTAGACCTGTCCAATTTTGGTCACTGTAACTCATGAGAAGGTAGAAGGTTAGTGATGTTCCATGAACTGCAAGCTTGTGCAACTTTTGGAACAGCAGCAGCAACAACTGCTCCTGCAGCAGCAGTTGCTACAGCAGTTTCAGTAGCAGCAACAGCAGTTCCATACAGAATTTCAACTTTTATTGGATTACTTATAGGTTCAGTGTTCCCAACCCATCCACAATGTGCTCACTTCCCAGGCGGAGTGCTGTCCACCCATATTTGCACTGTTTAATGATGGAAAAGAGTATTGAGACACATCTTTGCAGAAACTGAAACAGCATCTCACTGCTTTTAGGTTTCAAATGATGCTCTCCAATGATCGCTCTTCCTTTCTTCAGCTTCTCTGGAGACCATTTTCTTGCTAAAGAAATTGGCTCCACTCTCGAATCCAGTTGCACTCATCTCAAGAAGATGTGTTCATTGCTGTCCACTTATTATTCATAAAGATTCCATGTCTACATCTACATCTACATCTACTTAGGTACTCCACAGGCCATTGTATAGTGTGTGGTGGTGGATGCTCTGTACCATTAATAGTCATCTCCTTTCTTATTCCAATCTCAAATAGAGCAAGAGAAAAATGACTGTCTGTATTCCTCTATGTGAGCCCTAATTTCTCGAATATTATCTTCGTGGTCCTTAAGCACAAGGTATGTTGTCGGCAGTAGAATCTTTTGGTAGTCAGCTGCAAATGTCGGTTCTCTAAATTTTCTCAATAGTGTTCATTGAAGAGAATGTTGCTTTCCCTCCAGGGATTCCCATTTGACTTCTGAAGCATTTCTGTAACAATTACATTGTTTTTGAACCTCTCGGTAAGAAATGTAGCAGTCTGCCTCTGAACTGCATCGATGTCTTCCTTCAATCTGACCTTTTATGGATCTCAAACACTTGAGCAGTACTCAAGAATAGGTTGCACCAGCCTCCTATGTGCAGTCTCCTTTACAGGTGAACCACTCTTTCCTAAAATTCTCTCAATAAACTGAAGTCGACCATTCATATTCCCTACCACAGTTTCACATGCTTGTTTCATTTCATATTAGTCTGGATTATTACACCCAGATATTTAAATGACCTGACCATGTCAAGTAGAACAGTAGTCATACTGTAGCCAAACATTACAGGTTTGTTCTTCCTACTCATCCATAGTAACTTACATTTACCCACATTTAGCCATTCATTACACAAACTAGCAATTTTGTCTAAGTTGTCTTGTATCTTCCTATAGTCACAACTTTGGCACCTTCCTGTGCACTGCAGCATCATCAACAAACAACTGCAGATTGCTGCCCACCCTGTCTACCAAATCATTTATGTATATAGAGAACAACAACAGTCCTATCACACCTCCTGGGACACTCCTCATGATACCATACCCTTGTCCCTGATGAACATACTGAGTTCTGGTACCTAAGAGGTCTTCAAGCCACTCACATATCTGTGAACCTATTCCATATGCTCATACCTTCATTAACAGCCTGCAATGGGGCACCGTGTCAAATGCTTTCCAGAAATCTAAAAATATGGAAGCTGTCTGTTGCCCTTCATCCATAGTTTGCAGAATGTCATGTGAGAAAAGGGCAAGCTGAGTTTTGCACAAGAGATGCTTTCTAAAACCATGTTACCAATCAGTGTCAAAGAATCTGCAAGAGGAACTTTTGTAAAAAGTGAGACCACATCAAAACTTACTAGAAGGTCTACACTGCTAAGTGTAGACTGACGGTGTCACCATGGGTAGCCCCCTGTCTCCTTTGGTCGCCAAACTTTTTATGGAGGATTTTGAAGAGAGAGCGCTTGAATCAGCTGCCCTGAAGCCAACAGTTTTTTGGCGGTATGTGGATGACACTTTCATAGTGTGGCCTCATGGAGAAGATAAATTAATGGAGTTTCTACATCACCTCAACTCCATTCATAGCAACATCCTGTTCACCATGGAAATAGAGAAAGATGGTTGTTTACCTTTCTTGGATGTCCTGGTTCGAAGGAAGAATGATGGTTCTCTAGGGCATTCAGTTTACCGGAAACCCACTCATACTGATTTGTACCTGCAAGCATCGAGTTGCCATCATCCATCGCAAACCATGAGTTTGCTTAAAACACTTGTTCATAGAGCTCATACTGTCTCAGATCTAGATAGCTTATCTCAAGAACTCACCCATCTAAAAACAGTATTCAGCGAAAATGGGTATTCCACCTGGCAGCTTAACAGGACACTAACAGTTAAAACTAGGAAGCAGGAAGTGAATAAAGAGGAGAACATGCCGGAACAATCTTTAGCTTTTCTTCCTTTCGCTGGCAACACTTCGTTTAAAATAGCAAGAATACTCCGAAAATTTCAGGTAAAAGTGGTTTTCTGCCTACCATCGAAGCTTGCGGACCTTGTGGGATCAGTTAAGGACACTCTGTTACTATGAAAGGCCAGAATTTACAAGCTACCATGCCAATGTGGTATGGCTTACATAGGTCAAACCACATGCACCGTGAAAGAATGCTGCACTGAACATCAACGTTACACCCGCCTTTTGCAGCCAAGCAAGTCCGCTATTGCTGAACATTGTATTTCTACTGGACATTCAATGGAGTATGAGAAAACAATGATTTTGTCCACAGCAACGTCTTTCTGGGACTCCATTATTAAAGAATCTTTAGAAATATGAGTGGCGGAAAATCTGTTAAACCGTGACAGTGGCTACCAGCTGGACAGTGCATGGAATCCCATCATCTCCACGATTTGCTCAAATCGAAGACGACAGAGTGTGTCGACGGCCGTGGCAAACAGTAACGCAGAGGGCGACTGAGTTCCGCTATTCCACCAGCGAGGGCGCTGCCGGCGGGCAGTGTTGGTTCAACTATCAAGTTTTCGACGCATGCGCAGAATAGTTACAGTACACTATACATTGCGGAGCGGAGGATGTTATCGCCAGTCTGCGACGGCTCACCTGAAGATGACTGGCAGGTGCCCAGTTGAAATATCGTGCGAAGTATTGAACGACAACCGGCTGCAAGCCCGAAATTTGTTTGAACAAGATTAATTGATTTTGGACATCTCCATGGCCTCTGAACTGCCTGTAATGCCTCATCAACATAAGCAGCAAGGTCTCCTGTTGTGTCCTGACTGCTTCACAGCACACCTGCATGTGGACTGCATATATTGCTGGGAACATTGCACCCATTGTAGGTAAGATGAGTGTCTCTGCACTGTTTACATTCAGCTGTTGATACCACCCACTACTCCTAAATTGTTTATCACCCTCATGATTGCAATCCAGGATGTCGGTGGCCAGGTGAACACAGGAGCTGCTGTTTCTTTGATCAACCTCCTTACATATGCTCATCTTGGTTTCTCTGACTCGGCCCCACCCTCCCCTACGTTGGTCATCAGTGGTGATAGTTTAATTCCTCTCCATGTTCAGTTCAAAGTCAGCGCTACATACAAACAAGTTGTCTGGCTGATAACTCTGTTGTTGACAGTCACTCAGCTGGCAACATTGTTGGTTTTGATGCCTTCTTGCTGTTTGAATTCTCCATCACTGACAAGGTTCAAGTTTTCACTGACATGGTTCCATTTCAGGAGCTCAACAAACTCTGTACTGCCATCATGCCTCTGTGTGAACCCAGCCTGGGATGCCCTTATCTCCTTACCTTCAGATGCTATGCCTTATTTCTGTGAGTGTGACCTCTTCCTGTCTCTTTACAGGTGGCTATTAGGCAAGAACTCATTCACCTTCATGAAGCTGAGGTAATTGAACCTGTCAAAACTATTGCTTGGTCCAGGCCCTTGATGGTGGTCAAGAAACCCAATAGCTCTCTCCATCTATGTGGAGATTTTAAATTGACAGTCAATGCCCAAGCACAAGTGGAAACCTACCACACCCCACATCTGAAGACCTCCTCGTGAAGTTTGTTGAAGGTGAATATTTCACTAACACAGACCTTGCCAATGCATATTTGCAGATCCCCCTGGGTGAGGAATAACACTGAATTGGGGTCATCAACACTCCCTTTGGCTTACAAAAACACAGACTCTTGCCCTTTTGGATCTCTTCTGTTCAGGCAATTTTTCAGTGTTACCTCGGACAGTTAACCGTGTCCATTCCTGATTGTATTAATTATCTAAATGACCTATTTGTCATGGGCACCACACATCAGCACCATGTGTGGAACCTCTGTACCCTCTTTACTCCAATGCATAAACAGGGCTCATATGCCACTTACACAAATGTTAGTTTTTTCAGTAGAAAGTGGAATACTTTGGCCATCTGCTCAGCAAAGATGGGATCTATGCCACTAACCACAACCTTTCTGCCATTGACTGTCTCATGCTACAGGCCTTTTATTCTAAGTTCCTTCCACAGATGGCCCACTTTATGCATCTCCTCAACAAGTTGTGAAAGGAGGGTTTTCAGTATAGATAGACAGTTGCTTGTGACCATACTTCCACAACACTGAAACATCTGTTATGCTCGGCACCCTGTTTACCCCTTTTACTCCATTATATCCACTGGTTTTGGCTGTGGATGCTTTCCCCTATGGTACTGGCACAGTAGTAGTGCATATAAATAATGACAGTAAGGAGCAGCAGATTGTCTAAGCATCAAAGACACTGACAGCCACTCAAAAGAACTACTCGCAAATTGAGAAAGAGGATTTGGTGGTCATCTCTGCTGTTAAGAAATTCCATGTTTATTTTTTCAGGACTAAGTTCACCCTGATTTTGGACCACAAGCTGTAAGTGACTCTCTTTAGGCCCTGCTCTCAGCTTCCAGAGTGGACTGCACAATGCCTCCAGTGTTGGCCACTCTTCCTCAGCTCATACAAAATGCCATTAAATATAAGTCCACAGCATAATACACAAATGCATATTCCCTTTCTCATCTGCTCTTGAGGCCTAATCTGGCATTTGACTGAAATTTCCAGTTTTTAGATTGATGAAGAATGACTATGCCGAGGATGGGTTTCTCATTATGGCAATGCCTATCACTGCGGACACATACTGTGATCCAGTCTTGCAGTGTGTCATGCACTATGTGCTCCACGGGTGGCCCACTTCTTTTTAAATACTGCTGATCCTGAGTGCTGGGCCTAGGCTTGCCTCTCCCACTACTTGTCCATCATCTCTGATGTTCTCCTGCTTGATGTAGAGGCAGATACTCACCTTGTTGTCATTCAACCTACCCTGTGCTCTCAAATTCTGCACCTCCACCATTGTGGGCACTGGGGTAGGCCACAGTTGAAGGACTTTTTGTAAGGAGCTGGGACTGAACAATGATGTGGAGGCCATGGCGAGCAGCTGTTCTGCTTGTGACCGGCACCAGGCAGGTCCTCCCCAATCTTTCACCCCTTGGCCCACACCTCATCACCCCTGCAATCACATTCATCTGGACTTTTCTGGTCACTTTCTGGGTTATGTATGGGTCATTTTCATGGATGCTTATTCTAACTACCCACTTTTGGTCAGCAGGGCATTCACTGCAACTGAAGCCACTCTCAGTGTTTTTATCCAGATATTTGCTATTGCAGGGCCTCCCCACACCATCATGTTAGACAATGAGCCCCAATTCATGGTGGCAGCTTCTGAACAGTTCTACACCTCCAATGGCATCAAGCATCTGTTTAGCCTGCTGTTTCACCCTCCTCCTAAGGCAAAGTATAGCATATGGTGTGTATGTTTATGCAACAAATGTTGATATTGGTGGGTAGTTCCACAGCTGTGCTCCCGCAGTTTCTCAGCACCTTCCAGTCTACCTCTGTCCATGACTTGGACTTAGCGAAGCTTCTCCATGGGTAGTAGCCATGTACTCTTCTCTCTCCTCCACCTGCTGTCCCCACAGCTGACAGAATCCCCAGACCCAGCCCTACAGGGGACTTTCTGCTGGGAACAGCTGTGTTGGCATGCTCATGTGGGGCCAAAACCTTGTGGTGTGGGGCATGGTGGTTGCCACCCACAGGTGGCATCTTATGACAGTGGACACTCTGAGGGGTTCAGAGCATCGACATACCAACCAGTTCCATCTGCACCTCCAACTGCCCCACAACCTCTGCTGCCATGTCTATAGGTCCTGTATCACCTACCATTGCTGCTTCCATGCCCACCAAGGTACAACTTATGCTCTCAGACCACTGAAGTGGTTCCTGGAGATGTGGGCTAGGAACTGGAGGTCTCAAGGTCACCTCTACCCTCTCATCCATTGTTACCCACACCGTCCTTGTCCACACCTCCAGGCACTCCAGAGTTTTCCTCAATGCTGGTGAGCTTCTGAGCTGGACTTCAATCTGTGCCACCTGTTCACTTTCCCCAGTATTGTTCAGGATTCTTGCAACCACACGTGCCCATTTTAAGAGGGAGGGATCTGGTATCCCAGCCCACTGCAGTTGAAGGCCCACTGGGCAGTATAGACATTCATGACAGCTACTAAGCAGCAGTGCTGCAATTGCAGGCACTGTGGTCGTTGATGTAAGTGCCACTGTAAGCCATGCCTGCCCACCTGGCCTATCTGGGCTCATGGCTGTCCTTTAAAGGCAGCAGCGTGTCATCCCATCCATTAGCTGTGATTTCTCTGCAGTACTGTATAGATCTCGCCACACATCATTGTCTTGGTTCTGAATTTGATGTGTTGTATACTCGATCTTGTTTTAATCTTTGGACTTGTTATTCTGCCATGCTGCCTCCATTTTCTGTCATTTTCTTACGTTGTTCACCTGTCAATCTCTGGTGACTCACTGTCAAAGTTCTTGGCCAGTCAGCCAGCCAATGATTGCTCTCAAAACATTCCCAGACTTGCCCATTACTGTAGTAAGAAATGTAATTATAGTGAAATCTGTAATGATAAAATTAAATATATCAATGCTGGGAACATAATTCATGAACATTTACCCTCTTCAAGGGCATAGGAAAGAAGGGAAAAAAATATTGCCATGAGAAATGGTGCCTGCAGTGTGGCATAGCAGTTAGCATCACTGGCTGCCAAGTCACAAGTTTAAACTCAATGATCAACAATTATTTGTTATTTAGTATTTATCATTTCCAGAACATTATTCAAACCTCCTATGTTTGTAATGTTTGTACATCCTCGAGTATTTAATGTTTATATAAATAGCATACTCTCTATCCAGGAGCTCATTTCTTTTCAGGCCGTATGTTGGTGTTTGTAATAAATGTGCTTTCAGTGCTAACTGTTGTACTTCTTTGGTGGCTCTACTTTTCTTTGGACTTGAGTGGGGTTGTGGTGTGACTGTATGTAATTACAAAAAAAAAAAATTAAAATTATTTGCCACTAAACAGAACAAATAAAGGACCATCAGAAGCATATCCATTAGATTTCTTTACATAGGCATTGTGTACTCCACCACGAGACATCAGATTTGTCAAATTATTTGTTAGAGAGATCATAGAAATCATTAGGTCATTAGAAAGCAGTAATTCTTCTGGCTATTGTGCTATTTTAATCAAAGAACACAATCTTGTGGTGGTTTGGTAGTGCCTTCCTCCTCTCCCCACTCTGAGTTTTTTTTTTTAACCAATCAATGAGTCATGAAAGAATGAAGTTTGTGTTAGTAACATTCATTTATAAAATTGGAGAAAGGCATGAGATCTCCAATTATAGACCAATGACTGTCCTTGTGTTTTCATGAATTTTTGACATGATAACTTAAAACAGAATATTGAAGCACCTCTCTAAGAATAACATTTTATCAATATTTGTGGTGTACTTATGGGTGTTCTGCCAAGTTTGTATTACCATTTTTGCACAATATTTCTATGACCAACCCCGTTGTTGTCTTCAGATGCAGCTAGTTATGCTGTTATGTATAATCACTTCATGGACGGTGAATTATTATTGGTCTCACTCTGCTATTTATAGCTGACTGTAAGTTTGACTCAGGACCCTGCGCTCTAAAGTGTGTAGTGGGACACCCTCCTCAAGCATTACCTATTTTTTTAATAGAAGTAGCCGATACCAGGATTAATCTCGAATCTCATACAGGTGAACATTATCTTCGCTGTTTCACTAAAAGAATTTCATATGATTCTGTATACAATGTATTATATTTCAAGCTAAAATGTATAAGAAGAAATTAATGTGTTACTATCAATATGTAATAACGGTTAAAATTACTCTTCTATTAGAAATATTTGAAATTACAAAATCTGTGGCATACTTAAAATTAATTTTATTAATTGTACAATCTAATGCAAATTATTAAATTTATTTCTGGATTGATTTATAAGATAATGATATAATGAGGTAAAGTTTCTACTTTTGTCAGGAAAGCTTGAAAACTCTTTTATTTTGTAAATTCTTTGGAATATTGTGAGTTTGACAGAATGTTAGTAGTAGTGGGCATGCCTCTAATGAAAGTAGATGTTTTTCTAAGTTTGTCAATAACAATGTAATTATTAGTTTTTTTAATGTGGAAAATGTAAAGATGGTGGGATATTTAATAATGTGACAAAGAATAAAATTCAAGAAATATACAGGCAAATCTTCATCAGTTATTCAGTTCAACAAGAACCCCCAATGTTAAATCAAAATTTCAGCTGCAAGAATTTACCCCTAGACACAATAACAGGGGCCAACAACAAGAAGAGAAAATGAAGATAGGTAGAAAGTTTTTCTTTTGTATATCTTACACCTCTTGAAAATAATGAAGAGACTAAGAGAATTTTAATGGTCATGTGTAGGAGGGTAAGGTTACAAGTGTTCATGGCTCAAGTTATGGGTTGTAACTGAGTCAGAAACTTCACTCATGTTCTGTCACCCTGATGCTTTTTGTGATCACCTTACTTTGATTAATTTCTTACAGTTGCCTTTTCATAGTTTCTTGATGCTGTGGACATGTTATGCAGTGCCACTGATTGTAGCATGTGACTTCTTTTCCATTTCCAGAGGTTCAAGGGCTGTAAGGAAGCTCACATCCATGCCAACTAATTATAAAAAACATAACCACTCTTAATAAACTCTTCTGCATTTTGCTTCCACAATAAAACAATTACAATGTGGAGTATACATATTGCAATTCAACTATTTTTACATAGCCACACTTATGACAAAAGTTCTCAGAATGTTACCACAAATGTAAATGACAGATTCCAGAACATTCTTCTTTTGTTTTGGGACACAGCCACTGTTTCCAGCCTCTCCTGTTCTGTGGCTTCCAAGACACCACCAAGCTGCAATGCCAAAATATAAGCAACCCTCCATCACAGATGGCGAAACTCAATCACTGCCATACCTTACTGATGCTCTGCATTCACATTTCTCTCCTCACATCTGAATGTAGATTCAACAAATACTCATGCAGAGGGAAGTTTGTTCTATACACTACATATCTAAATTACTTTCTCCATTACCATCTTTCATTTGTTTAATAGGAATAATTGACACATAAGGTTATATAAAAACAACATGTTCCACCACAGACCCCCATTCCCATGAAGAGGAAAGATATCAGCTAAAATAACGTAGTTATAGGCATCTGATGATATTGAACTACTCTTAAATTATTAATATTGTATTCCTAAAATTATGGTCTTCACAGACTGAATTCAATGTAATTTCTCATTATAATTAAATACATGTCTGTAATTCAGTTCCTAATCACTCAATTTACCAAGGATAAGCATTCTGGTTTGTATTTCCATTCTGGATGAATACTATCACATAATTCTGCTAATTGTTGTTGTGGTCTTCAGTCCTGACACTGGTTTGATGCAGCTCTCCATGCTACTCTATCCTGTGCAAGCTTCTTCATCTCCCAGTACCTACTGAAACCTACATCCTTCTGAATCTGCTTAGTGTATTCATCTCTTGGTCTCCCCCTACGATTTTTACCCTCCATGCTGCCCTCCAATGCTAAATTTGTGATCCCCGATGCCTCAGAACATGTCCTACCAACCGATCCCTTCTTCTTGTCAAGCTGTGCAACAAACTCCTCTTCTCCCCAGTTCTATTCAATCTCCTCATTAGTTATGTGATCTACTCATCTAGTCTTCAGCATTCTTCTGTAGCACCACATTTCGAAAGCTTCTATTCTTTTCTTGTCCAAACTATTTATTGTCCGTGTTTCACTTCCATACATCACTATACTCCATACAAATACTTTCAGAAAGGACTTCCTGACACTTAAATCTATAATCTATGTTTACAAATTTCTATTCTTCAGAAATGCTTTCCTTGCCATTGCCAATCTACATTTTATATCCTCTCTACTTCTACCACCATCAGTTATTTTGCTCCCCAAATAGCAAAACTCCTTTACTACTTTAAGTGTCTCATTTCCTAATCTAATTCCCTCAGCATCACCCAACTTAATTCGACTACATTCCATTATCCTCATTTTGCTTTTGTTGATGTTCATCTTATACCCTCCTCTCAAGACACTGTCCATTTCGTTCAACTGCTCTGCTGAGTCCTTTGCTGTCTCTGACAGAATTACAATGTCATTGGCGAATCTTAAAGTTTTTATTTCTTCTCCATGGATTTTAATACCTACTCCAAATTTTTCTTTTGTTTCCTTTACTGCTTGCTCAATATACAGATTGAATAACATTGGGAAGAGGCTACAACCATGTCTCACTCCCTTCCCAACCACTGCTTCCCTTTCATGTCCCTTGACTCTTATAACTGCCATCTGGTTTTTGTAAAAATTGTAAATAGCCTTTCGCTCACTGTATTTTACCCATGCCACCTTCAGAATTTGAAAGACAATATTCCAGTCAACATTGTCAAAAGCTTACTTTAAGTCTACAAATGCTAAAAATGTAGGTTTGCCTTTTCTTAATCTAGCTTCTAAAATAAGTCGTAGGTTCAGTATTTCCTCATGTGTTCCAATATTTCTACAGAATCCAAACTGATCTTCCCGGAGGTCAGCTTCTACCAGTTTTTCCATTCATCTGTAAAGAAATTGCGTTAGTATTTTGCAGCTGTGACTTATTAAACTGATAGTTCGATAATTTTCACATCTGTCAACACCTGCTTTCTTTGCTATTGGAATTATTATATTATTCTTGAAGTCTGTGGGTATTTCGCCTGTCTCATACATCTTGTTCACCAGATGGTAGAGTTTTGTCAGGACTGGCTCTCCCAAGGCTGTCAGTGGAATGTTTTCTACTCCTGGGACCTTGTTTTGACTTAGGTCTTTCAGTGCTCTGTCAAACTCTTCACGCAGTATCATATTTCCCATTTAATCTTCATCTACATCCTCTTCCATTTCCATAATATTGTCCTCAAGTACATCGCCCTTGTGTAGACCCTCGATATACTCCTTCCACCTTTCTGCTTTCCCTTCTTTGCTTAGAACTGGGTTTCAATCTGAGCTCTTGATATTCATACAAGTGGTTCTCTTTTGTCCAAAGGTCTCTTTAATTTTCCTGTAGGCAGTATCTATCTCACCCCTAGTGAGATAAGCCTCTACATCCTTACATTTGTCCTTTAGCCATCTCTGCTTAGCTGTTTTGCACATCCTGACAATCTCATTTTTGAGACGTTTGTATTTCTTTTTGCCTGCTTCATATACTGCATTTTTATATTTTCTCCTTTCATCAGTTAAATTCAATATTTCTTCTGTTACCCAAGGATTTCTTCTGGCCCCCGTCTTTTTACCTACTTGATCCTCTGCTGCCTTTACTACTTCATCCCTCAAAGCTACCTACTCTGCTTCTACTGTATTTCTTTCCCCCATTCCTCCCAATTTTTCCCTTATACTCTCCCTGAAACTCTGTACAACCTCTGGTTCAGTTAGTTTATACAGGTCCCATCTCCTTAATTCCCACCTTTTTGCAGTTTCTTCAGTTTTAATCTACAGTTCATAACCAATAGATTGTGGTCAGAATCCACATCTGCCCCTGGAAATGTCTTACAACTTAAAATCTGGTTCCTAAATCTCTGTCTTACTATTATATAATTTATCTGATACCTTCTAGTATCTCCAGGCTTCTTCCATGTATACAACCTTCTTTCGTGATTCTTGAACCAAGTGTTAGCTATGATTACGTTACACTCTGTGCATAATTCTACCAGGTGGCTTCCTCTTTCATTTTTTACCCCCAATCCATATTTACCTACTACGTTTCCTTCTCTTCCTTTTCCTACTATCGAATTCCAGTCACCCATGACTATTAAATTTTCATCTCCCTTCACTATCTGAATAATTTCTTTTATCTCATCATACATTTCTTCAATTTCTTCGTCATCTGCAGAGCTAGTTGGCATATAAACTTGTACTTCTGTAGTAGGCATGGGCTTCGTGTCTATCTTGGCCACAATAATGCGTTCACTGTGCTGTTTGTAGTAGCTTACCCACACTCCTATTTTTTAATTCATTATGAAACCTACTCCTACATTACCCATATTTGATTTTGTATGTATAACTCTGTATTCACCTGACCAAAAGTGTTGTTCCTCCTGCCACTGAACTTCACTAATTCCCAATATATCTAACTTTAACCTATCCATTTCCCTTTTTAAATTTTCTAACGTACCTGTCTGATTAAGGGATCTGATATTCCATGCTCCGATCCATAGAACGCCAGTTTTCTTTCTCCATGATAACAATGTCCTCTTGAGTAGTCCGCGCTTGGAGATCCAAATGCCTTCGGAATATTTTACCCAAGAGGATGTCATCATCATTTAACCATACAGTAAACCTGCATGCGCTCATGAAAAATTATGGCTTTAGTTTCCCCTTGCTTTCAGCTGTTTGCAGTACCAGCACAGCAAGGCTGTTTTGGTTAGTGTTACAAGGCCAGATCAGTCAATCATCCAGACTGTTGCCCCTGAAACTACTGAAAAGGCTGCTGCCCCTCTTCAGGAACCACACGTTTGTCTGGCCTCTCAACAGATACACCTCCATTGTGGTTGCACCTATGATATCTGTATCGCTGAGGCACACAAGCCTCCCCACCAATGGCAAGGTCTATGGTTCATGGGGAGGAAAAAAAGATAAAAAAGTATAACAGCCTTGCAGTATCTCCATTCTTTCTTAACATGATATGTTCAACATGTTAGTGATTATTCATGCAACATTGATTGTTTTCTTTATTACAATCTAATAAATGTCTTTCTCATTGCCTATTTTGCTGTTATTGTTAACAATGGATTACTTTGCTCATACATCACTGCATTCTCGTAAGAAACCCATGCGAAGCATTTGTCATGATTGATCAATCTCTTTTATGATTACATTATTCCCAGTCAATGATAATCCCATATGATTAGCTCATAACAACAATATTTTCTCAATTTTATTTAGAAGTAAAATTTTCAAACTCTGTTTACCATAAGAAGTTACATGCTGATTTTTAATCTCCTCCTTTTTCCACTATTTCAAATGTTTAATGAAACATGTATGGAAACGAAGGTTCACAGAATCGTTATCGCACAC